>NC_141732.1:2476397-2720696 GCF_971803275.1 Cyanistes caeruleus | reverse complement strand
TGCATGGATAGGAAGTTCATGGAACTTTTGCTCCATTGGCAGTGTTGAGTTGGCATCAACACTAACCCATATTGCAGGATATAGTGCGTTAGAGGCATCTGATTCCCATGTTACCAGCGTGGAGACATCTGGCTCACAACTTTCAGCACAGCATTCCTCTTGGTGCAGCAACAGCATCCTAAATCAGGCATGACAAAAGCTCACACTTGGAGACCGAAAAACCCATTTGCAGTATCGCTGATTTCTAATTGTGCATTAAAACCCAAATGGGTCGCACTCGCAAAATGATAAATGCGTTTAAATCAACACCAGTCTGAAAAGAAATGTCCAATTTGGGGAAATTAAGATTTTATTCACTGGGGAGTTCCTCCCCCAGCCATCGAGGTAATTCCTGTCATGGCCTGTGTATCAGCAAACCAGGCTCTACTTCAGGAACTTCTGCTGTGTGAAATGAAGGTTAAAATGAGGCATTGTTTTCCTCACAGCATTTTTATATGGCATCTTATGCCATAGCTCTGAGACAGCTCTGTGGGCATTGGTGGTCTAAATCTCTCTCCAACAGTCTGATCCTGTTCCTGTGAATATATTCTTGAAGCATTCCCACAGAGGCCCTGAAATGAAGTGACTCTGGGAAGATAAGAATCCTAACGTGTCACCCAGTGGGTCCAACTTTAATTTCCTGAATATCATTTGCATGAGGTGTAAAGCTGCAGAGGGCTGCTGCTGGGTTTTCTTTTTTTTTTCTTTTTTTTTTCTAATTGCTTTATGAATGATGACTATTACCCCGCCAAAGAGCCTCACTGTTTAGATGACCAGCTGAGAGACACAAGGAAAATGAGGAAAACCCCCCACATCTAGACTTTTCAAATGCACCACATATCAGAGCAAACCCCTCTCCAGTGTAAAATGCAGCATGATGAAAACTCACCATGACCCTCAACATGATACATCTCCTAAACATAAATGACAAAGTCTATCAAGTTAACTGATCATTATAAATTATTATTGTGGGTGTATTTATTGCATACAATTAAGCTGCTATTTATGCTGTAAAGGACTCTTACAGGTTTGCCATGACGGCTAATTAATTTAAGGCCCACTTAGCAGATTTATGTTGTGTTGCTTACCAGTGCGCAGAGCAAACAAGACTTGCAGAAACAGGAGTTACAACATGTGTTTTCCATTGCTCCAGGGTCTAATTTTTCTCCCATTATAAAGGCTGTTTAAAGGTGGAAACTGTTATCATACAGACAGCCAAGGAAAGATGGGAAAAACTTACCAAAAAAAAAAAAAAAAAAAAAAAAAAGGCTGTTTGCCTTCAGTCAAGTTTGTTATTTTAACATCCAGTAAATGTGAATTTTGTCTAGATTTAGCAAGGTTGGATGGGGGTTGGAGAACCCTGGTGTGGTTGGAGATATACCTGACCTTTGGAGCTGGATTGGAGGAGCTTGATTAGATGATCTTCTTTCCAACCCAAATCCCTCTATTAGTCTATCACTGGAAGTGTTTAGGGACACTTGATTGGAAGGAGGTTGGAGAAACCTCATCTAGTTGAAGATGTCCAGCTGTGGCAGGGATGCTGGACTATGACACAAAAATGTCCCTTCCAATCCAAACCATTCCATGTTTTGGTGACAGGTGGGAGATGCCCCATCTGTGGAAACATTCAAGGTCGTTGGACAGGCCTTTGAGCAACTTGTTTTAGATGAAGTTGTCCCTGACCATGGCAGAAATTTGAACTGGATGACCTTCGAGGCTCCCTTCCAACACAAACCATGTCAGGATTCTGTGATGTTCTACCCTTCAGGAGCACATTCCACAGCCCCAAATACTTCTTCTTCATCATTGACCAACAGTGGTGGATGGGACCAATGGTGGAGGGATGGGACTGGCAGGATCACCCTATTTCACATGGCTGGATCTTCTCCAGCACTTCAGGTGAGCCTCAGCATGGCCTGGGGGACACAGGAACTGCAGGTGTCAGCTGCAGGTCCCAGCTCCATCTGTGACCTCAGGTGGGCCTTTCCTGCCGTGTCCCTTCCGGCAGCAGGTGGAGATCCTGAACGGTTCCTCCATCCAAAGGATCTCTGAAGCCAAAACAAGAGCAAAGCTGTGCTCAAAGCCCAAGCATTGGAGCAGGGCCAGCTGCTGGCAGCCAGTAGCCAGGAGGAGGAGAAGGAGGAGGAGGAGAATTGGTGGAGAAAAACCTTGCTGAAACTGTTGTGACAAAGACATCAGGAAGCCAAGCCCATCCTGGACATTCCAACATCCTGCTGTTCTATCAGCATTTGTGCCTGACACCACACAGGCTGCCAGAGCAGAGCTAAGGGCAGGCTAATAAATCCATGGAGGAGGAGAAGGGAGAGAAAGAGATTTGATAGAGAAGACCATTTGATAGAGAATCCTAGAGATAAAGGTGTGGAACCAAGCCCAGCCTTGATCCTCCAACTCTTTGCAGTATTCTCAGTATCAAACTCTGAGGCTACCCTGCTGTGATCGAATGGCATTTAAGCAAAAAGTAAGAAACATCTAAGGAAGTTAAGGCTGCTGGAGGCTGGTGGGAGTTTTTTCTCCTGGCCAATAACTGGCCATTTCTGAGAACTGACTAGTTTTGACCATTGAAAAGTGAGATCTACCTGTGAACACCACCCTTTAAAAACCTAAGCCCAGGAATTTCTCTCTCTCTTTGGTTTCTGGTATTGAAAGGTAACAGAGCTCCATCTGGGCTCGACCTGCTGTGGTTCCTGGGCAGGGCATGGAGCCTGCGGGGTTTTCCTCTTCCCTCTTCCTCTGCTGCGGTTCCCGGGAAGCCTCTGTTGCACTCTGAGATACAGAGTGTGTGCCCTTGTTTCTAATACTTAGTTCTAGGATTCAAAGAAACACTGAATTTCAGATAATATGAAATTCATGAGCATGTTTTCACGGTGATACATGAAAACAAATGTTAAAGTTAGATAGAAAAAGCTAAAAGTGTAAGTGCGTAGATTAGAAAGTTTCTTAAGTCACTGGGTGAAAAAGTTAGTTTAGAGAACAGGAGACAAGATAGAGAATTTAGGGTGTTGTCTCTTGTCCTTCTTTCCTCTTCATGTTCTTCTCCCAGGGGTTTTTGGGTGGTAGTGAGTGATTGGATAAGGAATGCAGTCACAGTGCAGTGCACAGGTGTTGGGTCATGGGGTCACTAAGAAAAATAATTTAATTGGCATCTGTTAATTGGGTAAATGGACATATAAAAGACCTTGAAGAAGATCTTTGTTAGCCATTTTACCCTTTTCTGTCATAGTGCACACAGCTCCTTGTACCTTGTAATGCTGATAAGAAACGAATAAACATCTGAGACCGAACAAGAGAAAACTGCCTCCCTCTCATCAGTCTTCAGTTCAAAGGGAAAAAGAACCAAAAGTCCTTAATGGGACAGCCTCCAGGGTGGCTGAGGCTTTTCCCATGGGGGTCCCCAGCTCTGAGCTGAAACCTGGCACCATTAATACCTGGGGCTTGGACAACATTTTAACCCTTTCATTACCCAGATGAGACTTGCAGATTTAATCCTTTTTCCAGAGAGAGGGGAAGAGAGAGTGATCAGCTTGTAAAGAGACAACATAAACTATCAAAGGCAGTGAAGAAAGGAATTAAACCTCAGATGGGGGAGAGAAATAAGGAGATGCTTTAATAAGCTGACACATTCTTTTGTTAAGGCTATGGAGATGGAAAATAATGTTCTGAAAAACCTCCTTTAATTCATTAAAGAGTATTTTGGGGGGAATGGAGTGTTTCAAAGTGTGGATCTGAGCAAAAGTAATTCACTGATAAAGCTTAGTAAATGGTGAAGTAGTTGTGAACCTATGAGGTGCTGGAACAGAAAAAATAAGTGATAGTTGTTGAAGATTTGCGGCCCCTAAGAGACAAAGAGAAAACTTCTGTTTCCAGAGATGATCACAGAGACAGCTGAAGAGAACTTTTGCCTGTGAATAACTCATCCTTCAAATGACACCCCTTGAATCATGGCCCATGAACACACCTCAGAGTGGTGTGAAATGAGAGGAAAGGACTGGTGACAGTTTTCCAGGCAGCTGGCATCAGAGAAATAGAAAGCCATGAGGAAATGGTTTTCTTGTGAGAAACTCCATATATTGACAAAAGAGAACTTCTTTTTCTCAACAAAGACTGATTAAAAGATTATAGAAAAGTTAGGACTATTTTAAGCACCAAGTTTTTTTCTCTATGTTGTCAATTAAACAAGGGAATGGTTGGGTGGTGGGGAAGAAGGTTTTCTGGAGGTTTAATTCTGGTTTCTTATTCTTGTAGTTTTGTTAATAAACTTTCTTTATTCCTTTTAAGTTTTAAGCCTGTTTTGCCCTTCTCCTAATCCATATCTCACAGCAAGAAATGAGTAAGTTTTCTAGTGATTTTTTAGCTAATGCTTTAAAATCACGACACCTGCTCGAGGAGATGACCCCCAAGGTGCTGTGATGGCCAAGATCAAGTGCAAGAGGGACAAAATCACAGAAACTGTGGGCTGGGAACTCCTGGCTGGTGCTGGAACCAACTCTGACTGCATGGACCTCTGAAGGCAACTTGTGTGAGGAGCCTGTTAATTAACAGCTCTGATTTGATGAGTTAGGGGACATTCTGAAGACCTTCCTTGTGCTCCCTTAGCTGGAGAGGCCGTGGCTGGAATGAGATTAATGAAGCCGAGAGGATGGGGCCGGGCTCTGCTCGGCACTGCCGTGAGGAGCAGCAGCAATAAAAATAAATAAAATAAAAAAAAATATAAATAAAGCCCATAAAATAAAGGGCAGCGAGCGGCAGCCCGGCAGGAGGAAGAACTTGTGTCCATGGAGGGGCAGAGGCCTGGAACAGCTGCCCAGGGAGGGCCTGGAGTGTCCCTGTGTGGAGCCATGGCAGCCCCAGCTGGGCACGGCCTGGGCTGGAGCATCTCCAGAAATCCCTTCCAAACCAAACTATTCTGAGATTCTGGGATTTATTCAACCATGGAATGGCTTAGGTTGGAAAAGACCTCCAAGATCATTGAAACCAACAATTACCCCAGCAGTGCTAAACACTGCATTAAACCATGTCCCCAGGTGCCACATTCACACAGATTTTAAATGTGTCCAAGGCCACCACTGCTCTGGCCAGGCTGTTCCAGCGATTATAATTAAGTCTTTAAAGTCCATTGAATATAAATCATATTTCATTGCAGATAAAAACCACATTATCCTTTATTCTCCTCCTCCAGCATCACCACAGATAACACTTTTTACATGTCCTACTACCATCCAGTGGGGAGTGGCTGCTTGGAGAATGTTGATTAAGGCAGGAACAATTTAAACAATGAATGGTCTTTGCACTGAAATTTCTACATTCCGTGATCAAATCATCCCCTCTTTGGTTTTTTTCAGTTTACCAGGCTGGGGGACCCGTGCACTTGGGCAAGGGCTGGTCTTTTTTCTGGGTTGTCATCATCGTCATCATCACTGAGTGTTGTGGAATACCGGCAATGGAGAACACAATTTAAAATAAAAATAAAGATTTAGACTCAATATAGGGAGAATGTTTCATACAATGTGGCTGGAGAGGCCCTGGCACAGGGTGCCCAGAGCAGCTGTGGCTGTCCCTGGATCCCTGGAAGTGCCCAAGGCCAGGCAGGGCAGCCTGGAATAGTGGAAGATGTCCCTGCCATGGCAGGGGTGGCACTGGATGAGATTTAAGGTCCCTTCCAACCCAAACCTTTCTGTCACTCTCTGATTCTACACTCTGAGCAGGCTTCCCATCGGAGCAGGAATGTGTACGTCCTTTTTAGGACACATTCAGAGTTTACGAGGTATGAGAAACTAGCCATTTAAAAAAATTATAGTTCTATGTCATTGCCTTAGTGCTTTTACACAGTAGACAAAGTAAATTGAAATTTCTTTCAGCGTTCCTACCAGCAAAATGACTCCTCATATTTTACTATAGTTACCAGCGGAAGTATTGGCTAACCTATTCTTTATTAAAATGTTCATTTTCCTTGTACTGCAATGCCCCTGGCCTTGGCATATTTCTTGTGAGCTGCTGCTGGAAAATTCTCTGTGCTTGGCAGAAGTCAAGAATTTATGAAGTGCCTCTAAGCAGCACTGAAGCAAACAGCAAAAGCTGTTATCCTTAGTGCACTTTTGCAAGGCTATCTGTTAAAATGTGCCTTTGATCTGAAATCCATGTTTGGGTTTCAATATTATTTTGATTTTTTCATAGGGAAAGGAAGGGAAGGCGTGGGAAGGTGAGGAAAGGAAAGGAAAGGAAAGGAAAGGAAAGGAAAGGAAAGGAAAGGAAAGGAAAGGAAAGGAAAGGAAAGGAAAGGAAAGGAAAGGAAAGGAAAGGAAAGGAAAGGAAAGGAAAGGAAAGGAAAGGAAAGGAAAGGAAAGGAAAGGAAAGGAAAGGAAAGGAAAGGAAAGGAAAGGAAAGGAAAGGAAAGGAAAGGAAAGGAAAGGAAAGGAAAGGAAAGGAAAGGAAAGGAAAGGAAAGGAAAGGAAAGGAAAGGAAAGGAAAGGAAAGGAAAGGAAAGGAAAGGAAAGGAAAGGAAAGGAAAGGAAAGGAAAGGAAAGGAAAGGAAAGGAAAGGAAAGGAAAGGAAAGGAAAGGAAAGGAACAACAACAGAAGCAGCTCTATGGAGCAGCATAGTAGCATAGTATTCAGGAGTAGAATGAGCACACAAAGCAAAGATCCAATGTTTTTTTCTGGAGAGGTGTTTTAAAATAAGTCCAAAAATGAGAATGAATTGCCCTTGGCCTTGTTAATCCAGGCTGTGATGTGCAGCATAAGCCTGGGCCTCTATTATTATGCTGAATTTGGATAAGATCAGGACCTATGTCTCCAAAGCTATAACAGCCTTCGTTCTGGGAAAAATGTGTCCAGCTGCAGTCACTGTCACAGGCACACAGTTCAGGTAAACACCCATGGGGTGTCTGCTAAATAATTCTGCATTTGGGTCCACAAGGGTGACTTTCTTGGGAACAGCATTATTGCAAGTACATTTTTCAATGACAGAAAGTTTGCATCTTAGAAACAATTCAACTTTTCTTGCTTACTCACCTTACCATGCTGGCTGCATACGGAAGATGGTGTTTCAGAGGAGAGATTTTAAAGGTGAATTTTCCTGTTATGTCCCTGCCCCACAATGGAAAAGACTGGAGACCAAATTTCTTATCTTAGTTTATTACAGCTGAAAATATTGCGGGTTTTTTTTTAGTAAGAAAATTCTCCATAATGGCAGCTGAAGTCTTTTTCTCCCAAAACTTTTGAGATGGTAGCAAACTACCATAGACATAACAAATTACTGCCAGATAGGTAAGCAACCCAGTTTAGTGGAAGGTATCCCTGGCCATGGCAGGGCATTGGAATAGGTGAGTTTTAAGGTCCTTTTCAAGCCAAACAATTCTATGACTCTATAAATCATGTTTACTGTTTCTGGGCCTGATCCTTCTGGCACAGATGGTCATAAGTTTAAGCCAAAAGTGGTCAGTAGTCTCTCAGGGAAGAATTAACTGAGTCCCAGGCTGTATTTTTAAAATAGTCCAGAGTTACCTCATTAATGCTGAAAGTTTTCTTAGGAGGGCATTTTCAATTAATGGGGGAGTAGTGGCATTACGAAACAAAAATAAAAATAAATTCAACAAAAAAGGTTATTTTCAAATCCAGTTCATTGAAGTGAATTAAAAACCTCCCATTTAATTTAGTGGGGTTTGGCTCATATGATTAAATTTTGCTGGTGGTGGGTTTGTTATTTGTTTGTTGTTTTTTTGGTTTTTTTTTCCAGAAAATCGAGTCCAAAGTTTTTCTGGAGGCTTGGAATCCTAAATAATTTGTTCCAGCACTTAAACCAGTTCACTGACTGCCTAAATTACTTTTTAATGCTTCAGTATAGCTCTGAAAATAGGCTGGCTGATTTATCAGTGAATTCACCTTTGTTGACAGCTGTTGTCCTTTATGCACTTCTGTTTTTCGTAATGGTTTTCCTCCTTCTAGATGATTATATGTCACAGTACCCTAGCTTTGGTAGCATACACCCTAATGTAAAATAACCTATGTTCTGGGGAAAATATATAATTTTACAGTGACTAATTCTGACCTGAAAAACTTGCTTCAGTGACCGTGCCTGTCTTGGGGACCAGGACATGGAAATAACCTCAACAAACATGGGCAGTATATATAAAAATATATATATATGTATATCAAATAAATGGAAAACTAAAGGCAAAGTTCTTAAAGTTCTTAGGAGCATATAATAATCAAAATACAGGCTGTCTTTTGAATTTCTTGCTAGTCAAATTCTTAGAGGAATCTGCTGCAACAGTGGCATGATGATTTGTAGAATAGCTTATTCTTTTTTGTTTTTCTTGTTTTTGAAAAATTCCTTTCCTGAATCTTTAACAATTCTCCTTTCTTTTTATCCTACTTGGCTTTTGCAACCATTCTGTTGAACAGCAGCTAGAGTTTGATTTCTAAGGAGATCATTTGCCATGATTTATTGTTTGTTTTTTCTCAAGCCAGAAACTCTCACATTGACTCATGCTGGGTATTATTCGATTGCTCAAATAGCTGTACTGAATTCAGCAGGAATACTGAAGAATACTGAGGAATACTATCAATGTTTCTACTCAATGAAAAAGCCAAGACCAGCAGAAACCATCCCTTTTAAATTCCTTTTGTGAAATGTTGCAAAGCCAAGGTGTACAAAGGAAGCTAGAAACCATATAGAGAATTTATTGATATCTGAGTTAATTCGTATAATTTCCAAGTATTAAGTATGAAGAGATGAGGTGCTCACATCAAAAAAAACCTCGCCCTCAGATTTTTTTCTGCCTATGGTTAAATTTATGTTTTCTTCTCTCATCTCAATCTTTTAAACAACTCAGACCTGCACTTGATATTGTCTCTTACCTCTCTTCACAGCAGAGCCCTGCAAATTAGACTTTCTTTTGTGTCTGCATTAAAATGTCTTCACTGAGGAAATAATGTCACCCCTATCTGTGTCTTAGCTGGAGCAGGTATTAAGGTGTATGTGTTTATTTTAATTTACTGGTTTGCTTTCCTTTTGCAACCATTTGCCACCTAATGTTGGTAACATATGAGGAATAAAAGGTTGGTCTGTGAAAATGTGTTCTATTTAAAACACTGTGTAAATGGCATGAGAAATAAAGAAATAAACAACAGATATAAGTGGGAAAAGGGTCACTTCTCTTATTCAGATTTTAAGCTACTCTGAAAGGAAAATTTCTTGAAATGTTCAGTGTTCCAATGTCTTAGTGCACTACAATAACTGTCAAAACCTAAGTGGATAAGATTCTGAGGGTATTTTTGCAAATCAAATGCATTCTTAATGCGCTTTTTTTTATTATTATTATTTTTTCCAGTTGAGGTCTGAAATAAGAACCCAATATATTGATCCAGGAGTCTCTTTCAGGGGAAAAAAATGGCAAGCAAACATGTCATGCACAGCTGCTGCCAACAGCCTTAAACAAATCATAGTCAGCTCCAAACACAAACAGGGCAGTTTAGATAGTTATTAGAAAAAATTTCTTTATTCAGAGGGTGGGCAGGCCCTGGCACAGGGTGCCCAGAGCAGCTGTGGCTGCCCCTGGATCCCTGGAAGTGCCCCAGGACAGGCTGGACAGGGCTTGGAGCAGCCTGGGATAGGGGGATGTGTCCCAGGCCATGGCAGGGGATGGGACTGGATGAGATTCAAGGTCCTTTCCAACTTTCCAAAAATGATTTTTTTAGGTCTTTTGCACAAAAAGAAGCAAAGAGTGAAAACACAAAATATATAGGTTTTAAAAAAGTTTTTTGGTGAAAATATGTTTTTTTTGTCCCCTCTAGACTAAAATCAATTCTGCGATCAAGATTCCATGATTCTACAATAATTGAAGCTGGTGCTAACTACACAAAATAAGTAAATAACAAACAGGTGGTTCATTTTTCATTTTTTTCCTTGCAAAAATGACTCAGAGGGATTAAAAGGATAAAAGTTACTGATGTTTTTCGCTTTAAATCCTAAAAGGAGTGGAGGTGCTGTGCTCGTTGTGATTTCCCTTTTGTGCACTGGGGGCTGAAGGAACAGATGTGTCAGGACAAATCAAAGACCAATCTACTGCAGCACCAACATCCTGCTTCCTCTCATGTTCTCAGCTGGACATTTGGAGATCTGAATGAATATTAATTTTCAGTTTATAACCAAGTTCCCTACCTGCAGCATTTAGCCACCTGTGGTACCTGCAGAGGTGGTTTCAGAGGTGAGTTGTTAATTAGATCCCAGAAGATTACTGGTGGTTTTTGCAAATCTTAAATTAATTTAAGCTCCCTTTCAGCTCACTTCAAACCCAGAATTACTTATTTATTTGTGTTTGTCTTTGTTTGGAAGTGAATCCAAACGTAATCACCCAACGTAATTTCTCACTGCCAGTGTTATTTCTAATCCTCTCACCTGCACTGCAGGATAGGATGAAGAATTCAATTTGCACCCTGTTCAGTATTTCAGTACATTAAAGCTAAGTATTAAAGGATACCTTTTCTTTCTATATAAGAGTGCAGTCCACAGACTTTTAATCTTTTTATTTTTTTCCTTTTTTCCAACTATTCTACAGTTTTCTAATGTAAAGTACGTTAATAAACCTGCCCTTCAAAAAAATCCTTATCTTACAATTCAACAGCTGTTAGAAAACGATATTTGGAATTGTTACTGCTGAAAAATATTTAGCATAATAATAATAATAATTTCAAGAATGTTTGAGGCTCAGTGTACCCTCTTGTACTTACACTTTCACGAATTTCTGATGAACTTTAGCCTGAAAACACTCTAAGTTGCAGTATACATATGGAATAGAAACTAAAGATTTAGCTTCACAGTATTTTAATAAAGTGACATTGAATTATACTGAAGAAGCAATATTATGTATTAACAAAAAAAGCAAATTTATGTAATGGAGAAGCTTGTTTTTCCATTTAACCAGTATCCTCAAATGGTAGCATTCAGTATCCATTACATGAAATAGAAAATAAGATTCATAACCATAAGTTGAAACTAATTTACAAGACCAGATTTTTATGTTAGTGTTCTCAGAAAGCATCCATTCCTTTAAAATTGAGAAGTAATGTAACATATCATTTTGATTTTAATTAAATTTTAATGTATACTGCTCTATTTCTTTGCATTTATTTTTGCCAGAAGTTGATTTTAGGCAGTTCTTGAATTATTATTTTTTTTCCCTGCCTTGATTTTGTTATCAAAAAATTATACTACTGTATACTGGAAAAAACCCCCAACATTTGCAAATGAAAATGTCTTTCTAGTTTTATTCTCTGAGATAACTTTCTTTAGTAAATATTGCAGTATCAAATACTGGAATGGATGATCACTTATGTAATCAGTGTTTCATATGTATTTTCAATACAAGATAATTTGTCACAGTAAGATCTTTGGTTGTCTAAACACATTATACACAGAGTTTTCTGAATTTCCTCTGGAGGATGCAAAACATTCTGCCAGAGGGAGAAAAAGGAAGCTCAGTTATGTGTAGGATAAAATGATTCTTTGTGTTTAAACCAGATAACTTTGAATGTATGGAAGTTGAATACTGAATATGCAATGCAGAAATACTCTGGTGAAAGGCTGAAACTGCCTTTAACTTCTATGTAAGACCAAAAAATTGTTACTATATACTGCAGTTCTTTCCCCCCAAAACTGATCACACAAATACCTGCAACTAGTGATTCTACTGGGTAACAAAATGTGGCTGAGAATCAGTGCAGATTTCAGTCTGCACCAAAAATCTGGGGCAGCACCAGCTCTTTTAATGGCCAGGCAATTTTATTTCTTCAAACACAACGCAGCAATGAGTCTTTACATAATCAATAACTTTTTTTGATTACAGCTAGAATGGTTCTTGAGGCTGCAAATGCCATGGAATTGTGCTCCCAGGCACTACCTCCACCTCTTGTGGCAGCTCTTCTGGAGGCTCAATTATACAAATATCTCCTCCAGACTCCAACAGAGACAGGTAACTCATGTTATCCCTAGATTTGAAGGGTCCCCAAGCCAGGGAAGACACAGCAAAAACAACCTGTGTATCTTCAGATTAAAAACCTGAGAAACATTATAACTTGGAGATCCACCTGCCATCCATTAACACCGCATGTAAAAAGTAAAAAGCCACAAAAAAATTCCCCTCCTATAAATATCTGCTTGATTCAGTGGAAAGTGACTGCATCATTTGTTCAGGAAAACTGCTGCCTTTTAGCTCTTGGGTTCCTGCAATTTCCAGAAAGTTTTGAAGCCTTTTCAGTGGTATGAAAGCCCCTTTTATGATGAATTATTTTCAGTCAGATAGCTCAGAGATTCAGATTTAAACTGATCGGTGTGCTTATTGCTTGACTCCAAAGATTAAATGAAAATTGAGCTGAGATTAGGCTCACCACCCCGTGCTTGAACTTAGTTTCCAGAGAAGGGCTGAAAATAGCTATTATTGTTCCACCAGCCTGAAATGCTGGACGGGTGCTTAGCAAGTTCTGTAATAAAGTGCACAATTCTCCTTTTTTCCCCCCTTATCTCTCCCCATAATGACATACAGTTCATTTTGTTGCAGTTTATTGGCAGCCATGGTAGATTTGACCAGCAAAATCAATACCCAGTGCTGGATCCAGTACATTCACAGGGCAATTTGGAGACTTGCAGGAGTTTTATGTTAAGAATTTGCAGAAGAGATACAGTGCCCTGGTAACTAGAAACGAATCTTAGACCTTAGGTTTATCCCAATTGTAGACAGGACGTACTGGACAGACACATTAATAATGTCTACTAAACCATTTTGGATCTGAAAAGTGCACATATATTGTTGCCCTATCTCTAAATTCTCTGTCTGTCTCTGGGCTTGACATAACAATTTTTATTTCTTCTTCAGGGAAAAATGCACTTAAATTGCTGTTTCATCTCTCTATTCCAGAGTCCTTAGGTCAATGTTCACAGCATTTTAGAAATGAGAGTTTTACTCCTATAACTTTTGAACTGCCACAATGATTTTTTAGGTCTTTTGCACAAAAAGAAGCAAAGAGTGAAAACACAAAATATTTAGGTTTTAAAAAAAAAAAAATTGGTGAAAATAACTCTTTATTTCTCCACTCTAGGCTAAAAGTAATTTATTAGATAGCCATCACTGGCATTCACATTTCCAAAATTGCTATAAAATACATGCAAGCGTGCAAGGGAACTAACCTAGAAATTCCTATGATTTTTTTAAAACTCCTGAAACCTTTTAAAGTAGAAAATCTCTGTGTGTGAGAAGATACAAAAGATACCACAAAAGTCAAGGGTCACCAAGAGAAACTGGTTGAGATTCTGATTTAAGGTCCAACCTCAGTGACAAATGGATGGAGGATGGGAAAGTCACCAACCCCTGACTTCTGTAAGGACTACATTATTAACTTAATGTGCATTGTACAGCAGATTTTTTTTCCCACATGTTGTTCTTCATCAAAAATTAGCAAAAAATGTAACCAGCTTTATCCCAGAGAAATATTTTTCTCAGAGGGACTGACTGAATTTCAGTGACAATAAACTCAATGTCTCTAAATTTTGATTTTTTTTTTCCTGTTTCTTTTGTTTCCTTATGAAGAAAAGCAAGTATTAAATCTTGGTATCCACACTGGCTACCTCACTACAGATGTTGATATTAAGTAGTCTCTCACTTTATGGCATTTATGTAGGAAAATAAACCCATCTTGCCTTAAAACTGCCTTCTGTCAAATGCCACATTTCTAATTCAGTGTTAGAAAATACAAGACGAATTAAAACTGACAAAGCTACTTAGTACATGATAATTTTTTTTCCAGTAAGGTCTGAACCTTTATTGTATTTGATCTTGCCAACATTTGCAAATATTCTGTCTGAGAAAAAAAACCAACAAAAAAACAGGAAAAAACCCCATAAAAACAAACAAACAAACAAATCCAAACAAAACCCCCCACAACATCTCCATCAACTCCCACAAGTTTGTAATGAAAAAAATCCTCACTATAAATATGTTATCATATTAAGGCACTTTGCTCTCCTACTGCCTTTTTCCTCCCCACCAAATGTAAAACAGAAGTATGTAAATCTACATGGTTTTCATGTTTATTGCCAAAAGTTTTATTTCTGCAATTTTGCAACGCATTTTTAACATTTCATAAAAGGGCACCTTTTTCCTAGGTAGTGTAGGGGAATTTTTGGTAAGGGGTTAATTTTTTGCTCTGGGCCTATACTTCTATATATCTCACAGTTTTCCTTCCAAAGAAGTAAAATATCAAAATAACAAAGTGCCGCACTGCAAAACAGTGACACATTGGAAAGCAAAGATTCTGACCAGCTGAAATGTGATGGATTCAAGAGAATTGGAATAAGAAGAGGCATTTCCTGGGTTTGTCTGTGACAGCAGGGACACACATGACAATAAGAATATTCATCAAAAAACTTGCTTTAAAGTTCCAAGTTGTTTTTGTATTAGAGGCTTTAAAACAGGGTATGAACACAAGGGGCCTCTGACTTGGAAAAATCTTGTTTCCATTTCATGTTTCTTGTTTCCATCCTGATTGCTTGGATTTAATGACTGGTAGAACAAACTTTTCTCCCTCTATGTGCAAGTTTTCAGAGTTACAAACAGAGAATGAGACTGGGCTTCTCTTTTTATGATGTGCCCATAATTTTTTAGTTTTATACTTGGGAATCAAATTTGCTAAGCTCTAGTTTTAAAACACCTGCTTTTCACACTGATAAATGACAGAAAACAAACAAAAGACCAAAAAAACAAACCCATTTTTGACCAAAAGTTGGGTTATCAGCCTAGGTGCCTGAAGGTCCACATTTTGATCATTCCCACAGGGAGAGAGAGCCCAAAGAAGTGATCTCTGCCCAGGAGTTTTAAGCTTTATTCAGTGATGAAATCACTCTAAATTTATTTGTAAAGCAGCCAGGCAGCTACAAGTTAGTGCTGCTGCTCAACGGGAAGTGACTGTAAAAACCATATATATCCATTTTACACAGGAGTTTACTGGTAAAAATACAGTGGGAAGAAAAAAAAAATTAACACTTAGCTTAAATCAATTACCTAAATAGACTGAACTAAGTGAGGTCATATTTGGCAACTGTTTTTTGCCCAGAAATTCGAGTGGTTTTTTTTTCCTTCCAAGGAAAACAGATTTTTAGTGATATTAAACAATTTAACTAGATTTATAATGCATTTCTCTTGTGTCCAGATGAACATATCCTCACTCTCTAGAGATATTAAGATGCCAGGATGATATGTAGAAGACTCAAAACCAAACAAATAAAACACCTTCAATTTTTCTGTGCTAGACTCAAACTAAGCAGGGCCTCTTCTAGGGTTAAATAGAAATTGTCATTATTCTTGAACACAGAATTTACAGAAACTGTGAAACTTTGACAAAAAACTCCCCTCCGAATCTTAACCTGCATCCTCATGGCAATATATTTGTTTAAAATTCACAAAATTTAACTTGAAGGAAATAATTTAATGACTGCTGACCACATATCATTAGAAAAGTTTTCCACTCTAAAGTGAACAATAATGCGAAAAAATAATCAACTGTTGAGAAAGCACAGACTTAGTTTTTAAAAAGAATTATTGAAAAATTATTTGTGAATTTTCTTCTGCTGTCTTCTGCCAACCTATCTGAGTTAGAAAAGACAAAAATGGGGAAAGCAATGTTGAAGTGTAAATGGGAGGCCCAGTGCATCAGAAGCTGAAAGTGTGGGCAAAAAAAAAAAAAAAAAGCGTTAAGAAAATTCAGTTTTAACATGAAAGAGAATTCCCTCAACTCGGTCTTGTTACAGGAAAATACAGACATAAACTGTGGGCCAAATCTCCATTAGATGATGGCTACTTTTAATGTATAGAATTACATAAAAATTATCCCTTTTTTTTTTTTTTTTTTTTTGACCCTTGGTTGGTTTTGGTCCCTGGGTTTTTATAATTGATGAATGCTCCACAAATGAAAAATATTTTTTAATCTCCTTATATCTGAATAAGCAGTTTTATATCTGCCATGTGCTTGACAAGTATTGAAGAGATTTGCTCCTAAATGTTACACTTCACCAAAGTAAGGAGAACATACAGATCCTTTACTGTGGGTTCATGAAATTTTAATTTTTTTCTTTAATTACTTTGAAAACTCAACAATTCTGTATGAGTACTTCAAAATGAAAAACTGCTTTTATGTTTTGTATCACTAAGACTTAGGCAACTTGAGAGATCAAATGAGTCATAATTTGGAATTCACTGAAGGCTTTTATTTTCTTTCTTCCTTCACCATAACAAGTAATGGAGATTTGTGTCTGTTTAGCTAATGAAAAATACATTTGAAAAGGGTAAATATTCATTGAAGCAATATGATTAAATGCATGTAATAATTTAAAACAAGCCATGCCGATTGAGGTCTAGCATTACAAAGTAATACTTCCCGGCTTCCTAGAAAAAACTTCCTTTAAAGTTAATTCTTTTCTATCTTTTCAATGCAACCCTCCATTATTTTTGATCAATGTAACTTGTGAAACCATTCATACAGTGCTTCTTATGCAAAACTTTGTATTCAGTGAGTTTTTATATCATGTATTCACTGCTATTTGGCAATTACATTTCCTGTTTTGTCTTGTTCTTATCAGAAAACCCCCAGCCTTTGGTGTTTTGCTTGACAGACTGCCCTGACACACATGGGAAGTGTTTCAAAGACCACTTTTGTATTTTCTACCCATTTTAAGTACCGACACGAAGTGGCTCCCCAGTAGTTTGTCTCAACAAAAGGGGTGCCTGCTATGAAGTTTGAGGGATTTGTTTTAGAGAAAGATGCATCCACTGCACTTCTGCATGGTTTCAAATCTGCAGGTGGACTTAGCAAAGGCTGGGGGAGCCCTGTGGGTCATTTTCAGTGTGGGTTTAATTTCCCTAAAGCCTTTCCCGGATCAGCCCTGCGACACTGGAGTGGAACTACCACAATATACAATGTGGTATACATTATATATACCACAGTATACAATGTGCCAACGTAGTAAAAATAATGATAAATATCACATAATATTTAAAACCGTAAAATAATGTAATGCTACCTCATTGAAAGGTTCTTCTATCTCATTTTTTGTGAACAGAGAAGAGGCAAATGCCACTTGAGAGGCCTCAGCCTCAAATCTCAGGCTGAGAACACTCTAATTCTGGTGCTTCAGACCTAAGCAAGAATGTACACCCCTGTGAAATTTCTCTGTCTCTTTCCAGATCAGTTAATATTAATAATAATAAAAAACTAAAAATAGAAAAAAACACTCTGACTACCTTGTTTTATTCTGTTCTTTTAAACCGTTGTGACTGCAGCTGGTTGTACACGGCACTCTCATTCAAATAATCACAAACAACATTTCCAGACCCTTTTTTATATTTCCAGCCATTTTATGCAATAACCAAGTGCAGCTACATCCACTAGAAACAATGTTGTCAGTGAAGTAGGAACTCTAAGAGACCAGGTAAAATATGGCTCCCCATGAAGACAAAATGCTTTAAAAATATCTATTTGTTTTCTAAATGAGTTGAAATATTTTACACAAACTCAGCTGTCCTGCCCTCATATGAGTACATGAGTGTGGTGGAGAGAAAAAGAAAAATAAAATATCTGCATCAGAGTCAGACAAAGGAAGTACAAAATAGGCTTGTTCTTACCCTTCTGGTTTGTAATAGTGCCCACTAAATATCCTGCAAATTTTGCATGGTCACCAGAGTTCTGGGTTGGGTAGTGGCAACAGTTAGTCCCAGGTTTAAGTAAGATAGTCATATTACTAGAAACTGTGTTTTTTGTTAATTTATTTTGTTTTTATTCTCCATTATTAATTCTGTGTTTTCTCATTTGTTTGCCTGCTCCATATTTTCTCACATAAATTGTATTTGTGCTTTTAATTATGAGACCAACAGAGAGAAGCTCTTGTTGAACAGGTGTACAACTGTTTTATTGTTTTTCTTCTCAAATAAAACACAGCTTACAGCTGTGGTGGGCATTTTGCCCTGAAATTTGAATAGTATTCAGTGGTACAATGAACTGTTGTTATCACTGGATCTGTAACTGAATGGAAGAATTTAGGATTCATTCATCAGTGATTTATCAATAATTTAAATTATTGTATTGGTTTTATAATTTTTAATATATATAAGTATAAATTATATTTATATTATTACACATATAATAAATAATAATACTATTAAAATAAGTCCCATGCAAATATTAGGTGAAAACAAGTAAAAGGCCTCACCGGTCTACATTCACTCCTTAGTAGGCATCAAAAACAGTTGCGTACCTAGATTGAACTGCTAAGAAATTATTTATTCCTTCACACTGAAATTTAAAAAGTTCTAATATTCGAAAAACACAGCGAGATAAAATTAACTTACTTGTTGCCACCAAGAAACCAACCCTCAGCTCACTTAAACCCTCTTATATTGCTGTGACACCCAACCTCATTTTCCAGTTGCTGCTTGCAAAAGAAGATTATAAGGGTGAGGTTTTTTTGAAGGACAACTTTGCTGATGACCAGCTTTCCTTAAGCCCTTGGAATAATGAGCACTCACTCAATTTCTTCCCCATTTGCAGAGGATGAAAGGCTATGATCATGACCTTGAGCCAGGAAAAAGTTGCACAACAGGTGCAGCAGCACCAAAAAGAGTTTCACAGATAACTTCATACCTGCAGGCAGTGATTCATGTGCTACTTTAGCACCAGGGAATTTAAGAGAATAATAAGGTGCCTGCTTTTACTTTTAAAAGACAGTGACATGTCAAATGATTGATTACAATGGGGAGAATTGCATAATACAATGTCCTCCTGACTAGATAAGTGTATTAAGAATGCGAGGAAGAGCAGTGGGTGATATATAGCAAAATAAATGTGAGTTCACAGCGCAGGAAAGCAAGCAAAAGCGTCTCCTATTTTCTGACATGCACACAGGGAGAATTCCAGGTAAGAAATGGCAGAGTAAATGGTTCTGTCCTGCACAGAACAGGTTGTAAATCCACCTGAACAGCCTCACAATTATCTGCAGTTTGCATTATAGTGTGAGACCCTAATCCCAAAATGAAAGTCTAGACACTTACTCCAAAATAGGATGTAATATAAGGCACTGGAGGAAATGCTGGATGAATAACAACAAAAAAAAATGAAGTTTAAAAGCAGCCAGAGAGCACTGGCTGCTCTGGTGATAGCCATCAATTCCAACAGCAGGGTTTCACAACATTCCAGTGGGAATTATGGCAAAGATCGTGTTCCTGTCCCTCTTCCAGGGTTGGCAGCCATTCCAAGTGCCATGCAGGAAAGATTGTAAGGATATTTGACTGGAAATAGCTTTATTGAACAACCTCTCAATGTACTTGCAGCAATTCATACCTGAGGGTTTGAGGCAAAGTATTGGAAAAGTAGCCAATATCAGTAAAAATACCGGTGTAGAATTCATCCCTTTGTCCTGTTCTTTGTAACAAAAGATAGAATTTTTTTTTCGGCAATATTTGAATCTGGTGTTCTTGTATACCTGAGACAGAGTTAATTTTTCTCCCTGGTACCTTTGTTTTGGATTTAGGATGGAAAAACTGGTCAACTTTGATGCATGCTCTGCAGTGAACACTAAGAAGGGACAAGAGAAAAGGGAAAATATGGGAATTATGCAAGGAGAGTTAGCTATGCTTTCAAAGAGAAGTGACAAACCACTTTTTTTTTTTTTTCCAACCAGAAGGAAACAGGTCTGTATCAAGCAGAGAGATATTTTTTAATCTGCATGAAAAGGATAGCGGAACTCAGTGGTAAATCAGGTTACCTGGCGATAATGAGCAAAAGTGAAAAGGATAATAAATCAAGAAGAGCGTAAGCAACACTCTCTAGATCAGATTGCAGCTTGGGGAGGATAAGAACAAACTGAATTTTGATGAGGCACGTTTTGGTAGAGTGCAAGAAGCCACACTGGAAAGCTTCTTAAACAGTTCTGAATTCTAACTTCATTAGTAACTGAGAGATACAAATCCAGACAGCCATTCCCAGCAACACCTTTAATAAGACATGAAAAGGAGATAAGACAGTGCCATATATTGGGAGATTTATATTATCTCTCTGTCCTCTTCAATTAATCATGCACATGGCTCAGGCTGAAGGGGGGTACTTTCATTGCCACCATAAATTACCAACTTACAACTATATATATTCTGCCATTTGTGCCCCCTGAGCAGCCCTGCACCCCTGGAGAAGTTCCTTTCATCTCACTGGAACTCCTTGTGGATCTTTTGCTGAAGACCTGACTGCTTTCAATATTTGTGTACAACTCCATTTCTATGATCATTTAATTTAAGGCCATTATTTTCTATCAGAGTTACAAGTAGTCCTCTAATATCTATGCCTCAGCTGGGAAACAGGATGTGAGATAAAGAGCAGAAAGATTTATTTATGTTCTCATTTATGCATTTATTTATTTGGAATGGTGTTAAATTATTTAGATATTTTAGAACATATTTGGCTCAGGAAAAAATTTACTTCCAAATTGCCTACAACTAAATCAAATATTGAACAACACGGAAGATCAGCTACAGTTTAAATAATAAGAAATTGAAGTTTTTAATAATTTGTTCCTTTGCAGAAGTCTTTGTAACAATTTGCTGCAGTCTGGGACTGGCAGACAGTTCAGAAGCAAATTCTCTGTAAAAAACTCTAAGAATGCTTGGAAGAGCTCTCGTATTTTCTTCAGGGTTCTTGCTCCCCCACTCTTTTCTCCTTACAATACCACCCCAAAATCTTATTCCTTATTTTTCTGGAGTTGTTTTGAGGTTGGAGAAAGAAAGAGGAAAAAATGAACTAAAAGCTCATATTTAGTTTCCCATGTGAGTGTTCTACATTGGAAACATTAAATTCTCTCTTTCAAGAAGAGACTGAATTTTTAGAAGCACGTTTGGGTTGTGACACCAGCTTTGAGACAGGAAAAGACATCAGAATATGAGTGTCAACCTCAAAGGTAATGGAATCAAGTCATGAAATGGGAAAAAAACCAACTTTTTTCCTTTTTCAGCTGTGCTCATCTTTTGACAAAAAAGTTTATGTAGATTTTTAGGAAATGCAGAGGAGAGTCAGCAATCAGACTCTCTTTTAAGGATGATAAATTATGCAGTAATTTTCATGTGGGATGAGAAGACAGAAATGTTGTTTATGGTTTAACCAATTGATACAGAAAAACTGAATAATTTGCAGGTTTTTTTTGGTTTTTTTGGGGTTTTTTTTGAGTGTGGTTTTCCCTCTCTACTTCTTTATGCATACTTTAGGTTTAAATTCCTGACCCTCCTTCACTGCTTTGGTAAGGAAAGATGGCAAGGAAGCTAGATTTAACCTCAAAATATGTGCTTTTGGCAAAAGCAGCTAAGAATATAAGGAAAGAATATGTATCTTTATAAAAACCAATTCATTAATGGAGTGGAATCAATTGATTATATGAGAAAATTTGATTATTTGTAATAAAATTAAAAATTAAAATTAAAAATTAAAATTAAATTTTAATATAAATAAATAAATGTAAAAATAAAATTTAAAAATTAAATAAATTTTTATAAATAAAATAAAATAAATAAATAGAATAAATAAATAAATTAAAGGGAAAACATAGGCTGTATGTTAGGGGAAAACAGAGTTTAGATGGAATTATTTTTATTTTTATTTATTTTTAAATTGGAGCTTGTTCCTTTGAAGAGGTTGAATTTGAGGATGGAACCATCCTAGGATGTTAATGGGGTTTTTTTCCCTAGGTATTTGTTCATTTTCAATAAATAAAATGTTTCTAAAACCTGCAGAGTTTTCATATTGAGGGGCTCAATGAACCATTTTTGTTCGTATTTTTAAAGTAATGCCATGAAAGCAGGAGCGAAACTGGTAAAAAACCAAATTAGAAATCAAGGCCTGATACAATTTACATGTTGATAAACCTGTTTGCCATACTGTTAACTCTGAAGGTTTTGTATTTTCTCATTTGAAGCCTGGGGAACAGCTCATGTGGGACTAGGCAACCTCTTTTATCTGTTGCTGTACATCTCTGTGAAAAAAAAAATAAGGGATTGCCACCTAGATTTTTGGAATGCTTTTCTTGTGTTCATTGCTCCACTCCTTTAAAAACTTCCCTTGGAAACCAGGGAATTTAACAGTGTAATATGTCACAACTTACATGTCCCCTGGCAGGCTAAATGATATTTACATTGTCAAACCTGTGAGAAACACACACCTCAATTCACGATACAAGCAAAACGTTGACAGCTCTTTAAATTCATGGGGCAGTGCTGTCCACCTGAACAGTCAGCAGCTGAAAACAAGCAGAAGCACAGAAAACAAACACCAAATTATTTACAGTTTTTACCATAAAATTGTTTTTAAGTATTTTCTTACAGTAACATTTTTGCAAAGTAGTCTGCCACCCACTTTATAATATTTTAGTAGTAATGTTTTTTGAGTTTTTCTGTTGTACCAATGAATATTTTAAAAGGATTATTTTTGTTTTTAAAGAACATAGTTTGGGTTGTTTTGTGGTTTATTTTAGGAAGAATGTTGAAAACAAGGATGTGACCGTATATAGTGTGAAAGTTTGATAATAAGATCTGGCTCTTATTTCGCTGTTCTGGCTAATCCGGAGTTTAAATCCAAACATTTTACAGGATATATCTCTTAACAACCAAATGTTTTGGAACATGACTGAACAGATGTGAGTTGGTTCTAAACAATCAAAAAGCAACCAATCTACAAGGACTTGCATGCTTTTTTAGGTCTCTGGTTTCTTTCATCCCCTCAGTCCCCTTCATTTCTCCCCTCAGTCCGTCTCGTTTTATTCCATCATAGCCCTCACTGTCCTTCTTGTGGTGAAACTTTCCTGCTTTCCTGGGATATATTCAGAGACTCACTCACATGTTTTTGCTACTTTCAATTCAGGAAGGCATTTCCAGAGGATTCCTTATAATCAGCCTTTTGATGGAAACAGCAGATGCATGGTAGCAGAGATTGTGAGGGATTAAAGCGTGATCAGCTAAGAAAGACCAAAAAACAATTAAACAGCTAAACCCAACTGAGGCCTGGCTGAGTATTTGCAAGCGATTTTTTAAAAATTTATTTAGTTTTCCCAGGCTGTTGCTGAACTGACAGAATACATTTGGATAGCGAGAGACTCAGCAAATGAAAATTTATTTGAGACACAAGAGTTTTTCTAATCAGACATAACACACCGAAACCAAGGGATTTCAACTCCAGCACAAAGCAGAGTGCAATCCACCCAGATCATCTGCAGATGAAAAAATAGTGTGTGTGATATTACCATGGTGTAGATACAAAGTTAGAAAAATTTACAGCTTAAACAGTTACAATTAATAAGCTTATAAACCAAAAAAGCAAAAATATCTAGAACAGAATATGCTGAAGTATTTAAATAAAAAGCTTTGTACCTAATAACATGACAAAATCTAATTATATCTGAAAAACAAAAAAAAACCAAAACCCAAACAGCCAATATTCTGAAGTCTGGAAAAAAAAGCTAATTTCAATCTTGGATTCCGGAATTATTCTCTGCTATATATAAAGTTTTTTTCAGAGATACAGTCAAGCCAAAAACCACTGTTCCCAGCTTATTTATATCTGTACAAAACCATCCTGAAGTAATCAGCTTGAAATGTTCCATTTGAAAAGGTGTTTTCATCAAAAATTAAATTTTTGGAAAACAGGTTTGAAAAATTTTCATTTTTAAAACCAAACAAAAGTAGCACAATACTGAAACTGTGAAAAAAAAAAAAGTTACAACCTCTTGGAAACTTTTTTTTTTTAAGAAGTTGGTTTGTGACATACCTTGCATCATCAATTCCATTTCAGTGAAGCATTTTCATATAAATCCAGGAAGAAAATGTACATCCAAATTCTGAGAAGACATGGTTCCCTCACTGAACATTTTAGTTTTGGATTGAAAAGAAGATGATTGAAATTCTGGCAAATTCTACTGCGGTGGACTTTTTGCTTAAGCCCAGCTCTCCCTAAAAGTCAAGTTGGCTTTCAACAAATGAATAGTTGTCTGTCACTGTAGATGAAACGTTAAATGTGAGTTTTCTTGATCATAAACTATCCAAGCCACTGGGGATGAGGCTTCTGCTTCATATATGTCTATTAAATTATGCATAAATAAATTATTCAATATGCAGTGGGGAAGGTGCTTTGCCAGGGGGGTTCTTGGGGAGTCCAGCCAGCCACAAGTGTGTTTGTGGCACTGAAAACCTGCAAACTGCAGTAATAACACCCAGGCTGGAGAGTTTTCCTCCTCACAGGGGTCCTTAAATTCCTCTGCCCATTAACTGCACAGAAACACACTAATTTCACACAGGCTGCTTCTTTTCACACATAAAAATAAATGGACTTGGTGAGACACCAAGATTAGATGCTCTGGGTCGTGTTGTCCCTTTAATATTTCCACGTGACTTGTAGCCACAAATCTACTGTTTTTCTACAGCCTGTGGGTCTAAGTCACTAATGTAGGAAGAAGATTTGGACAATTAAAGTTAATGAGTTGCATTTTCTTCAGTTTCTTTCACAAAGTCAGATTGGTGGCTTTGGGAAGCGGATTTTTAAGCAAAGGATGTACAAGTAGTGAAAACACCTGTACAGTGCCTGCCTCCTGTCCCTCCCTGCTCCCAGCACCAGGGAAGGGCACAGAAAGATGACTGTGTCTCCTGCTATTGTCTTTTAGACAGGCAAACTATTAAAGAGATATAACTCATCTTTGTCTGAATAAATTTTGTAATAGGCCCCTGAAAGGGGAGCAATTCTAATGGGATTGTGTAAATAATGTCACTGCAGGTGGGCTAATACACATGCAGGGTATATCTAGCATTAAAAGTGTGTAAAGTGGTGTGGAGGCTGGCTGCTGCTCCTTGTACTCATTCCCAAGATGAATTGGTGAATTAAAACCTCATTACCTGCCTTACATTGTGTAGCCTTGTTATGTGCAATTATCAAAGTCAATTTGCTGCTATAACTTGATGGCCAAATCTTAGGAGAGCATCTTCAAAACAGAAGCAAGTGTTAACATCACAAGATTCCAGGTAATAAAACACCTGTAATTTTCCAGCGTTGTCATGCTGGTGTTTTTAGATGTTTGCCCTTCGTTATGCTGGTGTGCACCCATAAGTCAAATCTTGCCTTCACAGAACTGGAGACAAAGCAGGACATTAATCTTCCCATTTTTGTGTTAACTCAAAGTCTCATTTCAGACACTCAGTTCAGCCAGTGAGTAAGTCAAGGAAAGAGAATAGGAAGCAGAAATTATACTTTTAATCTGATTTTCATTTACACCAGCTCTGAGGGCCCTTATGAATACCAGGAGGGAGTACACTGCTTCCCATAAAAGTGGCACTTGAGCTTTTTCTTGAAACTCTAAGATATCTGCATTGGTGTGAGAGTACTGTTAGGTCTGAATTCAGAACAGGACTAGGGAAAAGAGGATTTTTGCACCATCACAGCTTCTGAATGCAAAGTTTGGAGAATGAAATGCATTATTATGATCAGAACTGCATGAACTGAGGAGAGTGAGTTATCGTAATGCAATAGCCTTCAGAATAATAACCTTTAAAGTTCCTCTTTAATTTAAGAAGAAAGATAATATTGCCAGAACTACCACAATGCTAGAAACATTTCAAAGCACAGCCTCATATATTTGTCACAAAGGTACTTTGGGCCTTTTCCTTTTTTTTTTTTTTTTTTTTTTTTTTTAACCAACAAGAAGCTGTTTAACTTTAGGAAAAATCATATATTCAGGTGTAAATTGGGGGTCCAAAAGAGCTGAGGAGGGACTTTGGACGAGGGATGGAGGGACAGGAAAAGGAAGGGTGGTTCCACACTGCCAGAGGGCAGGGTTAGATGGGACATTGGGCAGGAATTGTTCCCTGGCAGGGTGGGCAGGCCCTGGCACAGGGTGCCCAGAGCAGCTGGGGCTGCCCCTGGATCCCTGGAAGTGTTCAGGCTGGACACTGCGGCTTGGAGTCAGCTGGGACAGTGGAAATCATCCCTCTCATGGCAGGAGTTTGGAATGGGCTGGACTTTAAGGTCCCTTCCAACCCGAACCATTGCGAGTCTAAACAGTAATTGACAGAAATCTGCCAATGAATGAAAATGCAAAATGAACAGCCATCTAATTACTTCAAATGGCCCTGGCAAGGTCATTGCTGTTCCCTTCTTGGCAGCTGGAGGCACAGATGGGCAGCAGAAGCAATCTGCAGCCCAGGTGAGCCCCCGAGCCTGCAGCCTTCCACCACTGCCCAGCCACCTCCCAGCCCAAACCTGACTGGGACCAACTGGTTTGGAGGTAATGGATACCCTGTTTGCTTTTAGGATGCTCATATTGTCAGCACTGCACATTCATTACAAAGGGCTTTGTGAACGTTTCACTGTGAAAGGTAAATGTGCAAAAGGTCCCTCTTATATATTTTTTTCTCATACACATTCATTACGAATTATTGAAGCACAAAGGAGAGTGAGGCTGACACTGACAACTACCCCTGCTAAAAGTTAGTGGAGATAATTATCTTGTCTTTGTCACTCTAGTCTGTAGTTTAATTTGCAGTGCAGAGGCTGGAAACAAATCTATGGGCCACGGTAGCTGTTTAAGTACCAAATTCTTCAACTTTCATTCCAGAGGAAGATTGCCTTACTCTTCAGACATAGTACCACACATTTCACTAGGGCTCCTGGGTTTTTGCTCACCAATCTAACAAAATTTGTGGTGAAAGTGGAAAATTATGATGGATTTTCTGAGGAAGAGGGCTCTTGTGGAACAGGAATTTGTGGTTTTGTGCTGCGTGCAGGCACACTTCCCATCCCCTCTTTTTCCATGAAGTGGTGTGGCAGATGGGTGCAATCAGACACCAACTGTGTCTTCCCATGTTTGAAACAAACCAAGAACTATTAAATCCAAATAAGGCACTAACTCTTGTGCACAGAACCCACTGAAATCTCATGCATGATCCAGAAAGGAGAGCAGCACTTATTAGGTTCAAAGAAACCCCATTCTTCAAGTATTTTATGAACTTTGTGACAGTAGCACAAAGCAGTAATTCCAACTTGTATCTGTAATTAAACTGTTTATGGACATACTGTCATATTGTTATTACCTGCAGTTTCCAGTTAAAATTTGTATGAATTTATTTTTGTCATTTAGCCCATACAAGCTGTATTTTTTCCAGAGGAGAAGAATGTGGACTCCTTTGCAATGAATTTATTAACGATTGCAAGAATAGCTGTACTAATATTGAATTACAACACTTACATTTTACATCATTAACCAGTCTTTTCTACTGTAAAATTAGGCTAGAAGAATGATGCAAAGCAATTTTGGCAATATCCTTTTATTGTAACCAGACTACCTGCTACTGCATTGTTTATGAAGTGATGAGCCTTGCACTGAAGGGAAATTTACATATAATAAAACACCCTAGATGTTTCTCGCATTGTGAGAACAAAGTGGTAGAGCAACGAAAGAAAAGGCTTCCACTGATGTTTCACCTAGACACTGTTGTTGCAGGAGCGTGTACACTCATTTCTTTCATTGGAATTCGTTATTTATCTCAGACTGAGTGAAATGTAAACCAGATTCTTCTCCCACCTATGATGTGAGTCTCAAAAATCATTTGTGCTGTGGTTCAGCCTTGCTGAGCGCATCAGATGGCCAAGGAGTGGAAAGGGATGATCCGTCACTTCACCCCCTGTGATCCACTTCTTCTCTGCGTTGTGCTTTGCCCTAAATATTTCAGTTTTTCATCTTGAACACTTCTGTCACCTTGCACGTCAGTGGCAGGTGGCAAAGCCTTAGAGATATTCATGCAGTGAGCAGTAAAGACTCGTATAATATTGGGGGTAAATTAGATTGTATTTGAAACACACTTCTGTAAGGCATAATTTTGGTGTTCATGCCACTAGACAGCTCTGACATAAATTGAGTGTGACTCGTAAATCCACCTGGGCTCCCCAAAACAGTTTTGTAAAAACAATATGCCTACTGCATTCCATCAGCTCCTCTATAATAAAAGGTGAAACAGATTTGATTGTTTTAAATAACAACAAAACCAACACGTCAGTTCCATTAGTGTCTGCACCTCCAGCTGACAGAAAGTTACACAATAAATTTTGAATAGCCAATGTTGATCTTCCAGATCAAAGTCAAAGCTCAAATTGTGACATTCAATTTGTAATGTGCCACTGCAGAAGTACCTTCCAAAGTTGTTAGTGGAGTTGCCATCCAAATTTTCCTTTCAGCTTCCTGACAGATCATTTCTGTCCAAGGCATGCTTTATAAAGCCCTATTATTTAGATTCCCTTTGGACGCATATTTTATCACTGTATGAATGTGCATATATGTACAATAATATAGCACAGAAGCCTCAAAAAAATCAGCATTTAAAAAATTATTTCCTAGTTCTCATATTCCAGCAGTTAAATCTCTAACATGAATACCAAGTAACAAAAAATAAGGCAGTGCTGTGACTGCAGATGTGGTTGATTGAAAGCCTAACTGCATTCTATAACTCAGATTAGAATTTCTACCATATAGTTTCATATCTCTTTTGTATTTGTCTAGAGCACAGTATTGTTTTGATGACACTGATATGATTCCTTTTTATATAATTATTCCATTATTCCACTGAGCACATCATAATGGCTCAAAGTGTATACAAAGAGAGTGAGCTAGGGTGTGATTTACATTTTTATTAATGGAAGTTTGGCTTTCTGAACATAAAAGTTTCAAGCAATCTGTCTTTGTTCTCTCATTCTGCATTATCAACCACTGACATACAGATTTTAAAATATTCAAACTGAGTGAAGCCCTGCTACACGTCTCATTTTATTTCAGTGTTCATTTGTAAGGATGGTGATGAGTTAATTTGATGTGGATGGCGGAAAAGCCCTGTTGAGATTTGCATCAGTGTAATTCTTGACAGGGCTTCTGCTCTGTGCCCTTGCCAAAATAATAACTGCAGCACATTCCCAAATGTGCTCATCCAGAGGGAACTTGCAGATTTTCAACAGTGCATGCAAAATTGAGTTTTCTTCTCCCAAAGGTAAGAATAGCCTGATCTGGCTGAGGCCAAGTTACTGCTGCATGGGAAAGAAAGAAAAAGGAAGAAAAGGAAAAGGAAGAAAAAGGGACAAGAGGGACAAGACGGAAAAGAGGGAAAAGAGGGAAGGGAAGGTGCGGGAAGGTACGGGAAGGTGTGGGAAGGGGAAGGGAAGGGAAGGGAAAGGGGAAGGGGAAGGGGAAGGGGAAGGGGAAGGGAAAGGGGAAGGGGACAGATTACAATGGAAGTTTCCCCCCTCTGTGCATGCCAATGCGTCCCTTTGACGCTCTCCATCAGGTCTCCTCAGTGCTGAGGGTTCCCCAGGAACATCGAGTTCAGCCAGTGACAGACACTTGGGCCAGGGACAGCACCCAGGGACCTGCCCTGCCTGGGGGAACCTGGACACAGCCTCGTGCAGCAAACTCTGCATCTGCTGCATGGCTTTGCATCCCGTGCAGTGCTGTGCTGCAAGGCCTCAGCAGTGAGCCTGGGGAGAGCTCTGGGAACCTTGGAGGGACTGTGACTGGTCCTAACTGTGCTTTTTGATCTTCTTTTCTTCTTGTTTTCTTCCTGTTTTCTTCTTCTTGTTATACCTCCTGTTCATCTTCTTCTTGTTAATCTTTTTTTTGTTATTCCTGTTCTTGTTCTTCTTATTATACTTCTTGGTCTCAGACTTGTTATTCCTTTTCTTGGTCTTCTTCATTTCCTTGTTCTTATTCTTTTTCTTGTTATTCAAGTTCTTCTTATACTTCTTTATCTATTAATACATTTTGTTCTTCTTCTTCTTGTTCTTCCTGTTAAACATCTTGCTCCTCCTTTTATACTTCTTTTGTTCTTGTTCTTCTTACGCTTCTTTTTCTTCAATTCTTAATGTCATTTTTCTTACTCTTATTTCCCTTAATTTACTCCAATTCGGATTATTTTCTTATTCTTATACTTACTCTTATTTTCATTATCTTATTCTTAATATTGCTCTTTTTTAGTACTACCGTATCTTCATCTGCTTCAATTTCTTCCTATCCTGTTCTTCATAATATTCCTATTGATATTTTCGTGGTTTTTGGGGGGTTTTATGCTTTTCTTGCTTTGAGTTTGTTATTTGTTTTTTACTACTACTATCTCTTAAACGCAACATTATTTTTTTAGAATTGTGTGTGTCGCAGTCCGGCAGTGTGCAGTCATGTCCTGGGAGCAACACCTCCTGTCTGCGCCCATTCCTCATGGCCACAGTGCCACAGGGTCAGCATGGAATCCTTTCCGGAGGAGAGGAAATGGCCTTGGAGTCCAGCAGGGAGGAGCTGGAGTCGGTGTCCCTGCAAAGGGCCGAGAGCCGTGTGGCTGCGGCCCTCGGGGACCCGGTGCAGGGGTGCCGCCGGCGGTGCCAGGCTGCCGCCGGGAGCCGATGACTTTCCGGGCGCCTTCCCGGCCGGCCGACGGGCCGGGGTGCGGCGCTGAGCCCCGGCAGCGAGGGTCCCCCTTCGGGTGCCGCTTTGGGGCCGGCCGCAGGGCTGCCGTGTGCCCTCGGGGAGCCGGCCCGGGGGTGCCGCAGAGCGGCCGGGGCCGGCTGGGCCCGCAGGGCCGGCGCAGGCCGGGGCAGCCCGTGCGGCTCCCTCAGGGCGCCGGGCAGGCCGCGGGGCAGCCGCCATCTGCAGCCCGGCGCTGCTGGCAGCGGCCGCTGATCCTGCGGCTGTGCCGCCAGCCAGGGGCAGCGGAACAGCCCCCGCAGCCCCCGCAGCGTCCGCCTCAGGAGCCAGCGGCCTTGCCTGCGGGGAAGCGGCTGCCCAGGAGAAGAGCCGGCTCCCAGGGCGGCTCGGGCTGCCAGAGAGCCGGGCCCGGCACGGAGCCGCTCTTGGGGGCACGGCTCGGGTTCCTGGTGCTCCAGCCGAGCCTCCCGAGGGACAGGCAGCAGGATTCCCTCTCGGGCTAAATCCGCCAGTCTCTGCTGCCTGGCCTCTTCTCCTTCCTCGTGTGGCTCCAGGACACTCACCTCATCCCAGTCATCATCCTCCCGCTGCCAGGCCTGGAGCTGGCTGCTCAGGATGTCGCTGCATTCCCCACTGTCCTGCACCAGCTCTCGGTCACTGTCGTCATCCCAGCTGGACCTGGAGGAATTTCTCTTTGCTTTGTCTCCGGTCACCTCCTGGCCAATGCACTCCTGCCTGGCTGAGGTTTTTTGTCTCTCCTGGCCATTTCCTGGGACAGCTCTTGTTTGTGGCCAGCATCCCAGTCAGAGAGTGCCCGGCAGCTCGTGCCTTCTCCTGGGGACAGCCGCTGCTCAGGAGATTCTTCCCAGTCTGGGAATTCCAGACAGAGACCTTTCTCTCCCTTGTTCCCTGCATTCCTCCCAGTCAGAGAAATCCCAGTAGCTCCTGGATTCTTCTTGGTCCAGCCCTTGCTCAAGGCCTTCGTCCCAGTAAGAGTTCCTGGGAGCTACGGCCATCTCCTGGGGACAGCTGTGGCTCAGGGCAGCTTCCCCTGGGGACACTTTCCAGGAGGTGCTGGCATCTCCAGGGGATAGCTCTGGCTTAGCACAGGCTTTCCTTTGGGATTAATCCTGGTAGCTGCCAGTGAAGCCTCTGGTTGGTCTCACACCACACATTGAGACCAGGGGGTTTTGTGTGATTCAGCATTTTGATGCAGTAAAGACAGCCTGACCCGATTGTCAGAAACTAAAGGGTTTAATAATACAACAGCAACAAATGCTAAGCTGAGCGAGATATATGAATGAACTAGGAAAGGTGATACAAGGAGGCTGTTAGCACACACAAGTGTGGAGAAGTGCAATGACTAAAAAGCAGGGCTCAAATTGTAATAGAAATTCAAGTAAGCTTGGATAGGAGGAGGAGAAAGGGAGGGGTTTAGGGAAACGATCCAATGGGGAAAGGTGGTTATGAATATTCAAAATTTTGTGAAGAAACTTAATCAATCATAACAGGAAAAACGTGGAACTTTCTAGTTAATATATTTGAACCATGGTGGATTATGGGGACAAAACTCGATCTCCCTTACTAAGAAGGGTTTTCCCACGGCTTTAGGCCATCGTCTTTGACTGTTTCATCAGGATGAATCCCACCATGCTAGCATCTTCTGTGGACAGCTGTGTCCACATAGACTTCCTGTGTAATCCCTTGCTGGTATTGGTACATTTCTCCTTGGGAGGACTCTGGCTCTTCCTCACTGTCCTCAAAATCTGAAGCTCCCCAAGCAAGGCTGGCCCTTGCCCTGACTGAGCTCCTCTTGGCCTTCTGGTGCTGTGAAGCTGCTGACTCTCTTTTGACAGCTTTGCCTCACTCGCTTCTGTTTCCCACTGGGGCAGCTCTTGGAGATGCTGGGGTCTTTTCCTTGAGGTAGGTCATGGTGACTTTTGTCTACAAGCATTTTATTGTTCTCAAAAGTACATTCTGTGGGGGTGAGCATCTTGGCAGGGTACCAGAGACTGAGCTCTAGAACAGCAAGGAAATCTTGGTTTTAGTGCTTGGTGGGTGGAATGTGGGGCCTGTTAGCAAACAATGCAGAATATAAAATTTGCTCCAGCACAACCAGGAATTGCAGTGATGTTCTCCGAGCAGGTCAAAGCCCTTTGCATTGTCCCCAGCAAGGCTGCCTTTGAAAAATCCTGTTTATTTCCCCACAGTTCAAAATGTTTATGTTATGAATGTGTTTGGCAAACAGGGCAGAGCTTCATTGTGGAAATCTGTGCTGTTTTTCCTCTTATCCCTCTTGCAATGCTTTGTGTTTATGGATGTAGTAGTTCCGAAATTCCTATCCTGTTCACACACAAAACAGACATCTACTTGTATCTGTCCCCCTCTCTAAACTTGAATCTATATTTATTTTAAAAGCAGGTTCTAAACCCTGTTGTGATCACCAGAAAAGCTGGACTGTGGTGATGCCCTGAAGTTCAGGGCAGAAGAACAAGAATCCACCTTGGTCTAAAAGAAGCACATGGCAATAATGACTGCTTATTGTGGATTTTTGAGCCTCAAAAACAACCAATTGTGTACACAGGGTGTTACGTTTAGCATCACAAGGAGGATGCTCGTAGTGCAGAAGTCCTAAGGAAGCTGTAAAACACAGATGTTTGGTTAAACATGTCTTTCTGTGCACAGCTGGCACGGGACCCATGCCATAATTGTGGTGGCAATATGCAGGATCTCGTTCCAATTTTCTGGTGACTGTGCAAGACTAATTGAGTTGCTGACTGATAGGAATCCTCTATAAATATGTTTGTGATGATCCTCTGCTTTGGGAAACCCTCCATGAGCTTAGGGTAGGAAGCAACTTGCAATTTTTGGCCAGATGTCTTCTACTCCTATGCATCCTGTGCACAAAAGCAAAAAAGAACAGAAAATCCCCCATTTTTCTTGCGTCTCAGTGAGGGCTGACTTGTCCTCACCCCTTTCACACAACCCAAATGCAGCTGGAAACAGGTAGAGAAGAAGCTGTGAGAAGTGGTAAGTAATAAAGCAAACATTTTCCTTAAGCTAGAAGCAAAATCTAGAGGTTGATATGTTCTGCCAAATCAGTAACTGTGCTCTTTTTAAACAAACATGAAAAAAAAGGGGAGAGAGGGAGTTGCTCTGTGTTTGGAAGATGGAGAGGAGGAAAAAGCTGGACTGGAGCTGTTACACGTGGGTGATTGAAATTTTTAAGCCACGCTACACATCTAACTTTCATAAATTTTCATTATAAATACCTGGAGTGGTTTCCAGGCCTCTGTTAGACATCTGAAGGATGACAAACAATTTTAAATAACTCCTTCATCTCTCCTTGAAAATAGGAAGGATGAGCCAAATAAATGCTTAACACTAGCTTACCCATGACCGGGGGAAAAATTAAGTGGAAAAATATTATTAGCACTAGTTAAATGAAAATGAAACATTTTGTACTGTACAAAATAAAAGGAAATGAAGAAACAATGAGAAAGAAAGAGCATAATTTGTGTGTGTATATATACATGTGTCATACGTATATGTCTGTGTGTTTTTCTGCTCAGAAATTTTGTTTCTATTTAACTCCCTCCAACATCCCTGCCAAAATGAGGCACTCTTAAGTTTTGGATTTGAAAGATGCTTTGTTTACCCTTGCAGTAAGAGGAAACGGACATGTTGCAACTGAAAGGCAGATCATATCTTTTTGTGGTCATTTTTGTTAATGTTCTACTCTTAAAAAGGTACACTCTTTAGCTTGGTGCAGGCTGAGTTTTCACCTTTTGGCCAAATAGTGCAGAGAGATTTCTTTAAGTCTGTTGTGGTGGGATGGATGGTAAGGGTGACACGACCTCCCTGAAGAAGCATCTTTAAAAAGACAGCCCAGGGGCACAGGCACGTCCCTTACCCCTGTGAGCGATTTCCAGCTCAGGCAACGGTGGTGGCTCTCAGCACAGAGAGAGGGACTGAGGCTCTGTGTGGCATTCCACAGAGAACAGGCCTTTATTGAAAGCAGGGCCCAGGGACAGCAGCTCCCTCCAACAGCGGAAAAAAATCCCAGGGTTTATTATATAGGAAAGGAGAGGGGTGGGGAGAAACTAATAACAGAGTAACTTGGTAAAGTGATGGGAAAAACCAATGAGCTACAATAGATTAACATAGAACTTGCAAAGGTCGCTGGGTAAAAAAATTCCTCGCTATGAGCACAAAGTATCTAGCTCATAGATTATTTCTCCAAGGGAGCACCACAGTGCTTTTGCTGGCTGACTCTTCGGCCCCCATGTAAATCACTTAAAAATGCTGCCACCCTGGCATCCCAACAATAGCCAACATGCCAAAATAACTAAATTTCTGGAATTAAATTTTAATTTGGGTACTTGCAAGACTGTCTCAAGCTCCTTGTTCTAGAAGGTGGGTTCCAGAACATAACCAGCTGAATTTATTGTAACAGCCTCACCCTGATGCTGACGATTTCCCACTTCAGTGGGCTGTTTCTGTGGGGGGGAAGGCAAAGGAGAATATTCTATAATATTCTGTCTGGCTCTTGTGTCTTACAATTCCCTTCTTCTGACGCCAGAGATATTTGGCTCCCTGCCACCACGCTGTGAGTGCATTATTGCCTGCAGAATTTGGATTTTCCTGTCATCACTCAGGCAGCGCTCACCCTGTGTTACACGGAAATGTGAGAAACACGTGTAAGCAGTGTGCACGTCCCACATCTCATTAGCTCAAGTGCAAAGGCAGATACTCAGGCAGTTCTCACGTTGTCCAAGCTAGTTGATACAAACTGCAGTTATTTCAGAGTTGTTTTTGCACATAATGGTTGCTGTAATGCTTGCATGAGCAGGATTCTGTATTCACACAACGTGCTTCTCAGCATTGTGTGACTTTATATTCAAATACAGGATGCGGAATTAGCGAAATGAGGTATTAAACCTTTAATCAGAGCGAGGCACCTTGCTTAATGGCATTCAACTCAAAACATAAATACAGAGCGCAGCATTTCCCCAAGAAGGTGTTTTATCAAACATGATCACGTCTACAGCAATTATGCTAAATACCTTAATTGCCTCCAGAGATTTCTAAATCTTTTCATTTGGTCCAAATTCTGTTTTAAGTAAGATGTAATTCTTCTACTCTGTTTTTGCTAAGCCTGTTAATGGCTGATGTATCTTGGAACATTTGGGACACGGAAACTACATCAGTTTTCTCTAATCACAGCATCAGCTTGTTTGGAAACCCTCAACCAGATACAGTTTTCTGTTTGTGCAGTGCTTCTTAACAAACATTATTCATCCAAAACCACAGCAGGCAGAGCTGCCAATAGTCAAGAGGACAGAAGCTGGCAAATCCTTGGAAGATAAGCGTTCAGATGACAATAATAAGGGCTGCTTGGTGGGAAAAAGAAGCATTGATTGACTCATTATTGAGTCAATCAACTAATTTGGGGACGTCTAATCACCTTTAAATGTGATTAAATATATTACATGATTTAAAAGAGGTTATGTAAGCTAATACTACAGTAATACTATTGTTTTTTTATCGGCTGACTATTTTGTCTGGTGTGACAGTTGAAAGCAAACTAAGGAAATGTAATCCATTGAAACATCCATATTTTTGTGGCATAAACCTTTTTTGCTCTAGAACAGTATTTTCATAGTAATTACCAGTGGTTCGACATCAGACTAGAATGATGTTCAAGACTGATTTTGATCAAAGTGCTACCTGGCATTTTCTGGATTATTAAACATTAGGGAGGAAGTGAGCATTTGTGCCACACTTGCAAATAAGCAGCAGTTTGGAAGACAGGGTTAAGATTTAAAATGATCTTCAAATACTGGAAAATCATCTGAGGAGGGAAGGAAAATGAAAAGGCAAGCCAGGAGCTGTGTTCTCAACAGGTGGTATCTACAGACAGGATGAGAACCAATTGTGGGAATGTTTGCAAGACCTTCTGCAGACTGAAAAAAAACCCCAAACAAAAAAACTACAATGACAAAAAACTCAAGCAAGCAAACAAAAACAACAAAAAGCCCTTCCCCCCCCCAAAAAAACCAAAACAAAAAAACCCCCCACAAAACCAAGAAAACTTCACCAAACCAAAAGGCAAACAAACCATAAAAATACATAAGGAAGGGTTAGACAAAAAAACCACCAACCTTTAAAACAAAAAAAAACCTCTCCACCTTTTTGGGCAAGTAAAAATGAAATGGACAGGCGACACAGTGCCCAAAAATGTTAAAAATACACCTGCAAAGTGATAAGATATGTAACAGATACTTTGTTAACATGCCAATGCCAAAAATATTTAGGTTAAACATTGTGAGAACTGAAAATAATTTTAGTAACCGTGAATGAAAACTTTTTAAGGAGTTAATTTCCACAGTAAGATGTTTTTAATTAGAAGTCAGACAAACTTTTCTTTTGTGGGCTTGAGTGGAGCTGGAGTTACATGAAATAAAAAAAGGGCCACAGAACCTGCTCAGGTCCTTTCTAACAATTCATAACTTTGCAATTTCATGGCAAATAAAGAGTGATTCCTATAACAAGGTGCTCAATTCTCATCCGGTTAATCCTTAGCACCACTAAAAGTACTCCAAGTCCTGTCATTCACAGCTTTCAAAAGAGAATATATTTATTTAATTATGCAACCTGTAGAATGGTAATTCTATATATGGGCATATGGGAAATGAAAAAGTATTAGGTAGGAGACACTTTTTTAAACCCTTCAGTCTTTGAGATACTGGGAGATTTTTTTCACTCTCATGATCAGTGTTATCTGTTCTTTGAATAAACTCAGAGAAGAAAGCAGAAAACCTGTCAGGAAATTGGCTATATGTTCAGAAATAATGCAATGGTTCATGATCACAGGATCAAGAACTGCATCAAACCCTTGCTTTAGTGCCATTTAGGGGCCATTTTATTACAGCAAGTAGATTTTTATTGTTTTTTTGTTTGGCTGTTCTTTGGTGGTTTTGTCTTTGTCTTTTGTGTGAGGTAATTTTTTTCTGTCTTTGTGGGGCATTAATGCAAGACTAAATACTGGTATCTCTGACAATGTATGCATGTGTAATCTACAGGAAAATGGCATTCAGTTGGAAATTTTTGTACAAGACATCCACAGTTTTATGCATAATAATGTGGCTGGACCTTTTGATCATCTGGACGAAAACACTTAGTGGTGTGAGCACCAAAAAAAAAAAAAAGAAAAAAGAAAAAAAATGGTATCAGATTTAAATCTGTGCAGAGCTGAAATTCCACTGAAAGTAATAAAAATAGACATTTCAAGCAAAATTCAGGTCCCTGCAGGGGCAATTCTGTGAGACAGGCAGTTTAATTTTTCCATGGTTCTCTGAAGTGTTGAGGTATTCATAGTGCCCTAGCTGTTTCTGCAATATCTCCTTTACTTTTCAAAAAAAGCTTTAGAAACTCAATACCACTGTCTTCACAGCCCAGATACCTACACTAACACAGAAGCTTTTGAAAGATCCCATTCTTATTCTGAGAAGTCCTACATCTGAGGCGTAATTCTTCCCCTTCATGTATCAAGAGCTCGAGTCTTACTTTTAGCCACTTCTATGTATTTGTAACCACTTATGGATTTTTGTTGGCTGAGCTGCTCAGAGGGATGTTAACTTTGGAAGACAGTAACAATAAAAGGCCTTTTAAATTAAGTGGGATTGGTGAGAAACTGTGAATGTGTGAAAAGAGGAGCTGAGCTGTAAAGCTGGAGTGGGAGATGAGGCTGGAGGGTTCAGACAGGTTCATGTAGCTGGCAAGTAATAGTGTGCCACGGGGATAAAAAGATAAAAATGCTCCAAACAGGGATTGCTTCACTTCTGCTTGGTTACAGGTAAACTATTTATCCTGCTCTCCTGAAATCCAAAAACAATTTAAACACCCTTTTAAAAAATCCAGGTGAGCTATTGCAAGGAGAAGACAGCGCAGCACGAAATAAATCTAGTTAATTCAAAACAGAGGTCAAGCATAGCTGTGCAGATTTACACCCAGGGTTTTTATTCATTTGTTCCTGAGTGTGGGAGGGATGTGCAGGATTCAGGATGAAATCCTTCTCCCTGGAGCCAACAGGGGTTTGTCCTTTGACTCAGTGAGGCCGGTCACTTTGAAGGAACTGTCCACATCAGCACTTTCTACCTGACAGAAGGATATTAGACTGAGGGAAAATAGATGAGAAAACAACTTTTAATTAACAAACATGAGTTGTTCAGAGGAATATGCTGACTGGGGGATTTTTTTATTCCCCCTGTCTTTGTGGGATGGAGAAGTCAAACCAAAGCTGCCCTTATCTTGACCTTAAAGGATGTCCAACTTTTAATTGTGCTCAGTGCAGATCAGGTTCTGTGAAGCATCAGTCTGAGCCTGCCAGCTTTAGTGCTCCATCTTCCTCTGCCTCTGCTTTCTTGTTTATTTTGCTGAGCATTTCATCCTGTGGCCTGGACCTCTTTTTCTGTTCTTTCTTTTCTTTTTTTTTAATTTTTTTGCTAAGGGTCCATCCAGTATTTTTTTAAAAAATTCATTTGCTCCTGATCTTGCCCTAAAGCTAAGTTACAGTTCTGAGATCACTTCATGTGTTATAGGCTTAAAACTAACAATCAGATGGGAAATAACAAGATTTGAGGAGGACTACTAAAATAAAACTGCCTGGGGCAGTGGGGTGTGGCTACTAGGACTCAGATGGCTAAAAAGGAAATGAAGACAAAGAATTTTCCTAGGGAGATGAAAGGAATCAGTGCATAACCCAGCAGGATAATCTCTTTGAGAAAAAACAAGTAAACATATAAAAAAGAGGTGAAAAAAAATCAGTAGAAGAGTATTAATATAGTATTAATGAAAGCTACAATGTAATGTTGTTTCCAAACACCACCTAAAGAAAGAACTTCTGTCACAGATGGGATTTTCATTTCCCTACTACTCTAAATTCCCCAGAAAGAGACAATCTCAGATGACACAGCAACATGAAAGATGATTTGGGATAATAGCAAAGGGAGTTGATTATGTTTTATAATGTATCATTTGCAACAAGCTGGAACTTGAGCTGCTTTCTGCAACATCCACACCAGGCTGCAAAATTGTGCCTGGGAATTTACAGTAACTATTCATCCAAACTAAAGGAAGTGATTTCCTTCTAAAAAATGATGTATGCTGTACCACTGACAACCTGCATGAGAGGATTCTCTTGGGTTTTTGTGGTTTCAGCTGCTGCCTCAGAACTGCAACGTGAAAAATTCTTGGCACCCTCACAGCAGCTAATAAGGCACACTGTCTTTTTTCACTGTAAGGAAATTCTTATATTTATACAAAAAAACCCAATTTCAATACAAAAGAAGAAAACACTGTAATTGACAAGTCCTTTTGATTGTCATCAAGAGCAAAGTGTAAGCATGTGGAAAAACCTAATACTTGATCTATTAGGTAGGGTGTCTTTAACACCTGTAATGTTTTTAATTCCTGGTGCATTAGCTGTAAATACAGATTAGTGGTTGTGCAGTTGCTATATTAAATAAAAAGAGGTATGACATGCTGAATAATGCTGTCAGTTATATTCTATCAATTGCCATGGGGTGACAGAGCTGAGAAATATCCTCCATGTCACTGGAGTTCTTTCCTCACAGATTGTTTATGCTGAAGTCAATTTTCTCTAGTGAAGCTTTTAATTACAGAACCTTGTGGTTTCAAATTTAGCTCCTTCTGTGTGCTGCCATGGCTACTTCAATATCTTGGGAATGAAATCTGGCCCTGAAATCAATTGCAAAACTCCCATAGATTTTAATGGTGGCAGAATTTGAGCCAATATGACTGCAAACAACATTAATCCCCCTGCTGCATATTTCCCTTTTGCTGGCTGATGGGTTGCCCAAGTGGCATGTGTAGGCTAAAAATAAAACTAGCAGGAGGAACACAGCAGTTGCTGTGGTAGTAAATGCCCGGGAAGAATGGAGAACAAGATTAAAAAGTTAACCAGAAGGTGACAGAAATAAAGAAAATAGTTTTGAGTGGTTCAGGGTGGAAGTAGGCCCTGAGCAATATTTGTTTAACCTGACTCTAGGCACACACATGTTATATCACATTATGAGGAAGGCCAGTAGAAAAATGAGTAGGATTGACAGGATTTTATGTCTCCACCCGTTTTTAATCTCTGTTTCCCTTTAAGAAACTGATATTCCAGTTTGACTGTGCTGTGCTTCTGATACTGAGCTCCACCCCAGAGATCCAATGGCCTTAAAAATGATTTTCAAGGGATGCTGGAATGAAGGGAACCATCTCCCATGTTGCTGTGGACTGATCTGAGAAATATTTTGGAACTGGAGGAGAAATATCAATATGTTCAGCTAGAGAATTCAAAGCTGAGATTCTTTTCCTTTGTAGACCACACAGAAACGGGGACAAATAATGCAAATTGACAAATGGGAAAAAAAACATCTACAATATAATTTTAAAAACACTGTTTTGAAGACAGTAGTTGTACCATATTTCTGGTCTCCTGCATACCATTTTTTCACTAAAGACATCCATAGGAATGGTTGCAGGTATTTTTCTTTAGACAGATGCAGGTGCAGGTGGAGAATTTTTTTCTTGGCCAGCAATGTGTGTAAGTAAGCTTTAAAACCTTTTGGATTTGTCAAGAATTTTAGACATATAAATAAATATCAAATAAATATCAGGCTTATACAAGCACAAATATGTGTGATTAATAAATATACTGCCAAAGGAATTAGGACCAGGTTTTATTTGAAAATCATTCTGACACTTTTTAAACCACTTCAAGTAGAATTATGAAATAGAAATTCCCAGTTCGGCATAAAGAGACTGGGACATTATTCATATTTATAATAATTCTGAAATAATGTCCCCTAAAACTGTAGGATCAATTAATTGTGAAAAAATCCTGTTTGGTTTGTTTGTTCATTTGTTCTTTTCTTACTGTTTTTTGTTTGTTTGTTTCTCTTTCTCTCTTTGTTTTTGTTCTGTTGGGGTTCTTCCTTACGAATCCATATCTTGTTTCTTTCATAATCTTTTTTTCATCATGTAAGATATTTTTAGAAGAATGCTATGCAGTAGTGCCACTGTGGAAACAAATTTTTCAGCAAACCATGGGCACCTTGATCTGTCTACAGCTTTATTTTTCTGCTTTATCTAGAAGTCCCTGAAACTTTCTGATTTCTTTTGTGTACAGCTGATTCAACAGTTTTAAGGACTTTTTAGGCCTCTTGAGGCGTTTTGAGGGTCCTTGAAGGGATCACACTGATAAGACCAAGATCTACAGCATTTATGTCAATATTTTTAGATGTCATTTTGATTTTATAATCCTCTGCCTTTGTTACACTCACTCTGTTATAAAACCCAAAGGTTTCCACACAAAAAGTCCATCTGTGATGTTTCTCCATTGAGACTTCTAACACCACCCACTCTGTCATTCTGCAATTCTTTAAATGACACCTATGTTTTCCTGGTGTTCTCATATAAACTTGTATTAATGAAACAGGAGCTTGAAATAATTTAATATAACAGAAGAAAATGCATAACCATTTGTTTTCTCCATCTGAAGAAATCTGGATACTCCTTTTCTGTACATATTTTGTCTATTCTGAGCAAAACCACCAGGAAAGATCAGCAAGCATAATCTGAAACTCATGTCTTCAGTTTTAAGAGATACTACTCTTGTGTGGTTGGAAATACATCTTTGCTTCATTTCCTTTCAGTAGAAGAATATATTGGGCACTCTCTTTTACTCATGGGTTGTCAAAAACAAATAAAAAGAGATAGGACGAATGAGGAGCAGGAAATTAAGTAGAAAGAAGCTTAACTAATTAAAAATTTGAGTTGTCATCTCTAAGGTAATCTTCTCAGCTTCAGTAGCTTTAACCTGCAGCAACATCATGGTGTTACAAGTCCTTATCATCGTAGGTTTGGTGGGTTTGTTTTTTTTTATGTAAATAAATATTAAAAAGCACACAAGTGCATGACAAAAACAGGTAATCTCTTGCTAAGGACATTAAATCAAGATGTAAAATTTCCCCATAATCATCAAGATTTGTGTCAGTCTCTGGGAGATCTCTATGGATCTGTAGGTCACGTTGTTACATAGAACAGGATGCATGTGATTGTGTAAAAAACGTGTTTCAAAATCTGAATTTCTCTAAGCTTCAAAGAACAGAGTATCTGAAATTCCAGGAGAGGTGCGCTGTAAAATTCTGATGGATTTGTGAAATCTGTAAGCCCTTTGCACCTTATTGATTTCAACTGAAATGATATACTACTTAATCTTAATAATTGACTGATTTTATTGTTACTCTTTTGAACTAAAGCAACAAATTCTCTCTTATTAATCCAATCCCTAATAAAGAGGTGTGCAAGTTCCTTTTCCTTAGCACCAAGAGCAACTTATAATCAGGCCATAATATTATGGGCATAATTTAGCTGTCACATTTCAATATTTAAAAATGCATAACCAGAAATTTAAAAAGACAGCTTTGGCTGCATCAGGCTCGAAATACTAAAGAATTGAAATTCACTAAGCAAAATTAACATTTCACACCTTTTGTTGCGCTATTTGGGTATTTCTAAAGGGCTGTGCTGCTATTTTTGTGATTCATGTTTTCCATGACAGCGTAGCAACTCACAGAGGAGTTAATTGCAATCACTGAGAATCCAGTAATGAGATTATCACATGCTTGACCCCAGCTTTGCTTCTTCCTGTCCTTCCTTGCCAAGGAAACCACACTGGCCAAACTTTCTCTGGTATTTCATATCAGAGTGCTGAGCCTTCACCACAGCACCTGGGCCAAAGTGCCTCAACATCATCAAGAAAGTGCCAAATCTTTACATTTCGTGTGGATTTTGCACTAGAAGTCAAAATGAATATTAAAAAAAAAAAACAACCCTGAAAACAAGCAAAAAAAACCAACAACAACCAAACAACCCAAAAAACCCAACCTAACAACCAATTAACCAAACAAAAACGAACAAAAAAACCCCACAAAAACAACAAGAACAACAAACTAAACAAAAACCACCAAAAAACCAAAAACCAATCAAACCAAAATAACTCCCCCCAAAGCCCCCAGAGGTTTTGGCAAGAGCAGTGGTGGAAAACATACATGTCCCTGGTATTTTATTACCTTCATACTGGAGTGTCTAAACAATTTATTTTCATGACTAGTCTGAAGTAAAAGTGAACGGAAAAATCATAGAAACCCAGTATGATTTGGGTTGGAAGGGGCCCAGAAGATCTTGTTCCATCCCCAGCCATGGCAGGGCCAGCTCCCAGTGTCCCAGGAGCTGCCAGCCCCAATGTCCAGCCTGGCCTTGGGCACTGCCAGGGATCCAGGGGCAGCCCCAGCTGCTCTGGGCACCCTGTGCCAGGGCCTGCCCACCCTGCCAGGGAACAATTCCTCCTGCCCAATAAATTTTCTGCTGGTCTATTGGATCCCTGTCCCTTCCAGGGTCCCTCTTCATCGTGCAGAAGATAGGCAGACCTTATGTTTATCTTGGGAATGCTGAACTCCAGAAGCATCTGAAGAAATTTGTTCTCCAGGAGGCCGTGCACGCCAAACATCAAGACTTAAGAAGTGGGTGGCCATTCTGCAGAACCTTTCACTTCATCCAGGTTCTGGTTCACGCTTTAAGCTGCTGCCTCTTCCCAGGTTTTGGTACAAATGCTGAGTCTTAATTTGTGGCACGGTTCTGTGCTGTTCTGGATGTGTGAATTTAGGGCGCAGCTGCTGCTGTGTAGTAACCATGTGCCAGATGCAAATCCCTCGTGAATGCAAAACAGCTGCCTCACTTTTTACTGGAGGTCAACACAGTTCTTATTTCTCTTGTGTGGAGCAGAAATGTGCAGAGTTGCCAGGAAGTAACTGGAATTTTGTAAGCCTGTGCACTGATTTATGTTTCCATAGGTACCTCATTGCAGGTGTGGCTCGCGTCTCATCCTTGCATAGCGACGCTTCCCTCTCTTCGTTATTTCCCAAAGAAAACGTTCCAAAATTAAGATTTCTGTGCTCGGCTCAGGAAACTCACTGCCTCACAGTCAGTTGTGAGGGTTTAAGTGGAACCTAAGCAAGTCCTGGTCCACATCAAGGGTGATGTTATCCCTGTCATTCCTAAAACAGAATGGAAAGGGAACCTTGCTTAGGGTTTTGTAGTGTTTCCTCCTTTCACCATCGCACCCTATTTCTTAGAAAACTGTTGGCCACCTGGTGCTGCTGGCAGAGCTTAGATACTGCAAGGCAGACTGTTTAATGCAATTAAATTTTATGCAAAATGAAAAGCTGACTATAGTTCCTTCTTCCTTTATTTAACCTCCCCCACAATTACATCCCAAGTTGTAACGAAATTTTTTTTTCTGTTCACTTCTGACTGTTCCTCATTTAGGATTCATATTGAAAAGATGAAGATATGATTTAGAAAATACAACATGAAAAACTGGTCGATGCCAACATCATGTTTAGCATTGCTTTTCTATTGTAAAATGCACTAAAAGTTAATTTCTAGTTACCTTCCATTTTGTTATTTCAAGGTGGACATTGCAATTTGGTCAGCAGGGAAATCCACCAATATTGTTCTGACACTATTATCACTTCAATAGTCGTGCTCTGGTACTAGTTTAATTTTATTTCAGTTTATTATTCATCATTTCATCTCCATAGACTTGCAATGACATTGTTTTGTCTTGACATTATAACATAATCTGCATATATTTGCATATAATAATCAGGAACTGGTTGAGAGTCTCAGGCAGAAATTGTGCAAGCTCTGAAGCAGTATCTCAGATCAAAATGTGTACAAAGTTTATTTCAAGTATAATTTAAAATCTCTGGACCTTTAACTGATACCTCCTGGGATCAAAAACTTCAGAAGTCGAACTCAAATATTTAAAAATGTGTTTTCTACTATCTATGCAATCTTTACAGAAGTAATTAACTGTTATCAGTTACAATCCCTACTTGTCTCTGAATAGATTAATTAAGGCATGTAGGACCCTAAATCTAATTATTCCAAATGATAAGTGAAATAAGAGTCTTATGAATAGCTGAGCACAAATTTTCTTCATCAGTTTGCCGGTTTCCAAAAATTTTCTCTGGAACAGAAGAGCCTCAAACTTTTTATCTCCTCATTAGTGTTTTCCTTGCCTGCCACAATAATTTTTCACTGAGTTTTTAAGAGGGAGCTTTTACCAAGACATCAGACTATGGTGTCTTTTGGGGAAGTGAAACAAAACAGGAAAAAGCAGAACAAAACAAAGCCAAACAAAACAAATTAAAACAAAAAAACAAACAAACAAATCCACAAACAAACCCAACCAACGAAAAAAAATAACCCCAAAACAAACCAGCCAAATAAAAAAAGAAATCCCAAAGAAATGATAACACAAAATTTTATTGTGAAGGATTAATTCTATACTCAGATTGAGGCATGGACAAGCTGAATTAAAATAAATATTCTTATGTGTTGTTGTAATTAAGGGTTGAAGCTGTGAATCAAAATGGTAATATATTCTGTGTTTTGGAATATAAAACTTGGCTCTGACCAAAATGGGCAGGAGCAGAAACTTTACAATTCTGTTTTTACCATGGTAAACTGCCACTTAAAAAAGGTGAACAGATATTTTGGTTTCTTTCCTCATGTGGGTTGCTGTGCTCTAAGAGGCAAATAAAACCAGAAATATAATCACAAAACCCTTGGTAACACGTCTTGGATGTTCAAATTATCAGTGTTCCAGTCAGGCAAGGCTTTGGAAGGCTAGCAGGACTAATTCCTTGTGTTTGTACTTCTTAATCAGATAACTTTTGTTTGGTTTTGGGCACTTCTGCTAGAAAAATACATATTTCTGTCTGTTTCTCAGTGCTTCTTCATTTTAAACATTTTAAAAACATGAATTATAAGCATTTACAGTACAGATATTTGCATGTGTCGTAGCATCACTTATCTTCTCCTTGCTTTTAGGTCAAAAACCAAGTTCAGGTGTCTGAGTTTTTCCACTTTTCCCATGTTGGATAGTTGGTTACCCCATGGATGTTCATCTGCCTTGCAGCCCAAAACTGATTATTTTAGCCTAAGAAAAAGACCTGAGGCTGACATGTCTTTTTGTTGCCTCTCACATCATAACAAAGGCTACTCTCCAAAAGTGTCTTTCTAAGGTGGCTGAGAACATGGAAACAACAAAAATTGTGAAAAAAGGAACATTCTAAACAGCAAAGGGCCCTTACATAAGACAGAGAAAAATTTCGTCATTTTTGTGTCCCAGAAAACTTTGTTTTTTGTCTGCCTCAGTGTGGCCTTGAATTGTCCTCAGAGAAGAGTTTTAAGAAGCATCAAGCCGGGTCACTTTCTTTGACTCCCTCCTGCTGTAATTCAAAATTTTTACTGGCACCATTATATTAAACAAGTGGAAGGTGAAATTCAGTGATGAAAGATGGACTTGGCATGAAAATCAAAAAGGGTATGTCTGTGCTGGCGTGACCTCCCAGCCAAATATCTGTTTGTAGGCAAGGCAAAAATGAAGATTGCAATAGAAGCAACTCCATCTAAAAGAGATTTTAAGTTCTCAATAATTATTAATCAATTAATTAATTATATATATTAAATTATATATTATATATTATATATATCATTATTTGATACATATTATATATAAATATATATTTAATTTTATATCATTATATTTAATTATATAAGATATAATTATATATGTATATATGTATATGTACATACATATACACATATATACATATATACATATACAATATATATTAAATTATATATTATATATTATATATAGTTATATAATGCATAATATATATAAATATATATTTAATTTTATATAATTATATTTAATTATATAATATATAATTATATATTATATATATGTATATATATATGTACATATATACATTATACATACATACATACATGTATATATTAATTATAGTATTGGTTATTTTCATCATTTCCTGAGCAATTTCAGAAAGGAAAAATTCTTCAAGGCAAAATGTGTTCTTTGGAGCATCTAACACTGTTTTCTTTCTTCAGTATCCTTCCACTAATTTCATAATTTTCAATATTCATATTGCAAGGCCTTAAGCTTTGCCAGGTTTAAGTTCTCTGGGTCTGTTGCCACTGTATGGAGCTATTATTTCACACTACACACAAAAAAAAAGAGCACTAATTTGTTATTAATTTATTTTTTTATTTCCCCCTTGAGTACTTTTGGTTGGTTCATTAGTTGTTGGGTTTTGTCTGATTCTTGTGTGATTGGTCTAAGAAAAACACCCCTAGAAAGTGATTTTTATTTAAAGTTGCAGCTGTGATCATCTGTCTCTGTGCTGGCTTTTAGCTACTCAGACACCTGTTGGAAGTTTCAGGGTGGTTTGTTTTTTTTGTGCAAGACAAAGTCACATGGAGAAATCCAACCCAGAAACCCAAAGTATTTTCAGTTTAGTCCATGACTTCTCCTTTGCAAATGATTTTCCCAAGTGTTTGCTGTAAAAAAGACCATGCTGGAGCTCAAAAAAACTTATTTTCCTTTGTAAAGCTGTAGAATCCAACCACACAGGACAAAGACTTTCACCATTATTGATTTATTTATTCATGCTATATTGTTCTTAACCTCATTCAGGATAGCAGCATGTACATCCTAGGTCTTTTCCCCCAGCTCAAATGACAAATTTGCACAAAATCTCAGGAGGCTGCAAAACTGACTAACCACAAGTGTTTAGTGTTCTAATCTTTATTTTTAATGAAATTCCCAAAATTAAATAAACCTAGAAGTTAATCTGCCCGAACTACGCTGCACAGAATGAAACAGAAATTTTGGGAAAAGTCAATGTTATGTATTTCAAAGCAATTTTGTCAGAATGTCTTTCTTTTGCTGCATTTTGAGGGATCAGTACCCTTGCTAAAATGTGATCCTGAAGCTGGGATGGATTTGCTGCCGGACACAGAAGTCTGGAAGATGAATAAGATGAAAAATGGGATCTGTTCTTGCCTCTCTGGGCAGCCTGTGCCAGCCCCTCACCACCCTCAGAAGGAGGAATTTCTTCCTAATATCCCATCCAACCACAGGTGACTGAAGACATAAGTATTCTTTAATAATAGAAAGAAAAAAAAAAATCATCTATTTATTTATGCTTTGTGTTGTTCATCACAAATGCCCAGGAAAGAAGAATTAAAAATTTCCTGCTTACTTTTAATTAAAAAAATCCCCCAAACCAGACAGATATATTTTAAGATCCCAGACTGCCTTTTGATTCAAAGCAATCAGCTCTTACAGATAAGGGAGATTTCTACCTTTGCACAATTAATTTTATTTAAGTAATCATTGCAGCTTTGAGTAAGTATTTCCTATTACCTTGTTCTAAATAATTTAAAAATAAAAGGTTTTCTAACAGACTCATGGCAGGCTAAATTGTAGAGCTAAGAAGGGATATATGCCAGACGTGTTTTAGTAAATATAGCAAAATTTTGTAATCTCAAAACATATGTTCAGTACCTCTTCACATAATCCCTTGTTTCTGCAACATCTGTTCCCCAAAAAATAAATGCATCTGAATGTGAAATTAATATTTTTTCATAGTTTCCTCATCATTTTTTGCTTTTTTTTTTAATTTACTACAGAGAAATTATAGATGGGAAATATAGTGAATTTCCAAAACATATTAATATTTTGAATAGCTGCATCTCCGTGTTAAAATCTTTAATTTATGCATTTATAAAAATTTATATATGTTTGTGTATATATATATAAGTACAATAGCATTTTATTTTTTTTTAATATTGAGAGTACATGGATTACTGTCCTTTCTACGTTTGTCATTTTCACAGTAACTTTCACCTACACCATTTCTGACAAGGCTGTGCTGCACTGGGAGTGTGAAGTTTGCCTGAAATGCATCATTTTAATTTGGGAACCCAATTCTAGCTGTTGTGCATCTTCCATATTTTGTCTTTTTCTTTTTCTTTCACCTAGCATGGTAACAGACAGCAGAGTTGGTAGAAGAGAATTGGAAATAAAGCCTACAGAGTTTGAGTCAGTGGTTCCCATCAGGTTGTCTTCACCAGGTACAGCTCATCTTATTCTGAGTGAAAAATCAGATTTTTTAAACAACAGTTAAAAAAACACCCAAAACCAAGCAAAAAAACCAAACAAAAAACCCAAAAATAATCAAACCAAAACGAAAAAAATCCCCCCAAACCCAAAAAAGCCCCAAAACCAAAAGAACAACAAAAAAAAACAACCCCCAAAAACCAAAGCCAAAACCAAACAAATCCACAAAAAAAAAACCCCAAAAAACCAAAGAAAAAACCAAAATGAAACAGAACAAAGAAAGAAACAAACAAAACCCAAATGAAAACAACAAAATCCCCCGACCAAACCACCCTGGTGAAATCAAAGCAGAAGCAGAACTTGCAGCCAGAAAAGGGTGAAAAATCAGATGTTTACTTTTCTGGATTACTTATCTGGGGGTCCTGATTCTTGGAGACACTCTGGTGTTTCTGTAAGGTATTTCTCCTTTTTGAGAAAGAACATCTGAGTTTATAGGTAAGATAAGTAATAATCTACCTTTTTGCTCTCCCTGCTCCTCTTTCCCCTCATAAAACTCTGCCTGTTTCAAATGGCATGAAATACTGCCAGAAATGGGCTGTGGACTTTTCAGGCATAAGGACAGAAATTATAATTACTATTTTTTTTAATTATTATTTTGTGATATACTTTCCTCCTTCAGATCAATTCACCTCTCTTGTATATGTGTAGTACCAAATTAAAACTTTTGCCAAAAAAACCCTTAAACCAAGGAAAAAACCTCAAGAGACTGTGAACTTTTGATAGTTTTAATTTATCAGAAGAAATAAGAACTATACATAAAGACATAGATTGCTGTATTAACAAATAAAAGTCTAAAATTCAACCATATATTCCAGAGACTCAAACTTCTCTTTTTTGAGTATTAAATTGGATTTTTTTTAATAAAACCAGTGTTAGAATTTTATTTTCTCTTCCAACTAAATCTAGGGGTTTCTCTTTTAAGATATCTCCATATCATATCTATATTATGAGATATTTTAAATGAATCTTGAAAGCTACTGGCTGTGTGTGAATAATGTATTTTCATAACTTGTTCATATCCATCTCAAACCCATGCAGAAAAAAAGAAAAAGAAAAAGAAAAAAAAACCATTTGAAGTTTCAGAAATAATTCTTAAAAACCCTATTAACAAAAAATCAACTCTATTAGATGGAATTGTCTAAAGTTTTGCCACAGCAAAATTATTCTGTCTATAAACTGATTACATTTTTCCCTCTCTAAAATGAATTACTGAAGTTTTACCCCTTTGAAATTTTCATTTGGGAAATGTCTGAAAATAGTTCTTTGATGCGATATTTCCCTGCGAGCAATCTAAAATTTTACTTTCTTTTTTTCTTGTCTTGTTCTTTAATTTCTTCAGTTTCTTAATAACTCCAAAACCTTTGATTTGCTTAAAGTTGTTCTCTTCCTCTTTTACAATGAAAATTCTAATATTGAGGTTTTTAGAGCCATGGGGAAACTATTTCTTTGAAAAATAAATTTTAGATTGGGGCTTAACGGGTTTAAAATCCTCGTGTAGAATCTGAGGTGCTGAGACCTGGTAGCAAAAATATTAGTAAAAATGTCTGAGAAGAAAAATGTGCAGGTGCAGGTTTCCTCTCCCAGAAAAACATTGAAATGAAAAATAGGATTTGCTAAAGAAACCACGAAAGTTTGTGTTTTTCCTCTGGTAAAATGGCAGGAAACTTTCAAATATCTAAAAGACAGTAGAAAGGCCATATTAAAAAAAAAAAAAAAAAAAAAAATACTTAGCACTGCCCCATCAGATTTAGTTAATGGTGGTTTCTAAACCAACATAACAAGAATGTGTGTTAAAAATACATACAAAATGTAGATGTCTGCCAATATAATGCAAGCCTGAATCAATACAGATAAACAATTTAATAAAAGCCAAATTAAAAGTGGAACTGGATTCTGTTCATGTAGCAATGGAATCAGAGTTCACAAACATACCAATAATTTTCAGTTTCTTGAGAAGGACAACAGGAGACTTGCCCCTAAAATCTTGACAGATTTAATCTGATTTAATTTTGGGGGTTTTATTTGCCTACAGAAATGAAGGTTAACAGCGCTCTGAGTTATACAGAGACATTTATGATTAATATGCATTGAAGTTTGAAAGACAACCATTAAAATTCCAAGCTTTTTAGCACATTCACAGGTGTTTGGGTTTTATTGCATTATTCTGAAGATGTTTATGTACTCACGCAGCTATTAATAGAAACAATTCTATTTGAATTCTGAAAGTTAAATAATGTGAGTCCTTAATATTTGCAGAAGCTGAATCTTGAGCAATGACTAAGGTCTGATAAAAAAAACCCAAACCCAAACAATTTAAATTTATTTGAATCCTAAACCCTCAATTATGACTCCTAAATTAATTCTGGGCTCCGGAATACCCGGTCTGATTTTCAGAGCTGTTGATTTTTCATAATATTCACTGAGTCCAACACTTATGAAAAACAGGTGGTGCAAAAATCCTTTGTTTATTTGGATTTTGATTGTTTCCTAGAGCCAAATATGACATTCAAGGTTGGTTTTTTTTCCTGGTTCTTGAGTACAGTAACTTTTAGAGCTACAAAGTGAAGGAAGAGACTAGGAATTGAAAAAGGTGCTCTAAAATAAAAAGGTTTCAGCAATTCACTACTACTAAACTTTAAATCTCTTCTCTAAGCTATTGAAGCATGCCCAAATTGTGCCTAATATTCCAAATAAGCTGTTCTCCATTACAATTTTATACTGATGGTAAACATGAATGTGTTTTGAGTTAGCAGACATTACCAACCCCAAAAAATGCTTATTTAACTTATTAACTTATTTAAATTATCTGTCTCCCTATTGTTGTGCTTTTACATTATGGACAAGAAGGATCTGAGGATTCGAAACACAGTTCATCACTCAAAAATCCATTTTGTTTCTGAATTTAAATAGCTATTGGAGAAGCAGGATTGGAAGATTTGTGTTTATGAGGTAGTACTGTATATGGCATTTTTAAGCCTTGTGAAAATTGAAGTCTGACTGTTTCTTGGATTCTTTTTAAAACACCACCTTTTATGTAACTTTTTTTTTGGAGGAAAAATGAAGGTAGAACTAACAACAGCTTTGATTTAGAGTCATTTATGAGGTAAGTCGATGGAGGAAATACAAAATTAGACAGACCATGGTAATGAAAGAATATAATCTGCAATATCTCTGCAAGACAATAATGATATTAAGGCAGCATATGGTCAGTTCTAGAAGGAATTTTACTCATGGAAACTTAATAGAAATCTCAGTAGGTCAGGAAAACCAGGGGCTGCATTGTTAGTGAGTGAAAAGTCTCTCAGCAGTGAACAGGGGGAATGGAGTGAAAAGTCAACCCATAAAAAAAAGATTGATAATCAATAATTCTGCCAGCATATGGTTATACATACTGCTCCTGGAATTGCTAAAAAATATTCAGGTAATTTTGCTGCAATAATCCTACCTAGATGGAAAAGAACTTTAAAAAAATGCATTTGTAACCCAAAGACCTTTTCTGTAATGGATCCTTCTCTGCATCCAGGAACAATAACTGTATTCACACTGTTTTTATTCATGCAAATGATCACAGTTTATCTCACATCAAAGAGTGTTTCTTGTTTCTCCTGACAAAATATACAGTTTGGTCTTTATTTTCTTATGGGAACTTAGTCTTCAATTTAAAGTTTTGGGGCAGACATTAAATGATCTCAGAACTTTTTTTATTTTTGAGCTGTGGAATTGTACAGAAGTACACTCACAGCATTGAGATGGATTCCTACAAACTGCTTACAGTAGAATGGTGATAAAAAGTAAAAAATACCACATAGACAATGAATCTATGCAAGGGATGGCATTATTCATTGACATTTGTTCTCTGAGCTGCAAACACTCCCTTAAATAACATTTTTGTGTGGTGTTCTAACATCCCTGGTGGGATTCACACGGGCATCTTCATTGCAGGTTTTTACCTTTATCTGTCCATGAAAAAACAGTGAAATCTGCTTTTAATGCATGTCAAGTCCCATCCCCAAGTTGATTTCTGAAAGAAGGTGGATAAACCAAGGGAGCCTAGGCTAACTAGGTGAGATGGGGACTTCTACAGTGCAGGAGTTCAAAACACTTTCACTAAATTTGGGCACTGAATGTTTCAGCTGTTGCTGGGCATTTTCCATTCTCAGAGTCAGAGCTGATGAGAAAAAACCCCACATTATTCCTTGATACCATTTTAATTAAACAAGGCTTTTATTTGGGGGGGGGCATCACCAGTCTTTGTTTTAAAGCAGCATCTGCCTGTTCTTTAAATGACAGTGATTTTTGGGTTGCCTATCTTTAAATCTGTTAATTTTCTGAAGCCCATGATTTGGTAAAAATAGCAAGTTTGAGATCCTAACCTGTTAAACACCAAATTATGATTCTTACATTTTATAACCAGCTCCTTACCAAGAGTTATCACAGCTGAGACAGGCCAAGGCATTTTCCTCTTTTCCATGATGCAGACCTCACCTAGCTAAGATGGTTTTACATCCTAAATTTGAAGTGGTTCTACACAGGAATTAATTATTTCCCACACTGTTGGGGATAAAGAATGTCTTTTCGTTGTTTTAGTCGGTTTTCTATCTTTTCAAGGGTTCATGGCAATATTTGCATTTCCTGAAGTAATAATCTTGACACATAAGGGAAATTTCCAGCTTAAAATATTTCTATTTTGAGTGGTTCAACTTCATTGTAAACACAGAGCTGCTCCCACCAGTGATGTCTCAATCATGGGCACTCCCTTTTAAACTCAATTCTATCAGTAGTAATTCCTGCTTCAGCAAAAAGACACTTTTGAGGAGAAAAAGTTTTTCTTTAACAATTCTCCCCAGGTACAAAAGTTAAGGAAAAAATCCTAATAAAACAAAAAAAAAATGCAGCTATTTCTAGTGATAATAGCAATTTATTGAACATTTACAAGTCTATCTAAATTACTGCTCATATTATACACAGTTTTATAAAGACAAAAATGTAGCATATCTTGTCAGACAGTTTATGAGCTCAGAAACAGGCACAACCTCCTAGAGAATATTATTTTCAACAGGGCATAAAGGTGAATTCAGTTGAAAACAGATGGGGCTGTCCAAGTCAATAGGTAATTCTTTGATACCATAACCCCTGAAGGAAGTCAGTATTTCATTTGGTTCCTCTGAGTCCCATGATTCAGCTTTAACAGTATTTTTCTGATTCAGCAGATATCCAAAGGAAGGAGTTTGGTATCGACCCTGTGGGAAAAATGAAACCTATCCTCATGGATTGTGCAAGCCCAAATTATATGTGGTGTAATTGGAAAAACGACACTAAAAATATTTTAAACAGGCATATTTTGGCTTCTGGTCAACAGCATCACAATGCCAGATTCTTGGACCAAAATCTCAATGGGGTAGAAATTGCTGGCATTCTTTTCTTTTTTACACTCTCCGTGTTGCACCAAACCATATATCCTTATAAAACTAAAACTGAGTTTATCCTTATAAAACTACAACTGAATCTCTGAGTACTTTAGCCCTTTAGGTTAATCAAAATAAATTTTTTGTTCTTTCTAGAGCTGTTTTTCCTGGATTTATTTGCCTCTTTCAGAGTGATATGACGCTCTTTGATTTATCACAGATGGAAGCCAAGAAGGTGAATCTGTGTTTCAATCTGTGTTTCCCCACACTTCTGTTTTCTGAACCTGCTTATTGCCAGCAAAAAGAAAAGGTTATTTTGGCAAACTACACACAACTTTTTCCGTATTTTATATGAAAATATTTCAGGTAGAATATGCTACAGGTGTGTGAACTTCCTTTAAAGAGGGGGAGGTTATGTAATTGTAATGAAAGCTCTGTTTACAAATTGGAAGTTACAAATTGGTGCTAGAATTAAAAGGATGGCTGAGCAAAGATGGACAGCAGTCCTTTGTCATACCTCAAAAGTCTGTAGCAGATGCTTGCATTTGCCAAACCTTTTGATTATGTGAGTTCTGGAAATTCATGATTTAGCCAAATCCGAGCTCATCTTCATGGCATTAAGGAAATTTCACCTAAAACATGAAGGTTGTGTCTTTCCCCATTTCACTAAGGTGCTGGTGAATCTCACTGAACTAAACACATCAATAGCAGAGGAATATATTTCCATTTTATTTTATTCTAAGAATCAGCTCATGGGAAGTTTGAAGAGGGGCTTGTTTGTTTGTTGGTTTGTTTTTAGCATTGAGCATATGATAGAAAAAAGAAAAACAGAAGTTTTCCAGTGTGGTTAATAATAATGTAATAATAATACATCTGATAAATGTACAGAAAAGAAAACAGATTTATTTTATGTACTTATTCTATTTTATTTTCCTAACACCACGTCAGGGCAAAGGCTCCATACAAAAGGACTATAAAATGAAATATCATGTTAGTCAACACTGGTAATATGAGCAGAAATGTTATGTCCAAAACTAATATAATGTCAGAAATTACTCTTGGAAATTCTTTTCTAGCATCAGTTGTTAAGACTGGGATGGATTTTTCACATCTTATCACAAGAGTAATTGTGCAGCTTCTGACTGAATTTCCTAACATCAGGCTACAGTGCTGTGAGTGTGAAATGGAAATAATTTTATTTAATACCATTGAACTATCAGTAAAATATTACTTTTTGTGTATACTTCAGCAAATCCTTTCACAATTTCGACTCGGAAACTGCTCCATTTTACTTCTAAGAGGAAGCTATTATTCATAATTGCTTGGTAAGGATTAAGTAGTTAGAATTTGCAGAGCATCCTGAATTTGTGACATTTTTCAATCACTTGAATATGGCAATAGTTAAGATATGATTTCCTTGCAGAGCTACATTCTGTGGATTTGCCTTCTAGGTTCTCATTTCTTCCGTGCTGTCTCTGCTTCAATTGTTAAAATTAAGTGTACTGTTATACAAGTGATGACCTTCCCAACTCCATTTTTAAACACACATAATTCTGAGACAGGAACTGGGTAGGGACTATCTTATAAAAAAAAATAAAAAAATAAAAAGTAAGTTAGCAGGTAGATGACTTGAGCAGAATGAATCTTGTATATGCTGTTGCTTCAGTTTTCTCTTCCAAATATTTATATTAAAAATCCCTTCAGGTTGTTCTATTGGGGTTTTTTTCACTGGTATATCATTATTGAATCAACCTGGAAAAAAGCCCTTTGTTGCATTTATTCCCTTTTCTGCCTCAAAAAGTTTCTAATTCCTGGAGAGCATCAGTGAAATAAGGACCCAAAGAGCTCAAACCCATGGAGATTTTGACTCATTACCCTCAAGCATCCTTTCTAATTAGAATGTGTACAGCAAGAATATTCATACAAGTGGGAAAATCTGTGCAGCAAACAAGGGGGAAAGGACCTGTAATAAGGTGAGTGCATTAATGAAAAACAAAAACACTGCTCAGACTTGAGCTTTTATAACCAGTTAAAGTCAGCCACAGTCACAGAGTTTCTAGTTCAGCTTTTATAAATTACACAGATGTTGTGTACAATAATCAAAGGTTAATTTCAATTACTTATTTGTGTTCTAATCTATTACAGCTAAAATTTGAATGCCATCAGCAGATGCTGCCCACTCTCATAAAACAGGCCTTCCTTCAATCCAATGTAATTTGAAATTTATTAGTGTTATGATGATTTTGTCTTTATCCTCTGATTGATACAGTATGAAAAGAAGTCTGGGCAACCCATTAAAAATAATTTAAAATTTTCTGTTTCACTCAGAATAGGCAAATCAAATTCAGAGCAGATCTGGAATCTGGAGTCTTGAGAGTGCACAGTTGTCAAAGGACAGAAATCCAAATCCACAGAAATCTGTAGGATTCAAATTTGAAAGTGCTGAGGAATCAAGTCCAGTCAGGCTCATGGTGGTCACTATCTCACCTGCTTTAATGTAGAAATGCTAAAGTGAAAATCACTGTAGTTTTAAAAAACGACAGGCCAAACAATCCAAACTGACCTGAAAAGGGAACCGTGGAATTTAAAATATTCCATCTTCTAACTGCAGCAAATTGAAACTTTTCTTGACAGAGTTTCTAACTAAGCCTAGAGACAAACCAAGAAACAAAAGGCTTTTTAAAAAAGTTTTGATTTTCTTAAAATTTGCCTTAAAACAAAACAATAACAGGTGAATCGTGTAGTTCCCTATTTTTCTTTTTTTTTTTAATTTTGAAATTATTATTTTTTATTTAATCCAGGTAATAATCTAATGTAAAGTAAATGTTAAGTTTTTCCTCTTAACTCAGTATAAAGTTGGCTTTTTTGTGCTAGAAAAGAAAATATCTTCTCAGAAGGAAAACTTCCCATTTAAGACAACAGCAACAACAAAAGATTAAAGGTATTACCTGATAGGATATTTTTCATGTACATCTGTAGAAATACATAAGCATGCACTGATGTTCTCAAGGCTTTATTCTGGGGACTCTAATTAATTAGGTGCCATCATATTCAAATGCACATCACATAATAATAAAAAGCACATAATGCTTTTTATTTTTGTTGATCTTTCGTGTGTGTGTGTGTGAAAACTGCATATTGAAACAACATAACTGGATTTATTTTGTTTAAAACTATTTATTGGATTTTTAATTTAGTATTCTCCAAATAAATGGTTGACCATGTGAGTAATTTGAAGTGGGAAGGAACATTAGCCTAAAAGATCTGCAGTGTTTTATACGCTTTTAAGAACTGGTAACTAAAAGTGGGGGGCATCAATTTGTTGAAAATATGGTTTAAGCCTCTGAATTTACATGCTAATGGCTGAATGATTTTCTCTCAAGACCTTCCTTGTCAGAGATGAATTTTTTCTCTAAGCATAATGTTAAATTATTCAATCTTACAATGTGGAATCCTTAATTGCTGGGTTTTTTTTTTTTTTCTTTTAATTTAAGAGGACAAATGTAAGCAAATAAGAAAATATTTCAAAAACACCTTTTGAGGCAGAATCTCTGCATTCACAGACTCAGTTTGCAGATGATCAGACTCCCCAGTGGCATCACTTAATTATGAAGGCAAAGTTACTCTAGAAATAGGGTCCCACATGAAGGAATTTCACCCATAAGCTGATAATGAAAATGAATAATTATCATAGACATGTGTGGTTCTTCAACAAAGACTAAACCTGGGAAAAAAACCCAAATTAATATTTTTCTTAATTTCAGTTTTCTCAGTGCTAGCTAGAAAAGCAAAAATAATGATGCTGATATGCAAAACATCTGTAATCATACATAATTGTTAAAACTAGAATATTACTTACAATACCAGCATAATAGCAGTTGCATTATTATGTCCTTTTCACAGCTCTAATAAAATTTACTTTTGGAAGCTCAGCTCTTTTCCCCTCACCATTTAATTTATGAACGTGCATGTAGTTATGCAGTTTGCTTTTTAGCCTTATTGAATCCAAACTTCCAGGTGAGGGGGAAAAGAAAAAGTGATTGACAAAAAAAAACCTGGAAAAATAAAGAAAAAAAAATGAGGGAGGGCGGCAGCTCCTTAAAAGTGCAAAGAAACAGCAGTTAAATACCCCTTGTCTGAAAAATTCTTGCTCATTTTGAGGACCAGCTGCTATCATTTGTGCCTGTGGTGAGTTACAGGTAAAACAGAATGCTTTGAAAAGCACAATAAACCATAAACCATAAACAATAAACCCGTTTTCAGCCTGAGGTGTTACCAGCTTGTAGCATCCAAGCAGTAAAACTGAGTGCTTGAATTCCTGAGAGTTTGGTGTGTGGTTTTTTTTTGTTGTTGTTTTGTGTTTGTTTGGTTTTGTTCTGTGTTGGGTTTTTTTTTGTTGTTTGTTTGCTTGGTGTGGATTGGGTTTTACATGTTGGGGTTTTTTTTGGTTGGTTGGTTTAGTTGCAGCTGTTTTTTGTTTGTTTGCTTGGTTTTATGTTGGGTTTTTTTTAATGGATGTTAGAACACAAGACAATAGAGGTGAGAAGCTGCTTCAGTGGTCAAGATGTCAGAATACACTAAGGATCTGCATAGGGACATTCAGTGCAAGGATTATTTCTGCTTATGAATTTTAGTAATGTTCTTTCTTTTCTCTTTTTTTCCTAGACCCACCCATGAGTTAAACTGAGGGAGAGAAATGAAGGTCAAAAGTGGAGCAGCCACTTCAGTGTCACAATGTAAAGTCAGACACCTCTATCTTGACTTAAAGGGTTTTGGTGGGAGGAGATAGCAAGGATGTCCAGCATCCAGTCTATGGAATAAAAAAGATTAAAACCCCCATCAAATAGCCCACAATAAAACAGAGAAAATTGAGATCTCATTATGAAAAAAGAGGGAATAATTGCAATAAAATCTATTACTAGATTAAGAGGAACTTCTGGACGCAATCTCATGAAAAATGCTTTTCCACTTCCTGAGCACCACAAATGTGAATGTTTCTGCTGAGAAGTTCTCCCTAAACAGTGGGAGAAAGTTGTTGCAACCCATCCCTGAAGGTGGGATAAATGAGGTTCTAGTTAGAAGATCTCTTGGGCTGGATTGGAGTGAAAGGACACTGACTGATACATACATATGGCAATTTATTTTGGAACAATTTGCAATGGGAAGAAGGTATGTGACCACTTTGGTTATTACTGTAGAAACAGAGGAACATAAAAGTATAAAGATTCACTTAAAAAAATACAAAAGGAGAAGGAAGAAAGAATGAAAAGACTGGATGGTGGAAACCACCCTTGGATCCAGCAGTGAGACCCAATTGTTGCAATTTTGATGTCTGTGGTCAGACATATTTTTGTGCCATATTTTATGACACCTTCTAAGATGTCACTCTGCCTCTCACAGGACTGTAGTTGGGAAACTTATGCCCCATCAGACAGGATGAAAACCTTCAGCCTTCCCTTTGAGTGCCCTGATACCTCCCCTGGCAGGGAGTTTTACACCTGAGCCTCATCAGGAGGACACTGGCATGAAAAATAAACATTATCTCACCCTTCAGGGTCTGTTTCTTATTGTTTTTTTTCTCTTATCTGGCCCAAATCCCAGCTTGTTGCAGTCTTTTGCCTGTGGTAGGTGCTCACCCCTGGGCTCTTCTGATGCAGATGAGCGTTTTCACCATCACACACCCAAAAATTCCCCTCCTGCCATTCAGCTCGTGATTGCAAGCCCAACCTCAGCAAAGCAGCTGCTGCCTTAGCAAAGGGCTGGTTATTTGAGTCATTAACCATTAATATTTCAGTCTCCCACAGGTAACATCTCAAGGAAACCCCCAGAGATCACAAAATGACCCCAAGTGTATTTTTACCCCCAAATGAGCAACAAATTAGTTTTCATTTTCAGCTGCTTTAAAATCCTTTGCAAATACAGAATAAAATATGTATGTCACACTGATATAGATAAAATAAATATTACAGGCTTGATCTTCTAATTAATCCTTTCTAAGTCCTGTGAGGTTTTAACTTGAGTTTTTCATACTCTGATCCAGCCAAATTATACGTATTTCCCAGTCTTCTTTATCAAAAAAAATCTATACATTTTAGCAATGGAGTGATGCAATCAAAAAAGTGATTTTGCCACTCTCAGAAGAGAGTGGTGCCTAGTTGGTGAGCTGGAGAGGTGTCTGCACAGAACTCCTGTTTGTATGCAATCAGATATGACAAAATCACCTTACTAATGTAAAAATTTGTGGTTTTTTCCTAAGAAATGTGAGTCTGCTTTGACTTTACCTGTGAGAGAAGAAGCTGCTAGGATTAAGACACATCTCATTTTACAGTAGTCAGGACTAATTTGCTGAAGTGATGAGAACAGTTCATTGCAAAGTCTCTTTGCTTCCTTGTCCTTGCACACTTTTTGCAGCCTGTACTCCATGGTGATATCCCAAATTTTAATTTTACTTAAGAGCCAGGAACAATATTTTTAAGGCTAATTTGAGTTTCTACCATTCACTGTGACCTGAAAAGATCAGAAAAAAAACCCCCAAAAACAACTGTTGAGCATTTTTCTTTTTCTCCTTGGAAGGTCAGCACCTTTTTCTTTAAGGACTGCAGTGGGAATACCAGGGTAGGCTGTCAGCTTGGTGCTAAAGAGACCCCAAAAATAAATGCTTAAAATAAAAGGAAAATAACTAAAAAATGAGAAAATATAAAAATGTTCATAAACTCCTTCTCACTCAGTACTCTGGCCTTACTGTCCATTCTAGGCATGGATTTTGGTTGGGAAAAATCTTCTAAAGTTATTTTTTAAAGCAGGTGCTCCCCTTTTATGTCCACATTATACAAAGCTTGCTACAGCACACGCACACATTCAAAACTGCAGCCCATTTAAGTGGCTAAGTTATTTCCATAAACAGTTTTTCAGACTCTAATTATCACCCTTTGATTAGAGTGTGTTTTTCTAATGTCAGCATTTTCCAGAAAATGCTGAATATGAACCCTTTTTGTGAATGTGCTGGAATTAATATACTTATTTAATTAATAAGTATAAATTAATATATTTAATTAATATACAATACTTAAGTGTTGTCCCAGAGAAATCTAGATATGTAGACAATACAGCTATAAAGTCAATACCTTCTGGTAGGGAAGAATATAGACAGTAAGCTATTTATAGAGATGCTTAAATAAGTCTTAAAGATGATATCAAAATTCAGTTTACAGTCCTAAAAGCAACAGAATGAGTAAATGTATCTTTATTGGTATGTAAATTCCCAGAAGCTTTTCTGCTCTTTCTTTTGTGGTTATTTTCCCTTGACGTGTCTGCGGGACAGCAGCACCAGGAATCTCAGCTCAGGTGGAAAACAGGTGGATTTGGGGCTGGTAAAACGTAAAGCAACTTGTGGATAAACCTGCCAGTGAGGAATCATGGACTTCATGGAATTTTAGCATGAAGGAAGTGTGTAAGTTTCCTGTAAAAACCATAAAAACCTTTTACTGAGCCCAAAAGTAAGAGAAGTGATAGAAAAGTAAGTTTTAGCTTGCTGAAAACACCACTGGGTGAGGAGAAGGGCACACAAAAATCCCAATCCCTCTCACCATTTAATCCTGCCCCAGCTCAGAGCAGGAGCATCCTGTGGTGCCGCCCAAGGCTCCAGCAGAGGCTGCAAGATGAACACCCTCCTTCCTAACCTCTTAAAAAAGCTTCCAGGAAACCATGGGAATGGCATTTTCCCAGCCAGCATGCCTCAGACTTGCTCTGTGATTAATCCCCCAAAAAGGGCATTTAAACCCCTGCCAGTCTGTGACCAGTCCCTTGTGTTTTTCATCAGCTCTAAAGGTACTCCCATGCACCAAAAAGAAATAAAAACAGAAAAAAAGCCTTTAGGAATTCAGTGACCCTTTTTTTTCCTTTTATTTAGACACCTTATTCTGTGCCTTTTTAAATTTTTTTTTTAATTTCTTTTTTTTTAATTTTTTTTTTATTTTTTGTGGATCCATCCCTTAATAAACACCACTGAACCTTTTTCACCTTTGAGCACGCACCTACACTGCCTAATCACTTTCCACTTTTGGGATCCATTCATTAGGGCTGGATGGAAAGTTATGAAACACAAAGAATATGTAAAATTGGTTTTGCAGTGTGTCACAGGCAGTTTAGTGTCAGGGACCTACAGGCAGCTTCTGTGGAAAATAAAAATAATTACAGGATGATGAATTTTAGCAGAACAAGAGATATAATTTACAGAGTTATTTTGAAGGGAGAATATTTGAAGATGAAAGAGCTAGTCCTTAATAGCTTTTAATGGAAGAGGGAAAACATATCTTTTCTCAACATTTTTTTTTAGTTGTAATGAATAGTGGAGAAATTTCGCTTATTTGCATTTAGAAATAAAATAACAAATATAACTGAAAGTAATTTTATTTGGAAAAAAAAGAGAAAAAGAAAATAAACTGCCAGCTAATACCTAAGTGATATTTAATATCTGAAATCATTACCTTCAGATCTTCCAATCATTGATGTCAGATCTACTTTGGTCCTTATGAAATACTGCTAAAATATGATTATTTTCAGGATTTAAGATGGGGAGTACTTTATAGTAGAGACAATCATTGGTGCAGCAATACATGACTCACCTCATGTGCTCCCTGTGCATTTTGCCAGCATCCATACCTTTAAAAATGAAATTAATATTTTGTCTTGGTAGCTGTGAACACAGATTCTAATTACTTAAAACCAATTATACACCTCTTAAAACTGATGTATGTGCAATATGACTTAACAAAGTGGTCTTCTGAAAACTGCAGTCCACTCAAAACTTTGTAATTTGTTCTCAGTTTCTTCAGATCAGAGGGCAAAAGAGCTGCTTTATCACTCAGGTCACATCAGAGAACTTTCCAATTTTCCCAAGTTGTTGCTAATTTTAGACAAGGGAGTATCTACAAACCTCAATGAAAATCTGAAGATTCTGGGGAAAAAGAAATAGATACATACATACATGCACAATTATTAATTAAACCTATCTTAAACTGTTTAATCTGGAAAATAAAAAACCCCCCCAGAATTAGAGGGTTGTTATTTTTCTACTTAATCCACATAAAAAGATTTTTATACTGCATGTGTAGGGAATGAAAAAAAGTGACAATGTTGCACAATGCCATTGCTGAATTATTGGTAAATTCTATAAATCTGCTGATCAATTTGAGCCTGAGCAGAGACAATAAAGCCCAAATAGAGCAAATGTTGTGGAAAAGAGAAGGAAAAAAAAGAAGACAAAGCACATTTCAGAAAAAAAAAAAAAGAAGGAAATGTTGGTTTATGACCTCTCAAAGAGTTCACTTCTTAATTCCTTGATTCCTTTATTTAATAGTTTAGGGGAAAAAACCCAAAAATGAATAAAAATGTGCAAATCAAAGCTGACCAAAGTCGCTTTTATGTCTTTATTATTCCACACCTGGCGACATGCTGTGACTGCCCATTATTTCAGAGGGCTTTCACTACCTGCAAACGCACAGCTGGTGATGAGCATTGCCCAAATGAGATTTTTTATCCCACAGAAATGTTATTTACTTATTGCTGGCAATGTGCATCGAGGACATCTCCTGTGCTTGGGGCTGGCTGCTGTTCTGTACTCGTGCAGGTGCAATTAAAGCTGAATATTGTCCATTACAGGCCCTGTGAATGGACAAAATAGCTGCCAATGCCTGCAATTAGTCTTTATTTCCCAACACTGCTAAAGTGCCTGTACAGTTAAATATTTAACCACACCATGACTTCCAGAATTGAGTAGGTGAGTAAGGGGAAAAAATTCAGGCAGAGATTGAAGGATTATTTCTACATAAGTCCTATTCAAAACAAGCTGCTTTCTGTGCTGCGCTTGTCAGCTCTGCCACATTGCTTACTGACTGTTGGTTATCACAATTTTAAAATCACATTATTTATTAGATTTATAAACCAGGTGCTCCGTATCTGCTTGATACCACGATGTCTCACTGCCTCTGGGCTGTGTGTAGCTGTCAAAAGGTGCAGCACCCCCACACGTGTTTCTCAACATTAATGTGTGTGTGCTGGCGTGCTGCTTTACCTCTTCTTGGCACAAAGGAGTGTATTAGCACAGCATCTAAACAAAAACTTCTTCTAAGTTCACCTTCAAGGAACAGACAATACTCTGTTTTTGCAAGCTTCCTTCAGAGTGATGGTCATTTTTCATTCGGGGGTAGTTTCTGGGGTGTCTCTTTGCTCTTTTAAAACTCTCTTTCCTTTTAAGTTCTGAGAGAGGAAGATTGTTTCAGAAATTTGCAGTCAACAGATGGCAGGGGAAACTGGAACAGAGGGAGGCTGAAGAGATCACAGAAGGACCACTGAGCTCTTCATTCTAACACAGTTATAACAGTACTCACCTTGGAATGCTGCATCTCTTCTTTATGCAGTAAAAGGGCCAAAAATAAAGTGTTATAAGCAGTCCTACTAACAATATCACAATGAGTTATTTGCTCTGGGTCAGAGGATGGGCTGGATAAACTCCAGAAGTTTATTCTGGGTCCTTGAATTGCCTCACACCATTACACCATGATGCACTTCATCACTTAGGATGCTGTGCATCACCTTTATATGCAATTAGAGAAAGTGAGACAAATAGACCAGACACTGACTGGTAAATTTCCCAGTTGCATTCATGATTTCAGGGATTTTTTAAATTTTAGGTATGTTTTTCACAAGAACTGGGATTTATTTTTAAAAAGGAAACTTCATATATAACAAAGTATTTTAGCAGATGACTGTCAAGGCAGTAGAAATGCATAAAAGATGGTATTGGATGGCAGTGTTTATCAGTCACAAAAAACTGTAGAAAGACTCAATTATAAGGTAAGTGTGAGTATGAAAAATACAAGTAATAATAGTAATAATAATAGCAATCATAATAGTAATCGTAATAGTAATCATAATAATAATAATATAGTAATAATAATAGTTATTGGGGTTTTTTGGTTATTTTTTCAAATATTAAGAGAAGATCTGATAGTCAATATGATCATCTGAGCTCAATGATGGGGAGAGAATGAAGAAAGGGAGTCTTCATAGAAAAAGGAAAACATTTTCCCATTTTTTTAATTTTTCCTTTCCTGAGCAAGCATCACTTTCTCTGCTTTGTGGAAATACCCAAAAGCTGAGCACAGCTTCAGTGCTTTGCTGGTAATTTTTCCAAGTGTGCAGTAACAGATAACAAAGTGAATGGGTTTCTGGTAGAAGAATTTGAGATGTCCAGTTGAATTAAACAAGAATTGATGAAATACTCTGCTGGAGTGAAAAGTAAGGAGGAATGAGGACTGGATACTACAAAAGCAAGATTCTGCTGGAGATGGAGTGTCTTTGGGCTCTCCCAAACCTCCTGGCACAGAAAATGGTTGGATACAGTACAAAATTTAAAAGCTGATTTTGGATAGTGGAAAAGCGGTGGAAATCCACCTCAGCTGAGGCAAGGGAAGAGGTTTTATCTCCAAATCAGTGAGGGGTGACTACTGTCACCCAGCCTGCAGACATTTCTCATCCCATTTGATTTTGCTGATCTGTCCTGGAGGTATTGTTTCATCTTTTTGTGTTTTGCTTTAGCTGAAGTTTCCCAATTCAGCTTTTGTGGTGCTCAGCTGTTCAGAAAGCGTGGATGAAAAAGACCAGAAACTAGTGTGGGAACACAGCACACAATCCACGAGTGGCAGAGCAATCAGGAGGCCATATATTGTCATTTTTTTATACAGATACACTCAAATGTCAGCTAAACACAGTCTGAGAGATTTGTTGTATGCTGGACACCTGTAACAAAATGCCTACAAACCCTATCTGAAAAATTAAGATGTTACTTCTTCTCTTGGTAAATAGCCATGCCTTTTATATATATTTTATCTTTTTCTGAGTGCTTGTCAAGAAACTAATTTCTGCTCAATTGCAAGCTTTTAACTTGAATAATGCTCTTTGGCCAGGACAATTTCGGTTTCATTTTCCCTTTGTGAATCACTCAGTACTACTTACACTCTGAAGACCCTTGGTCTTCCTCCCCCCAGCTTCCCCTAATTGCTAATGCCAGCAAGAACAAACCAATTTGTTTTGTTGCAAGCTCTGGGTGTGATTATCTTCCATGGGCATGCGTGTGAGCTCAGCCAAGCTAGAAAAAAGGCTGATAAATGAGCCATTTATTTGATACAGTAATAATCAGATTTATCAAAGGCCTGTGCATTGGCTGCACTACAGATATATTAATCAGAAAGCTGGGGCTGAACTTCCTCAAGGTGACAACTCCCGAGGTCCTTCCTGAAAGCCTATTTTCCTCTGTGCTAGGTATAATACTTGGATAATTGTAATCTCTTGTGGTGAACTTTTAAGCCACCTTGAAAAGACTTTATATTCACCTCAGATAATTTTTTTTTTCCAGGTGCCATTCAGGCACTCTTTAGGCTTTTTCTAGCTGAGTGTTTTTCTGGACATGGATGAAACTTTCTGAGTGCCCCTGTCAGCATTTGCCCTCTTAGCCTGCCACTTTAAAAAAGAAAATTAACATAGGATTCAAAAGGAGGGATGTACTTGCATTAACCTTTGCTTTGGTAGATTCTTTTTTGATACTTACATGATGAAAAGCCCTTCCCAAGTACTCTGAATTTTTAAATGATCAGTATAGGTGGCTCTTTAGATGGAACACTAATTTTTTTTGCCCCTTCTCTGCAAATGGGAGAGAGTGGCCTATGGATTTCGCTATGGCCCCATGTATTGAAGGGGCTTCTAAAAAAGGAGCTCAGCTCATTATCTGCTTCTCTAGACATCAGGTTTCTCTTCTTTGATTTTGTGAATCTCTAAAATTTTCTGCTGGCTTGGGAAGGAAAGATATATCGTAACTCTTGTAAAGTAGAATAACTTGCCTGTTTCTTTTTGTTTCTGTTTGTTTGGGGTTTTTTTCCTATGTAAGAATCAATAAATACACTGATAATTAAAGATATGCATCAATTCAAATGCTGATCCTAATTTTGCCTTCTGTTGTCCAATATGGGTATTTTTCTTAAATTTACTCAGCTTCACCTGGAAATACACTATATACTGAATGCCTTAAAGTATGTCTAGGGAAAAATCAAATACTAGATATTAGGAATAAAATTCTGTTATTTTACATGATCTCCAAACTAGTACTTGATTGATATGGGACCACCATTATATTTTTAAAACAGAGAATAACCTACTTATTTCATTTTCTGCCTGTAACACCTGCTATTTTTGTCTTTTGTAGAAGGCAGTCTCATTTTCATTCCAGTAACGAGTTTCAAGTACTGACAGCAAATATGGAAATATGACTTGATGTTGCAATGAGAATGCAGTATTAAATTCTTTCTGGTTTTATGGGCTGTGTATCATCCTGGCTCATTCTGCTGCAAAAATTGAAGGGGTGAAGAAAAACATTTCTTTCTGAAAAACCCCTCACACTTCAATACTTACATACCAGATCTCTTCAATGTGACTCAAATCTTATTTAATCTCTCTAATATGATGCATCTAAAGGAAGAATACCTGCAGCTGAATTTATTAGGTGAAAGACAGTGTTTAAGGGACAAATCTTCTCAGTAAGTGTCTTATGGCTTCTATATCACAAAGTGACATAATATTTGTAAATTCAGGTGTGTGCTTTTCTTTATTCAGTAGTTGCTAAAATTTGACCAACAATTTAAAGTTTTAACTTTAAAACAGTCTAGCCTTGATGCAAATGTGCAATTGCCAACGATATGCAGTATATAATCATACTCTATCACAGCATATCATGCCATTTATAAATTAGTTTAAGAAAATGAAGACACAGCTTTTAGAGACTATATTGAACCATAATAAAAATGAATAGTCATTAGGACCCCATCCAAAAGACCAAATTAAAACCTAATGCACAAGTGTGGGATATGAGGCATGTCAGTCTAAAACTGTCATCTCAAACATTCCTAGTCGCTCCTTAACCCATCATCATTTTGATTAGAAAGTTTCTTTGTATGGTTGTGTTTCTGCTTTTTACCTGCAACCCTGTTTAAGCTCCTGTTTAAGCTCTCCCTAAGCTCCAGGGAAATCAGAAGTCAATTATTCAACACTCTATAGTCCTGACTAGTAGCACCCGTGTCTTATAGTGGGGCTTGCTTTGGTTTTTAATATGTAGATTTGTATCTGATTAATGAAAGCATTTTCCATCTTAATTTAGAGTTTGCAGACAGAAAAACTGAAGCATTGGAAGAGAAAAATATTGTCCAGGTCACCCAGAAAAACAGCAGCAGAATATGATGTACAACACTTGTCTACTGTATAAGAACATTTTTGTCCCTTGCACACAAATCAGGTACAATAATTTGACTACTCTTACCATGTACAGTGTAGCAGAATATATTTCTGGGAAAAGTCTGACAAGCACAGTTCTGACACGTCAAACAGTAGTTAAGACAAGCTTTATTTTCCTTTGCATGTAACTTGTATAAAGGCAGCTTATTAAAGCGTCTGTGTCTGAAGGGAAAGGTCTGTATTTGAACCAGCTCTCAAAATAATTTGTTAGAAAACTAGTGAGCTGATGTACTGGGACCAGTGTTGTTTAATCTCCAAACCAATGACACAGACAGGGATTGAGGCACCCTCAGCGGGTGGCACCGAGCTGAGGGTGCAGTGACACCCCTGAGGGACAGGATGGCATCCCGAGGGACCTGGGCACGCCAGGAGTGCCCCAGGGGATCTCAGGAGGTTTAACCCGGCCAGGGGCCGGCGCTGGCCCCGGCTCAGGGCAGCCCCGGGCCGGATCCAGGCCGGGCTGGGCAGAAGGAGCAGCCCCGGAGCAGCCCCGGGGGTGCCGTGGGGCAGAGGTGGGAGCCCCGAGGGCTGTGCTGGGCTGAGTCCCAGCGTGGGCAGCAGGGCAGGGGGGATTGTGCCCCTCTGCCCCTCAGCTGAGACCCCACCTGCAGAGCTGCCCCAGCCCGGGCCCGGCACAGGGAGCAGCTGGAGCTGCTGGAGCCGGCCCAGAGGAGGCTCCAGGATGAGCAGAGGGACGGAGCAGCTCTGCTGCCAGGAAAGGCTGCCACAGCTGCCATTGCTCAGCCCGGACAGGAGAAGCTTTGGCCTCAGCTCCCTGTGGCCTCGCAGGGCCCGAAGGAGCCGCAGGAAAGGTGCAGAGAGACAATTGCCAAGGGCTGCGGGGCCAGGAGCCAGGGAATGGCTGCCAGTGGCAGAGGGCAGGGCTGGATGGGATCTTGGGCAGCAATTGTTCCCTGGCAGGGTGGGCAGGCCCTGGCACAGGGTGCCCAGAGCAGCTGGGGCTGCCCCTGGATCCCTGGCAGTGCCCAAGGCCAGGCTGGACATTGGGGCTGGCAGCTCCTGGGACACTGCGAGCTGGCCCTGCCGTGCCTGGGGTGGGAATGGGTGGGCTCTGGGGTCCCTCCCAACCCAGGATTCTGTGATTTTATGATATAGGAACATGCGTGAGTGTGAAACGTCTCTGCACTATTCCAGAAAACTGTGAAAGACATTGACAGATGGCCTTGAATCCCAAAAGCTAAAATGGTAGCTCTTTGTAATCTTCACCACCACTGTTACCGAGCTTGCCAATGAACTTTCAGAGATTAGTAGGAACATTGAGACTTTTGGTCTGTTCAGTTTCCAACTTGGGTTTGTCTTTCCTTGCTGAGCTATGTAGTGGCTCTTTGTAGAGAGTAGTGGTTCCACCACACTACCTGAAGACCCTGTGCTTCTGTTTGGCATTCAACAATTTAATCAATGGTTGGTAGTCAGAATCAAATAAAATTCTACATTTTGAGACTTGCTAAATGAACTTTTTTTTTTTCTTTTTTTTTTTTAGTTTGCTAGACATTTTGGTCTCGTTTTCGTACACTGCCCCCAAAAGAAATTCAAGTGACCTTTTTTTATTCTTATCACTTTAAGCAATTCAGCTGTGTAATGGGAGTTAGCTCTAAACCAGGAGAGATGATTAAATTGTTGTGAGTGATCCATGCCAAGAAACAGTACATGGCCATGTACAAGTCCCACGGGTTATGAAGCTCCAGCAACACGTCACTGCACATGCCTCAGCTGGGCACACATTCACTAAAATACCCCCAGATCGAATAATTTCCTTACTTCCTCAGATTAACTTTTTTTTTTTTTTAAATCCTCCTGGTTTTGCTCTGAAGCTCTAAAATCTCATGATAAAAGAAACAGAAATGGCAGAAACAGCTGCAAGACATTTTTTTCAATGTTAACATCAATAATATTACAAGAAATCCAGTCATTGGCTAGAAATTCATACCACTTAGCTGATGAATTAGGAAGTTGACTATAAAATGTATATATTTGAAAAGTTTCTTCTTCCCGTAATTCTGCGTCGTCCTTCAAACAACCTGACATGTAATCACAGAGAATTGTCATTGGTGACTGCACCTTAATCTTTCAATTATTCTAACTGTGATAAGCTTCTGCATTGCAAAGCTCTGAAAGTACTTAATATTGCATTATTTAACTAACTGCACTTAAATCCTAAAATGATCTACTGTAACCTCAATAATCAAAGATGTTCAAAGTTACAGTTGAGAGTGAAGGGTATGAAAGAACAAGAAAAGATCATTTGTGCAAGCCAAAAAGACACTGCTTGAATGTTCTTTTTTTTTTTTTTTTTCTTGTTTTAAGTCAGGTAGCAGACCAGGCAGCTGAAATACACTGAAAAAAATATGTGCATATATTTAAATAAATAATTCCACTAAAACATAACTGCATAAAATAAGTTTTAGGATGCTCACTGCTCCTTTCTTTCATCCATCCAGTGTTCTCTGAATTACTTTTTTTTTTTTGATAAGCACATCTAGGAGCAAGCTATGAATGTGGCGTCAAAACCAGGTACTCACAGCACTCTCAAGCCCTGGAGTTCCCCTGAGACAGTGAAGCAGCTATCCTCCTTAAGCTGCTTTGATATGTTCACTCTGGAATGAGCCTAATAGGCCCAGATGGGTTTTGTGGACAAAAATCACCTGATTTAGACTCTTAAACTGTAAAGGAATTTAGGCCTTTCCATAGCAATGAATGGTGTCCATTTCCTTTCAGCTGTGAGCATTTCCTCAGCTCCTTCTGCTGAGCCACCCATGTCCAGTCCCAGAGCCCAGAAAAATTCCCATCAAGCTGTGATCCTGGTTCCAGTTGTATGGAAAGAAGCAAAGGAGGAGCCATAATTACTACTTTAATTTTGGTCTGTCTGCAAGAAAGCATGTGGGATCTAAAGCCTCGTTATCTTGGAGGCGGTGTTTTATCCTAGTTAGCCAGCAGTTTGTGATTCTTTAAAATTTTATTATGAAGTCTCTTTAATTAATTAAGCAATGTTCTACTGTGTTGCTATAGCTGGTTTTGATTTAGACCTGTGTTGGCTGAGTGTCAGCAGAAAACCCTGAGAAATTACCTCATTGCAAATGGAGAAGGGAACTCCAAGGGCCCTGTACCCCTCAGAGAACTCAGTCAATGGCTGAGGAACAGAATTCAGTAAAGAATGGTTTAATGGTTATCATAAAACCAGAGATTAATTAGATGCCATAGATCAGGAAAGATATCTTGAGAAAGTTAAGGAGTCAAAGGCCTAAACACCACGAAACTTGATGAATACATTGCAGGGGCAATAAGGGAGCCACTCTGTGGGTTTGTACACCACAGAAAAGTTAATGGTCTTAATGGTCTAAGCAGGGCAGCAAATTGAATAATTTCACTGTCTACCTGGATAAAACCTGGGCTGTCCCTTAAACAAAGACAGAGGAGATCCTCTGGTAGTAATTAAAAGAAACAAAACACCTATACCACGATGCAACACATTAGGCAGACCTTTGGTAGTGTCTGTGAAAAATCTTGGATGTTTTATTGTAAATAAATGCCTGGAAATCGTTGAGGTTTTGAAAATGCCTACAGTGAGTAAATTCCCACTGTGCTCTCAGTTTTTACTCAAAATTATTATTAGGAATGTTCACCTAACAGATTTTTGCTGTGACATTTAACACTCTTTGTTTCAGTGGGGAGAAGGAAAGGCCAGAGTGATGAATTGACCACAGCTTGTAACAGTTGGAAATAAAGTGAAATTGTCAAAGATTCAGACAAAAAGGATCATTTCTGAGGTATATGTAAACTAAGTATTAATTATTGTCTTTTCTTTTTTTTTTTAGCTGTCCATTATCTATAATTTGTATTCCCAGCCTTCACAAATCTCATTATCTAGACCTTATTATCAAAGTAATGATCTTGGCCATTTCTTTTGTGTAAATTATCCTCCTGTTTCTTTCTTTTTTTTTTTTTTCTTCTGACCTCCTGCAAAAAAACCTTTGAGAACTTTCCTAAGATCTAGATGCAAGAAAAATAGTGTTTCCCATATATATTGTTTGACAAATGCTGAGTACTTCATGGCCCATAAAAATTTTGAGTAAATCTTCGACTTGAAGAACATAAATGACCTCACTGAAAAGAATCCTTTTCCTAACTGCTTTTCTAGATGACAGGCAGCCTACTTAGGATATTTCTCAAGTAAAACAATTTGCATTTTGGAAATTACAGCTTTCAGGGTGTCTATACAGATAACTCACCTGCAGCAAAGAAAGATCTGTGTTAGCCTTGCATAGCCATTGGAACAGGACATAATTTATTTTTTCTCTCCTTTGCTTGAAAAAGAAAGGAAAATTATGCAGATGAAGAAAATATCAGACTTTGAGAAAAGCTTGTGTGAAAAGATAAAATACATTAAGATTTTTCAGTCTGGAAAAGAAAACTGGTGTGAAATGTGATGGAGGTAAACAAAATGATGAACAGCACAGGGAAGGTCAATGAGTTGTAATTATTTTCTTTTTCTCATACTATAACAGCTGGGGAGCACTAAATGAAGGGAGCAGGCAGGTTTTAAACCAGGCTTTGTTTTAAAACAAAAAATGAGCTTACCAAATGTGTGGTTAAACTGGGGAGTTCATTGCCACAGGATGTTCTGGATGCCAATGATGCTAATGCCCTCAGAAATCCAAGAGGCAAATTAATTGGGAAAATATCCATTAGAAAACACAGTAATTTACATCTACAGCTGTCTCCAAGTACTTCAGCACAAATTCTTGAAGGTGGAGAAGATATATGTGAAAAAAATACAGCCTGTGTTTCTTCTCCACTCCAATACAGCTGTACTCAGGGTTGTGTTTTATGGTTCAGCATTTATTTTTAAAACATACATTATGTAATCAGAAAACCAGATTATTTTTTTTTTTCTGTTAAATTTCACCTGGTTAAGAAAAAAAACCCAAACGATTTAACCATTTCCCTGGTTTATTTATAAATGTCTTATATCTAAGAAACCCCAAACAACAAGTTCCTTCATATCAGGGAGCTTTAATAAATTGACCAAAATTAAAAGAAAAGTAGAACACTGACTATTCTGAGTAGATATCATTGCACTTCTCTATGTTATTTTTCTTTCATTTGCATAATTTTTTCCCATGAATATTTTTTTCCTTACTGACCAGCTGACAGGAGAAAGTTCAGCAATATTAGATATTCACTGAATAATTGCCCAGGAATTCTGAACACCAGGTTAAGTACAAGCACAGTAAAAGTCATTTTGCTGGAAATTGTTCATGCTTTTTAGTAATTCAAGCTTTAAGTGGTGGCAATGAAAAAAATCCTCAGTAAGTGGCTATTGTTGGTTTCTAAATAGGTGCAACATGTTTTTAACTGCACTTAGAGCAGCGTTTTCATTGTGTTTAAAGGGTGGTGTGTGGTAATTGAATGTTTTTTCTCTGTTCCTTCTCTAGATGTTGAACAAAGAGAGGTAAACACTAATCTTTGTGACTCATGTGGGGTGTAACTCCTTCAGCTCCCAGTTCCATCCTTTCTAGACAATCCAAGCTGCTGTTTTCCCACCAGGTGACCCAGGAGTCTTTCCTTGCCTGGTCCCACTGTTGATCTGTCTGTTCAAATTAATCTTTCCCACCAGGAGGGATAGAAGAGCAGGGAAATTCCAAGAGCTTCTGTGCATACTCAAACCTGAAATACAGTGCTGAAAAAAAAAAACCCAAAACAAACAAACAAACAAACAAAAAACACCCCACATAAATTGAACATTCGTTATGTGACACAAAGGGTGACATTAGCATTTTTATGCTTTTTGAGGTCATTTAAAAGTTTCTTCTAGCTTAGATATGGTGTGACTTTATTGCAGCTTTCCGTTGCCTGACGAGGAGGATGGAGCAACACAGTTTACAAGGACTTGGAGGGACAGGACAAGGGGGATTGGACTCCAATTGGCAGAAGGCAGGGCTGGATGGGATCTTGGGCAGCAATTGTTCCCTGGCAGGGTGGGCAGGCCCTGGCACAGGGTGCCCAGAGCAGCTGGGGCTGCCCCTGGATCCCTGGCAGTGCCCAAGGACAAGGCCTGGAGCCACATGGGATAGTGGAAGGTGTCCATTCAAACCCAAACCATTCTATGATTCCATGATTCTATTATTAGTGTCCTTATATCCTGCCAGATCCAAAACTGCTAAATGTCTGCTGTGTATTCTCACTCGTGTAGGACAAGAAGACACTTAACTCATTTTTTATTTTTTTTTTGTGACATGCACTTTCTTCCCATTGGAATCCTGCTGAAATTGAAGTTGATTTTCTCAGCAATAACACTATTGTTTTTTTTTTTACATCCTGTGCGGTTGCTACACATTCTCTATCTTTGCAGTTGCTTTTATAGTCATTAAAAATCTGTTTCATGAATTTGGACTAAATAGATTTACAAGCAGAGTGCCACGTACAGTGCAGGTATAACTGGCTGTTGAAGAGACAAAAATGCTGCCAATAATGGTCTGATTTTTCACCCTCTACTTGCATATTGACAAATAATACATCCATACCTGTCCTGGTGGGACCCATTGGGTGAATATCCTGATTTTGAGCAGAGAAGATTTGAGACAATTCATCTGATTTTTATGTAGGTAAAATGGCTCATGGTGAGTCAGTTCTTTTGACTGTCTAAAAAAATGTGATCAAAAAGATTTGTTCAAGTTATGTTCCTGCAAACATCATTTTCACTGAAATAATATTCTGTCTTACTTTATTTCTCAGCACTTATGGAAATAGAGGATATCTGTCTGGAAATTTCTTAGAAAATATTAACAGTCATTTGTTTAAGCTGTTTATTGCCCAAAGGCAAAACACCATTTTTTGCTGGCTGCCTCATGAGTGTTTCTGAGTTTAGGTTAATGGGATGGTGCATAGGTTAATGAGGTTTGTGTCTGGGGAATACCTAACTTTATACATCTCTTGTAATTAATAATGACAGCTTTGTCATTCTGAAATCTGCTTCTTCAGTTACTCATCGTTATTAAACAAATACTAAAACAAGGCAAATAAAATTACCAAAGAAATAGATACAATATAAAGATTAAGATTGATAAATATCTCTCTTAATTTAGATTTTTACCTGAATTAACCTTTTTTTTTGATCCTAAATATAGCTACTATTTTTATATCTGCCTGCAAGTTTCTTCTATTATTTTTCCCTTCCATTTGAGTCCTAAGCTATTTGGACCATTTCTATTAGATATACTACATGAAGAAATTTTAATCTTCATAGGCAGATATACTTATTTGAAGGTGTTTGATATTAAATGATTTTGATTTAGTTGATACGGAAAGATAAGTACACCCTTTTGTTTTGATCACAGAAATTGTAGTTACCTCATGGAAAACTTTTGGGCAGACAAATTAGATATTTGGTGTCTTTTTTATTTATTTTTTTAAAATTATTTCATTTTAAACCTGGCTTATTTAAAATTTAAAATAAAGACAACAGTTCTCTGAGAGGTCAAGTAAAAAAAATACGACTTTTCATGGCTTTAATCATGGCTGGATTTCCTCTTCTCTTGGGGAGTAGCAATAGTTGTAGTAGCAGGAAAAAAAAAAAGCACTTAAGACCCTGCCACAGACTGAAGTTTCTCAATCTTCTTCCAGGATTTCTTACCATTCTGGAACAATTAGCATGTCAAAAAATAACAATCAAGCTGAGAAATTAGCAAAAGTAAGAAAAATTTTTCCAGCTACTTGATGTTTAATAGAAAAAACACAGGTTACTTAATGGTCTTTAATCTCTTTGTCATAAAATAGTCTCAGAAAATGTTAATTGACTAGGATAGATGTAGCCATTTTAGCTCTTTCTTCTTTTGATCTGCTTGTAAACACAAAAATTTTAGTCACTTGATATTTCTGAAATTGTTTCTTCATGCCAAGTTCATTTGAAATGTCCACAATATGTTTTTAAAAATACTGGATGGCAAAACTAAGTATTTGTACGCCATATGTTTTCTTTTCAGTTTCCAAAATTATTTCTACACTTTCCAGCAAACCATTATGTTACATTCAGCTAAAAAAAAAAATCTCTCTATGGATTGTGTCTGCAAACATCAGACAGATACAAAATCAGTTTTGTAAGAAACTAGACTGGGACTCAAAAATGCCACTTATTTTTTTTTTTTTCTCCACCTCATAAAATTAAGAATTCTATCACAAGGGGTGATGAATGCACATCTATCTGATATAATTTGTTATTTTTTGATGGTAATTCACAGGGGTACTTCTTTTTGCTGCTGGAGATGAAATTGCTAGTCAGGAATTTTGTGTATAGTAACAGAGGTCTGACTGTAAAAAACAAACAAAAAAACCCCAAAAAAATAAAAAGCAAGAGAAAAAAAGAACCAAGACTGACTAAGAAAAAAAAAAAAGGAAGAAAGGAAGAATATAAAAAAGGAAAGTAAAAAAAGAATTAAATTCTGCTAAGTATAAAGCACATTTTTCAGCTATCACTCTAGTTATTAAGCAGTGTCATGACTACACAATCAAATGCAGTGGGTTACAGATATTAATCCTGTTGAATATGACTAGAACTAGCTGTGATACTAGGAAAAAGTAATATCCATTGGTAACATTTTCAGCTTTCAGCATCATCTCTCATCCCTTTTACAGAATAGACTTGCAAAGTAATTGATTGGATAAGCTCATTTTTTTGTCATTTGTTCATTGTTCATGCAGGCATTAATTAAAATGGACCAATTTCTATCTACATTATATTCTTTTTTTTTGTAGAAACCCATACATTAAACATAGAATGTCATATTTCTTTTCCTGATTTTTTTTTTGTCAGAGCTTCTAAAAATTGTGAAATTGTTATAATTTCAATAGAGTTCTGAAATGAAAACCTAGAAAATTGGTATAGAAGCACACATGTATAGATCTTCTCTTGATTATTCTCAAATTTAAGGCAAGTCTAGAAGAGTCTATAAATACTGATGCAGCTGAAGACATTTCAATTGTGCTACCACTTCATCCTCTCCACTACTCCTGCCCTTCCAAAAGCAATTGCCTAAATTTTCTTGCTCACAGTGAAAACATTTTGAAAAGTCTTAAAAAGTGCTCACTCTGAGGATGAGAATCTCTGCTTATAAATTGCTGTGAAATTTTTAATTTCAATTAAAAGACTGGCATAGGTCTGTACTATTACTTATGCCAAGTGTAGCAAACAGTGAAATTTCTTTTTCAAACTAATCAGAAATTTATCCAGCACTCATTAATATATTTTATTTATAAAAAAGCATAGAAGAAGGTTTTCTACCAATGAAAAATAGAGTATTTCAGATAGCTGTTGGAACTGGTTTTCAACTCCACTGGACTTTGTCCACCATTTTATCCAGGAAGAAATTTATAAACACTACTTATTCAGAAAGGAAGAATTTTACAGCTGTTTTTTCAGGGGTGGAAATTATTAATAAGGTAGGAAGGTGAGGAGAACTCATTCCACTTATAAGTACTTTGTTGAAAAAAAAACAAGTATAAAATTGGGCAGGAAAGAAAAACAACAAGGTAAAATGAAAACTGGAAGAGGACATTCATGGTAATAAAGAAATTTAAGTCCTGAAATACTTTTAACTGAATATATATGGCCTGGATGAAAAATGTAACTGCATGAAATAGTTATAGTTAGAAGGGGTGAAAATCCACTTATGTTGAATTTAAACCACAATTAAAATTATTAACTGGATGTTTTTTATGTTCAATGGAGACCTGTGGCAGGACCTGTAGCTACAGTCTGAAAAACAGGCATCTTAACAGCCTTCAGATGTAAGAATTCTTTACTCTCTCACAAGGTAGGAGTGAAATGCACAGATAGATTTAATGCAGAGAGTATCTAGGAGCCCAGCTTTCAAAAAATTATTTCTGTTACATTGAAGAAACAAATTAGACTTAGTGAAACGCTGTGTTTTTGTTTTGTTGTTTTTTTTGGTTTTTTTTCAACTTTGAAAGAAAGAAATTATTCACCTGGAACAAGAAAATACTAGATTATTGTTGTGATTTTTGAAAGGAATTTGAGTTAACCAATCATCCAAGTTTATTGAATTTCTGGATATGTTAAATTTCCCTCTTGAGAGGGTGGCAGATGGGCCAGGTCAACCCATGATAGTGTTCCATGACAAAATATCATTGGTGACATCTTTGCATACAGGTCTTTCTTTAAAAAATAACCAACCAAAGAAAAGCCTTCTATAGGTCTTGTGCCTTGTAAAATTAAACACAGCAAAACCCACAGGTATTTCTAAATGTATGAAAGCATAGAAAAATATTTTTTCTGTATTCCTGAAGGATTTTACAGTGCTAAGTGCCAATTTGGTGTTTCAGTGACCTCCTGAAACGAGGTGATGTTTATTTGAAGAGGGCAGTAGCATTTTTCCAATTACAGAGGTGTAAATTAATCAAATTTTAGGTACTGCTGCTTGACAGGAACCAGGTGAGTGACTGCAAGGGGTGGTGAATACGTGGAGCCTTGAATCTTGCTGTGAGTTCCCTGCTGTGAAAACTTCTTTACTGACCTGGAAAACAGAAATGCAAAGGGTATTGAATGTGCCACAAAACACAGGCATCCAATATATATTTTGCATTTAATACTTGCACAGACACATCTCCGGAAATGGAAGCCTTGATATTTTCCTTTAAGATCTAGGCAGGAAGAATCCTGCCATTCTGTGAAAAAATTAAATGTGTCAAAACAAGTTTTTGTCCCAAAACTTCATGAACACTATTGAGTTCACATTCTTGTGCTCAAGACTCAACAAATATGGGAAAATAATTGACTTTTTTGTTTTTGTATATTTCAAGCAATTTTCCATCAGTGTGGACATTTGGGGGCACTGCACAAAAGCTGAGGTTATGTGAACAGAAAGTCTTTGGAAAAAAACCCTCCCCAGAAATAAAAATTAAATTAAAATAAAATAAAATAAAATAAAATAAAATAATAACAAATTCAAAGCCCAACCCAACCCAAAACAAACAACCCCCACAAAACAAAAACCAACAAACAAAACCAAACAAAACCCCCTAAAAAACCCACAGCCAAACACCAAAAAAGCAAGCAAGCAAGTAACCAAAAAACACCCAAAATCCCCAAAACTGAATATGGAGTTTTCACACGTTTTTTGCTCATGGAGATGGAGAAGAGCCGTTAATGACGATTTTCATTTTAAGACTATTTTTAATACTTCAGAAATTGTTACATGGGTGGGAGATTAAGGCTGGGTATGAAAATTCCAGCCTTTCTTGCTACTCTAAATGAAGAAAAGTAGAAATTCTTTCTGGCTGATAAAAATAAATATGTGGGCCAACAGTAAAAAAGTATTTTTGCAGACATATTTGTGGACAAAAGGAGAGTTTGGAAAAGGGCAGGTAATGCAGAAAAAGATATAAAAGCCTATCACATCAGGCAAACATATCTGTGTTCATACAGAAAGACTTTATGCTGATTGAATCCAAAAATCCAGTATATTTAGATTTTTCAGTCAATGAAGGACATGGTGATTGCTCCAATTTTATTTTTTTTTTTTATGACTGACATGCTGACTTTGTTGTGCTGCATTTGTTATTGATGGGGACATGGAAAGCAAGAGATTTCCTAAAAATGAAACACAATTAGTAAGGAGAACTGAAGAACTCCTTTTTTACAAGAAGTAGCTCTTAAAATTGCATTTTGGTTAATAAAATTTTCTCCAGAGAAAGCTAAAAATTGAGTGTGATTGAAAAACAGGGGAATCTAGGTAACTTTGTAAAAAATAAAAGTTTCTGACTAGACAAGTTGATTTTAGAATAAAGCAAATGTTTTGTAGCTTTGTTCCTTTCTGCAAATATTGTTCACTCTGTGGTAATTATCCATACACTTTAGTTGCCTCTGGTAAGACTAATTTTAAGAAGTACCTTGGAATTGAACTTTAATAAATATAATTTCAAGTCAACTTAAGTTCTCTACAAGATCATGCTGAGGGAAACTGTTTAGCAGAGCAAATATAGATAATAGATAATGCAGCCTACATTCCTGGATTGGTTATTGTTGTTGTATAAATATGTTCATTTTTTATATAACCCTCCATTTTTCCTAACATTTTTCTAGATTCTTTGACAGTACTTTTCAGCTCCTGGACAATTAGATCTTTGTAGGTATCCTATCAAAAAAATAACAAGGGTCTAAATTTGAATGGTGCACATTAAAATGCACACAGTTCTTAAACTACCTATTAGTATGATAATTGCAGTACTCTGTACTTATAGGCTTGGAAAGAACAGCTATTATTAGATATGAATCTGGTGGTGGCATCACATAATACATGCTAACCACCACACAAAAATAGATCTTACATTAATTAAATCTTACATTAATTACTTGAATTGCTCTGAAAAGGCTCGCAACCTTTCTTTCTTCCAGCAAACATGACACAGGCACAAAGGATGCTCTTTTTCAGTTGGAGGCATTTAAAATATGTTGAAGACAGGGTGTCAAAATAGGGCGCAGGCCTCAGGGGCTTTTATCTTGCCTCGTGCCCAGCACAAGAGCTATTACACAGTCACAATTACAGTGAAATGCTCACATGGTTCCCCATTCCTCTGCCAGAAACATTTCAAGCTAATTTTGGAAGGTCCTCAGGTATAAATATACCTTTGAGGTTGTTTCAAGCCTCAAGTGCTGAGTAACACCTGCTGCTAAGGGAGGGAAAAAACTGCACTGTGGTTTAAACTAGAAAATATATGTTCTCATAAGTGACAGAAAATGCTCAGAAAAAGCAAACACTGCAGTGAATATCTGACTGTTTCAATTGGCAAGGGGATCATGTAAAAAGGAACGTATCCTCAGCCTCTGGAGAAAGCAAAGTAACCCTAAAAAACACAGCTGAGATCTGCAAAGTGCATTCCTGGCTGGGTACCTGCACAGGCTCTGTGGCTGTGTTGGTATGTAGAGCTCACATAATCTCAGAAAGACTGACATTTTCCAGCTAAAAATTGCCCAAACTTCTAAATGCTCTCCAACAGGGGAAATGCTTGGAAGTTTGCCTCTGAAAAACTGTGCCTACTTTATAAGGCAAATTAAATCAACTGATTATTAAGTAGAGGATCATATTTTCTCATAAATGAAATACCGTAAATTAGCACCACACTCTCCTGATTTTATGGAAATGCCTGAGATTACTCCTGTTGGTTTATTTGCAGAATGGGAGCATTAAAATCTTAGCTGAAATGTATGCAAAGAACAAGCATTTTATTAGCTAGTTTCAACTCCTCTTGCAATTCAACTTCAAGGACAATACAGGAGTTTAAATTCTTCTACCAGCTTCAATAAATTTCAATCAAGGTATTCAATTAACACATTTAATAAAGACTATATATATATATAGTCTTATATATGGTTAGTTATAATAGTTATATATAGTTATAATAGTGTGGTTTATGTTTCTAATTAATTTTTCTTCAGAAAAAAACAAAACAAAATAAAACCACAAGAGAATTCACCCTAAATCCACACAAGATTCCCTCACCAGAAGACAGAACAATTCTGGGTTATCAGTTTTGATAAAATTTTCAGATCTTTGACAGGTTTCTTGGCTGTCTGGATCTAAAAACAAGAATCTTTAAGCCTGTAGAAAGTTTGTTTATCTATCTATATCTATGGAACAAAATACATATGGATTCATGGTAATTCATAGGAGTTTTCTACTTGAACTCATTTGAACCTGTCCTAATTCAATCATTTCTAAAGGAAAGAAGATTTAGGACTGAGAGACTGTTAGATTTTGCATGCTAAAATGGCTGGATTTATTTTTGTGTTAGGTAGTGTAGCTTAAGACCTAAATTCTGAAAATTTTATGCATGCTTATGAAATTACAGACTAAAGGCCTCTTTATGAGCTCCACTGCAAGCAGCTTTCTTCACCCTGCCCAAATTCTCAGCTAACAAAATGCAATCAGCAGTTGCTTAACTGCAAGTTATAAGCCTGAGATATTATATTCAAAGTCTTTGGGTGAGTTTATTAGCACAGGCAGTGGGTTCATGAGAAGTCCAGGCCTTGTAGAGGCCTGCGTGTGACCAACTGCACAGGCCCACACAACAGGCCAAACATCGAGAAGGAGAGTTTCAAAAATATCTCCTGATTACAATTTCAGTGTGCTGTGCAACAGGGCAGACTAAATGATGAAAGTATCTTCTGCCCTTCAAAATTGTGAACTGAACTGCCACGATGGAAGTGCTCCTGCAGGGGAGAGCTGCAGGAACAGGGGTGTAAACTTGCTGCTGCGGGACCTTTGTAACTTTATTTCTGCCATAACTAATCCTTGTGTCAAGACACAGGGGAGGATAAAATGAGAGAGGAAGAGGTCAAAATGCAGGAAAATGCACAGTCTTTGACAAGCTCATTTCCAGCTTAATTTTTTGTGGGATCTAACGCTCTATCAGTAAACTATTGGGTCAGCTACTTGTCCTCACAATAAACATTTAAATTTGGATTAAAAAATACTGATCTGTACTTGTATGAATTACAAAATTACTGTGTTTTTAATCATGGAAATTGCATGCGATTTTGGTTTGTATGCTATTTTCCCTATTACCATGATTCTCAAGTCTGGGCTATGGAAGTTTATGTAACACCAATCTAAAGAAAGATTTGGGTTTTAGGAGCAGCTCCTGTTTTTTAGGACTGAGCCTTCTCTTTAACACAATGTTCTAAGGAGTCATGCAAGAGGAAGTCTGTTCACATGCTGCTAAATCATGTTTGTAAATAGTTTTACATTTTAATTTGACAAAAAAAAGTTATTTAGTTATTAAATTGCATGTTGTATTTAAATCAGGTGTACTGATAAAAGTTGCAGGAGATCCAAACAAACATCAATATTTTTGTCTTGTGTAACAATCTTAAGATACAAATAGAATTTTCTTAGGTGAACATCTTTCAAAATTATAATTTTCTCTTTAACATTATGATGACATGGGATTAAAATAAAAACTAAGCCTGCATGCTGGGAGGTCTTTCACTTTGGGAAACAACCAGCATTGCAAATGACAGAAATACCTAAGATTCACATGTGAACTGTACAAAAATGAGAAGAATAAGTGAAATATATCCATTAAATACTGATTTAACCTGTGGAGGATACTGCTCTATTCAAACAGGAATGTAGAAATGGATTTTCCTTTCATTTACTTTCACAGTCTCTCTTAAAAGAGATGGAAACCAAATAATGCTTGACTTGGATTGTAATGTTCTCTTGACTATTTGAATAGGTTTGTTACTAGAATAAATGTATCTATTACTGTTTAAATATTTAACTAATTATATTTAATGGCATAAACATTAGCCTTAGTGTCATTGGATACATCTAGGAAGTGAAAGTGAAGCTAACTGAAAACCACTGATGAATGAAGAATGAAGGATGGCTCAGAGAGGACAGGAGCAATGTATTTCGAAGCATTTTCTTTAATGGAAACAAAAACTTAGTGGCTTAGCCAGATTCCCAAATCTGCAAGTGTAACTCCCCTAAGCTCCACAAGCTGCTGCTGGGTAATGGATCAAGATCTTTACCATTAACCTACCATGAAAACAAATACAAACCTGGCTGCTTGAGCCTTTAACAATTTCAGTAGTTTATTGCTCATCTACTCTGTCAAAAATATCTGTCATTATGAAATATCCCTCAACAGAGAAGAACAAAAGCAGGTATCTTTCAAATTTCATAAGAAACAGAGGACCATAGCACAGGAAGTGCCACTTAGGGAAAATATCTGCCAGAAATCAATCAAAAATGCACAAACCAGTATGTGTCAGGTGTAGAAAACAGTTAAACCTCTGGAATAAAAATGCAGGCTGAAGAGGTAACTATAAAATTATGCAGCACCTCAAATAAAGAAGGAAAAAGACCACCAAGCAAGCTGCCCCCATTCTGTCTGTAGGTGGGTCAGTGTCCTCTCTCATTTAATTTTAAATCTAAGCGTCACTATTTCTGGGAAAAATAAAACCCAAAAAGTAACAAAAGCAGTGTTATGCATTTATGTTCTCAATTAACACAATTAATTTTTTTAATGAATTCTTGAATAGGTGCTTTTTCAGGAGGTGAAGACAAATTTTTGGGTCACCTTCTCAACAGCCACGGGATTTAAATCATGGATAAGTGAATCAATTGGATAAGTGACTGAAACCTCAAATGCTCCTTGCTTTTGTCAAACCCACTAAATAATGTCACTAATCAGTAGCTAATTTAATGCTATTGATATTTGTACACATTGTTGTGTAAATAAATATTAAAGATTTCCTCAATTTTGAATTGAGCAGGAGGCTTTCTGTTGCTTCTCCTGGTGGGTTCCTGTGGCACCAGAGTTTTGGGGTAGATGGTGTGTAAAAGACTTCGGGACCTGCAGAAACTGAATAACCCTCTGCTGGCATTTACAGAAAATGTTAAATTACTGTGACTTTGTACTCTGCAACAACCCTCAATTACTGATTTGTAGTCAAGCACACAGCACAGAAAATTCGTATTGGAACTGCCTGAGGCCATGTAAATACATAAGAATGTGAGAACATTTTGTCGATCACCATCTGAGGCAGAAATGTCTTTTAAAGGTCAAGCAATTTTTTTCCTTTCTCCTTAAGATTCTTTTCTTTTAATTAAATTTTCTTAGTTTGGACGTGGCATACATTAAAAAAAGCCTATAAACAAATAAAAGTTTATACAAACAAAGAAAAGAGCATTAGAGATATGTAACACCTTAATTCGTCATGGGTTCTTTCTTTGTTCTATATACAATGCCAGAGACTTTTTTGTCATTATTACCCAGAGAATTCAATGCTTTTTAATAAATGAGGCTGCCCATTGTTGAACAGCCTCTTCCCTTTCTATGAACAGCATGTTTATCACTTTACAGTTCCCAAATTGTATTAATTAACATCCGCCCAGCTTCACTGTCATACAAAGAAAGAAAAAAAAAAAAACAAAAACAAACAACCAGAACCAATGAAAACTACAAAATCAAGTACCCATAGAAACTCTAAGATTACTCTGGAGGAAAAAAAAAAAAAAAAAAAATCCATGCAAGAATTCTTGCTGGACAAATATATATTGGTATAGCATAAAGAACTCAAAAGACAGGCTTAATAAATTATGGTATCAAGGACATAAGCAAAAGAAGATATGGGATTTCCAGTGTGCCTAGGGGAGAAGGCACAGGGAAGAAAGAAGGGAAAGAAAGTAGTGGCTTCTATCTCCAGAAATAATGCCTGTTTTAGCCATGGCTAATTCCAGAGGGAAAATCAAATCTTTGTGTCAGATTTATCTTTCTTCTTCCTTGTGTGCCTTGATCAAAAAAGCAAAGGTGTTCTTATTTAGATTGTTATCCCTCGTTTCAAGTCGTAGCACTTCAAAGTGAACATGAACACTTTCCTCAGAGCTGTGATTTCAAGCTACAGAAGTCACCAGGGCATGCTCAGCTGTGAGTTTATATTTAATTCACATCCCCAAAGGCTTGGCTCAGAAGCAAAGTGCTGAAGTGTTATGCCATTTTAATAGAAAGTTTTGATTCTGAGAAAGGGTTTGCCAGGATCTGGCCAGGCAGCCTTATTTACACTGTAGCCATATGACCAAAACAGAGTTTGATGTTTGTGGTTTTGGTTTTTTTTTTCAATTTTGGTTTTTCTTTGTTTGTTTGTTTTTTTCATAAATCTAGATCAGTTTAGTTTAGCATATCCTTTTGTACAAGAGTTGAGACTCTAAACCATGAATATTGTTCTAGCTGAAATGATCTCTGAAGGATTCTTGCTGAATGCTGGATTGCTGATTACCAAAATTAATATTCATTTGTTGTTTCCATTTAAACTGTAAAAAAAAATAAAAAATAATAAAAAAAAAAAACCCAACCTAAACTGTATCTTATCCCTAATAATGGGATCTTTTGCTGAGGGCAGTTATCATAAAGTCACTTAGAATCACACAAGTCAGTGCTGTGTAAGAGCAACAAGCACCAATTTATCTGTTTAGAGGGAGAGCACTGCTCTGTGGCTATCAGTAGAAAGCTTCCCTGTTTGAATTAGATGGATATTGGAAGTGTCCTACCTTTGACTTTAAATCAGTGGCACAGACATCTGTTAGATTAGCTTGTTTGGCTTCTCCCCAAATGAGAGCTGCAGGGGTGGAAAACAACATGAGTTGAGATTATGTGCTCAGAGAATCGTTGTTTCCAATTTTTCTCTCTGTCAGTTCCAAGCTGTGTTTTATGTGCAGCACAGTCTCCTCCAATCCTTTGATATACTGCTGTTTGCATTGCTCTGGAACTGTGTTTAAAGACTCTGCCTAAGAGGTGAGCAAGAAGCAGACAGGTAAAATATTCTGGAGTTTTCCTACAGGAGCTCCTGTGCACTGTAGCATTTCCAAGCTGCAGTGTGGCCACTACCAGTAATTACTTTTGCAGATGACAGACACAAACTGGATACACGTTGAATAGATATGATTTGTTTTCCCACTAGCAAAAAAATCAAATTATGCATTTTTGCTAATCTGGATCAGTTTTTGTTTGTCTCCCCTCCAACCTGCAGTTCTCCTAGCAGTGGTTAAAGGGAGAAGGCAATTTTTCACTGAGATAAATGTCAAGGCTGGTGGTGGGCTCAGGGAGGTGTTGGGTCACTTGGAGGTGGCATTCAGTGCTGTGCTCTGGTTGACAAGGTGTAGCTTGGTCAAAACTGGAACTGACCATCTTGAAGGCTTTTTCTAGTCTTAGTGATTCTGTGATTTCACAGACCTCTCAAAATCTAATTATTTAAAAGTGTCTGGAGTGGAAGAATTTCTGTCTCATGTGCTTCTCATATCTGTTTAGGCTCTGAGAGGAGCACCTTCTGGGGACACCCTGTGCTTCTGTGTATAATCCCTGTATTGGCATTTTCAGGAGCTGCCTGCTGTGCAGGGGCCACTCCTGCTTTGGAGGCTTGGTAAAGATCTATTTTTATTTTCTTTTCTACAAGAACGTGGTCCTAGATATTTTTTCTTTTTGGCCTTTTTGAAGATGCTACAAAAACCTAAGATATTCTTATCCTGCTTGATGCTGCTAAAGGTTCGTGCTTCCAAGTGTGCTGCCTGGTGGACTTTCTAGCTGATTGTCTTCAAAATTCTTGTGAAAATATGTGACACTGATATAGATATTACTGCTGAAGACAGGTACTCAGGATGTGTGGATAAAGCCATTTTTCCCACTGCTGTTTTATTGCTGTTGAAATACATTCAGTAACCATTTGGTGCCAAACCAACTTTAAAGTGTTTGTTCACTCCAAAGGCAGACAACCCTCCGAGTTCTCAACTTCTTTGCTTTTTAAAGACAGTCTCAGGCTGGCTGACTTGAGCTGGTTAAACATTGACAGACACAATCTGGAGACTTATGAAGCATGCACTTTCATCAGCAGTGCTCTTCCATACACATCTTCTAATTTTAGCTGCATTTCTGGGCCTCCTGAGATGTGAAATTTGATCAAATTTTACTGGAACAGATATCTTTTGCCATAGCAGTCCCATATACTATCCTAAAATCTCATATCAGTTGTGTTAGAGAATCCAATTTGGGGGTTTTTTTTGTATTTTTTTTTTTTTTTTTTTTTAAGGACAGGATCCAACCTACTGCTTAATCTGGTCCTTCTCTGATCTTCTGAGCTCACCTAAGTAATTGTTTTCCCTTGTCTGTTCCTATGTTTCATATACTTTATGCAACAAAATGTGAGTTGGGGAGGGTCTTCACAAGTTGTGTGGTTTTTTTTGCTATGATTTGCATGAATTCTTGTAAAATTTGTGGTCATGTCAATGCATGCACAAATATGCAGAGTGTGTGGCTGTTGTGGTTATGGAAGTTATAAATACTGACAAAGAGAATAAACAGAGGATAATACCAAAATAAATAAAATGTTGAAAAGAAGATGATGGGAGTCCTAATATAAAGCACCATTGTTCCTAAACTGCAACTCTTAGGAAAAAAATGAGTGAATGAGTGAATAAATATATAAATAAAATGCTTCCAGGCATCCCTTTAAACCTCAGCCTCCTTCTAAGTGCAAGCTTAAAATACTATTATTCTTTCTACAGTTATTTATTTTTATCTTTTTCTAGAGAAACTTCAGGTAAGTAGCCTGTAAATAAAAAAAAATTCTAGGAGTAAAGGAACAAATGAGCCACCCAATTCTTTATTTTAGCAAGAAAAAGTCTGCAGCAGAAACACTGCTTTCCCTTTCAGCTATGGGGTCACGGAAGAAATAATTTCGCCCAGCAATTTCCATGGCTCAGGAATTAGGAAAGCCAGAAGGCCTGAAATTGAAGTTATATAATGCAATGAAAGAATATGATTATGTTCTCTTCACACCATGATCTTTGAAAAATACCTATTATGGGAGCTAAATATCAATTCAGAAGCAGGTTTAATGGTGGAAATAAATGTACATGTGCAGATTTTTCGAAGTGCACAAACACCCTAAGAACTCTGAAATAAACCTGTGGTGCAGAGAGAGGATCTCAGCAAGGAGCTGTCCTTCTGCAGTCTCATGCTTGCCAAGACAATTTGGAATTATGTAAGTTTCCAAACTGCCAAGAAAAAGTGTGGAAAAATGATGGCTTGAATGTTCAAAAGTGCCTGCAGAAACAACACTATTTTTCAGAAATTTTGGACACCTCCAGTTTGACAGACCCTAAAATTGGTATCTCTGGACCCACTTCAAAAACAGTGGTAAGAGTGGAAATATTTCCTTGTAAATTCAAGGCATTTGCACACTGAAGGATCAACACTGTTTTCAGAAGTTCAGATAAGTTCATGTATTTAAGCAGCATTGTCCTCTTCAGTTTAATATAATTTCCTTTCCCTAAAAAAAATAAAGGAACACAAACCAAATTATTTATTACTTTCATTCATAATGATGGCAGGAAAAAGCTGACTTAAGTTTATCTTATAAAATAAATATTCAAGATGCTTTTACAATTAGCTTATGTTAGTCCCTGAGAAGATCTAAACCAGATCTTAGAAGTCCAAGTAAATTTTTGAGTTTTCAGCTTGAACCTTGGACCTGATGAGAATTCACTTCTTGCTGTGCTGCTTCACGGCCTGCCTTCTGTTTCCCCTTTTTTTTTCTGAAATTTGAAGTACTGGTACTACTGCTGACAGATTGGCTTGACTGCATGATGTTGTTTCTCCTCTTTGTGTATCCTGATTTTTTCAGGGAATTGTAGTGTAGATAAAGGTGTCTTTAAGAGAAGGATCACTGATTTCCTATTCTTATATAAATATAAGAATATATATAAATATAAATAAATATTTCCTATTCTTATATAAATCCCCTTGATGTGTATTTTAATCTGATTTCTCATAGAGGCTGTAGCTTTTTAAGAGTTATGTCTAAACCTTTTTTTCTCAGTTGTTTCTAACAGGTATCCATTTTCCTGCCATCCAGCCTGTGACTCTTAAAATGGAGCACTGAAAATTATTAAATTTTTTCTGCACTTTCTTGATGCTTTTGTCACTTTCGTTGGGTTTTTTTTTTTTTTGTTTTGGTTTTGTTTTTGTTTTTGGTTTTTTTTTTTCAATTTTCTGCACTGGAGTCTTGACAATTTCCCTATTGCTGCACCGTGCAGTTTTACAGGAATACCTAAACCATTTACATATTTTTGTGTTTATTCACTTCCACTGTGCTGCTGTCTTCAGTTTCACAGAATATTTTGGGAGTTCTTTCAATGCACAGTATGCACATAGTCCCTGGAATAATGTGAAAAATACAGAAGAAATGCCAACAAGTTATTATGACCCCAAGAAAAATTACTTACCACTAACACTGAGACTTGTGTGACCTCCAACAGTCCACCAAAGACCTTTCCTCACTTTAAAGGTTCATTTACCTGGAAATAGAAATGATTACTTGAATACCAGATGACTTAAATTATCAGGTCCTTTAAGTGCACGAAATTGCATTCTTTGGAAAAGTAATTCCTATCTAATATTCCATATTCTGTATTAATCTCTAAAGGACTTTGATGCATCTATTTGCTGTCCTTTGCAAGTGATTTTGGCAAGAGAATACCAAGGAATATACTTGTCATCAAAATACACTATTACAGTTATGTCTTTATTCCCTTAACAATGTAATTACTTTGTTTTGAAATAATTAGGATTACTTTAATATCAGCTGGTGAATTGATCACACTTCTGTTCCTGTCTTAGATTCTTGAATTCACAAATGATAAAACAATTAATTTATTCTAGAATTCCTGGCACTATTTTTATCTATGAGATTGTTTTCTTTGACAAGGAACAAAATGAAAGTGTTGTAAAAAAAAGGGATAAATGAAGATCATAAAAAAAAATTTAAATACAAAATAGATATAAGTATTTCGACTTCAATGTAGTTTAAATATAACAAGGATTATTTTAGATTCAAAATGCCACAGATTCTTTTGGGATTGTGCAGCCCTAACTATTCTTTGCTCACTGTTGCTAACAAGAATTATGTCTCAAGGTTATTCCTCTTTTTGCTTTAAAAGTAGAGGGGTTTTCCCCCTTTTCCAGTCAGTGGGACCTTCACTGGCCTGCCACAGCTTCTCAAATGTAACATTCAGGATTCTAAAGACAATTTTTGAACTTGAATTCTGTACATTAGCCACATAAAGGAAGTCCAGTGTCTTAAACAAACAGATTAATTTATGGAATTTTCCCAAAATTTCATGTCATGGAGCACACTCCCTCTTTAGCTCATCCCTACATGAACCTTTTCACCACATAAAATTTGTCATGAAAACTGTCATTTAAATTAATCTTCACTGAATAAAGCAGATGACATGAGAGTCTAGATTTCTATCTACTTCATGAGAAATTGGATGTACATTAATGATCCCAGAGAATAAAAAAAAGGGGCAGTTTAGCTCACAGAGCCATGTTCATCCCTGTGGCCTGACTGCAGAGCTGAAAGTTTATTTCTTCCTTGTCAGTTGTGATTTTGATTAAGGCTAGGGTTTCATTTCTTTAAATAACCAGGAAAACGTTGCTGTTTGGACAAGTGCAGGTGTAATGTGTAAGTGAAGTATCCCAGTAGGTGCTTTTCCACCACTTCCACTATTTGGTGCAGTTATTTTTAAGAAATGTGCTGCATATTCACTCCCAGAAATTATGCTCTCTCCTGTGCAAAAGAAAAATGAATATTTGTATCTAGCCAGCTGTTTAATTTGCCACAAAAAAAAACCTATTAAACTCTTCATTGAATAGGTATCATTAAAGTTGCAGCGGACAGACAATGGAAAAGGAAAGGGAATCTGCTTTCTGTGGAATATGTAAATCCCTTACACCATTGAATTGCTCTGGATAACAGTCAGTTACATTTAAAATCAGATCTGTCAAGCAAGAAATGACACCAATCTTTGGAGATTTGGTGGTAAAAAAAAAGCAAAAAAGAAAACAAGCAGAAATTAAAGCAAACCTTTCACAGTGAAAATGAGAAAAATAAGGATATTTTCCTTGGTCATTACATTTATCTCCTACCATAGGAATTGGAGTTGGAGCTAGAAATGTATGTTATAAAACTGAGAACTGAGGCACTGAGAAGATGCCTTCACTCTATCAGAATATAAACTAAATGCATTAAACACAGAGGGTTTTAATACTTTGGGTATAATGTGGAACGAGCAATACAGGACATAAATATGTAAATTTTAGGGTACACACTCGGGAACACAAAATGTTGCATGCAGAAACAAGGATTTTGTGAAAATACAAAGTTTCCTTGTGCTGCACACTTGGCTGGTTCAGCAAGACACATTTATGTCTTCGGTGTTCCACCAGAAAAATATTAGCCTTCTTTTTTGTTTTTTATTTTAAAAAATAGGCATTTTCGAAGAATTCCTATTTGTTTCTACACTCAAGAAAAATAAACCAAAGAAGTTCCTTCTTACAGAAAAACCTGTTTGCTTGGTTGTTTAATATTGTTCTTGCTAAGGAGAACATTTAATGAATCATTAATTCTTGCCATGGGGAAGGGGAAATTTTAGCAGTGTTTGTCAACCTAATGTACTTAAAATACCTTTTTAAGTAACTCAGGATTAAAGATGGATTTAATTTTCTTTTTTATTTACTCCTATTTACAACCATAAAATCCACCTGTAGCAACTTGTTGAATGATTTTCCCTGATATTTTTATAGCCATTAAAATCCTCTAGGCTAGGAAATTGCATAATAAGTATTATTACAGAAGCCATAATCAGTTATAAAGATGCTCTTTTCTGCTTTACCGCCCATGCTGACACAATTTTTTAAACCCTAACAACAGAAACAACTATATTTTTTCCCCATTTCATTCTTCAGCAAGTTGTTCTCTTCAAACACTTTGAAGTAAAAAAAAAAAAAACCCAAAAAAAAGACCCCAAACCAACCAAAGGAGAAACTCATAGTTCCAAACCACATTAAATATTAGGATAATAATATTTCTCAGTATTATTTGAACTTCTTTACCTACCACCATTCACATCTTGTATGAAGATCCTTAGAAATTTGTTTATAAATTCTGGTATTCAGGATAATACATGTTTGGTCATGTGTCTATCTCAGCATGTTTTGTTTCTAAAATGTCTCAAGGGATATTAAAAATTAGCGAGCAGTCAATGGAATAGTTGAATATATAAAAATATATATATATATAGATAAATACATAAATAACCAAATGATGAAAATCATAAGAATAAAGTTTGTAAGTTTTATCAAGTGCTTTGTAGTAACTTGGTCTTTGAGTGTAAGAATAAATGACTATCAGAAAATTGAATATAAGCACTATTTGCTAGTTATAGAAGCATTAATTTAGAGAGTTATCAGGGCTGAGGTGTTTTTTTCGTTTCTTTATTTGTTTTGGGGGTGATTTTTTTTCTGTCTTGTTTGTTTGTTTGGCATTTGGTTCTGAGTTTTTTTACTGAGTTTTTTACTCCATAAGGACGCTTAAGAGCCTTTTCTTGTGTATTTCTAACACTAGGCAACACCCAAATTCCAAGTTGTCAAATTTTTCTGACATTTGACTCCCTTCATGAATGCTTCATATATACCTTTACATATCATTGTATATTCATACTAAGAAATGAAGATGTTCAAAACAGGGTGACTGGCATGAAAGCTGCAACAATCACCATGGATTAAAAAAAATTCTTCCCATTCTCTCCCTGCTGGATAATTTGTGGAGTTTATTTGGTCTTTTTTTTTTTTCCTTTGTTTTGTTTTGTTTTGTTTTGTTTTGTTTTGTTTTGTTTTCAAAAGCCCAACCAATTTGTTACTTCTTATATTAATTAATTATCTTCTTCTGTTTCAGCAAAATTTCTTATATGATGTAGTTTCTGTGGCCCAAATGAATTCCCAGAAACCCTTTCTAGAACTCTTTCTTTATTAAATTTTAAAACTGAAACACATTTCCTTTATTAAAGGCTCAAGATTTACTGCAAATGTTCACAGATAAACCCAAAGTACATGAAGTTTCTTGGGGAAGAATGTAATTTATGGAGATAATTTCCTATTTAATATGTCTCTAATTCACCTGGCACACTTTCATCAAGTCCATCATATTTTCAAAGCTGAAGTCAGTGACACTTTTCAGAATGTGTTTCCTGGTGGGTTCAGTATATCAGCTGTGAATTATTGGGCCTCACACCCGGAAGAATTAATCCTGCTGCTCCTTTTGAGTATACCCAGCCACCTTTATGGAGAACTGAGAGTGATTCAAAGAAATTATAAATCTCCTTGGCAGTGGCTCTGGGGATTTCTGGAGTCTGAAAACAAGTGTTTTGTCACCCTGTTTGAACTGCTTGGGATGCCACCCTAAACACTGCTTGACTTTCAAGAGTAAATCCCAGCTGTTCAACAGCTGGAGCAACGTAAGATTCCTCTGAGCAGCATTTCCATTAGTTTCAGCACATAATCCATTTTTTACAGCTACAGTGGGGTTTTTTCCTTACTTTTATTAAGAAGAAAAATATGGTTTTGCATGGAGATTAAGATACAGAAGTGAAACTGCCTGGACTAGCAGAAATAAAACAAGCACCCTTGTCTTAATAATCAGATAAGAAACCGTGATATTTATGAGTAACTAAAGAACATTTATATATAAAGAAATTAATAATAAAAAAAATGTATACACACACATTTATATGTTAAGCTTTAAGATTTCCTTCAGTTAAAAAAAAAATCTTTAAGAAAGAGGGAGACAGTTTATTTCCACCAGTCCTAGAAACTTCTCCTCTGTGCCTGCCTTCAAAGTGGGATGATTGTCACATATTTTCTTTTATGCTCAAAGTTAAGGCAGAGAAAGTGCCATCACAGCGTGTCTTTGTCTAAGCTGAGACTGTCTGAGCAGAGAAAGGGATGCTTGTGACATTGCAGAGTTTATATCACAAAAGGTGATGGGTTTTTAGCTTCATGGATATATTTGACTGGGAAACACAAATGACCTCTTTATCTGTATCTTTTATTGTTCCATGCTTCTCTCTCTCTCCTCTATTCTCCCTTCTACCAATAACATTTCTGCAGTGTGCATTCAATGAGCAAAGCCAAAAGCTGTCATTTTGTCCCTGCTAATGTGCTGAATGCTGAGAGGTGCTCAAATTCTGTCATGAGCCTTTTTTTTCCAATATTTGTTATATGGTGAATAGAAAATATATCACCCTGAGATGAGAGGATCCAGTTTGTGCAATCATGATCATGGTGCTGCCTGGATGGACTGTCTTGGTAGGAATATAAGAAATACACTCAGGATTGTCAGTAGATTATCCAGATCTTCAGCTTTCCCCAGGCACTGTCTGCCCTCAAAATAGCCTTTTTTTAACTGCCCAGGGCAGATGTCACCCCTCAGTACTATGCTGTTTCCCATTTTGTAACCTACACATCAGCTTTTGTATTCCTTCAAGAATGAAAGGGAATATAAACAAGAAAACGATGGAAAAATTTGCAACATCAATACCTACTTCTTAATTTTTTATCTATAATGCATTTAAGAATATATAACAAATATTTTTGAAAATACGTAATTAGTAAAAAAAACCCAAATGATTGTTCCTGATGCAATCACGTGAAACTTTTTATTTATTTTGCCGATGAAGAAAATAAATAGGAAAAAAATCCTCCAAAACCCAGAAACACACAATTATTTTAAATTTGGATTTTCCAAACATCCACCCTTGCACTCTTATGCCTATTTATTCCTGATTAGTTTTTCCAATGAAAATGAAATTTCAGTGGGGATTCTTGTGTGACATTTGAATGTTTAAGGTATATCTGAAGGCCAAGTTAGGCTTGGAAAGCCTGTATTTGTTCTGCAGGTAATTTAGCAAAGCAGTTTTTCCCAGATCAGTGATCTGATGTGCTGCAGAAGCAGCCTGTCCTTTCCAAAGCCATGGAGAGTTGTCTGAATCATGTGTACATGCACAAAATGCAACACACTGGAAAACCAGAGTTTATTTAATTCACAGTGCAGATCTTTGGTATTTCCATGCTTGTGGTATGTTGAGAAATATTACTGGACATAAAGAGCCATGTCCAAGAGGCTTCGATTTCCAAGTAAATAAATAATTATTAGCATTTAAAGTAATAATTTAAGCACATTAAAAGAGCAACCCTCCAGAGGATCTCTCATACCATCAGATTAAGACCCTGTGGATTGCTTGGCTTGTCGTACACGCTACAGAAATCCAGATTCAATTTGGCCCTGAATGAAGAGTGATAAACTTTATACAGACAATAAAGCTTTGCTTAAGAATCTCCTGCTTTCAGGCACAGGCAAAAGCCACATATCAACCTCAAGGAATCCCAGAATAGTTTGGGTTTGGAAGGTTCCTGTGGAGCTCCCTCAGCCCAGGCCGTGCCCAGCTGGGGCTGCCATGGCTCCACACAGGGACACTCCAGGCCCTCCCTGGGCAGCTGTTCCAGGCCTCTGCCCCTCCATGGACACAAGTTCTTCCTCCTGCCGGGCTGCCGCTCGCTGCCCTTTATTTTATTCTCGGCAGCGCCCGGCAGAGCCCGGCCCCATCCTCTGGCAGCCCTCGGAGATGTTTGTGTGGATCCACGGGATCCCCTCCGGGCCTTCCCTTCTCCGGCCTGGCCGGGCCCGGCTCCCGCAGCCTCTGGAGCTGCTGCAGAGCCCAAATGCTGTGTGCGGCCTCCCCTGGGCCCTGGGCGGCAGCTCCTGGGCTCTGCTGGCCTGAGGAGCCCGGGGCTGGAGGCAGCGCTGCACAGGAGCCTCAGCTGGCCGGGGCAGAGGGATGTTATGAGTGTTCTAAGATAAATATTTTTAATCAGTTAAGTTAATTAATAGTGTTAAGTTGGGAGTTGGATGTGATGTTGTGATTGGGATGTTTGGGATCTGGGAGGAAGGATGGCAATGGTCCAAGTAAAGCAAACAACATTCTGGAAGATAAGCTCCCAGAGCATGACATTCACATCAAGGGCAACTATTGGTGGAGAGACGGACCAATCATTCAATGCCCTGAGAGAATGATTGGCCCAGAATGCACGACGGTAAGGGCTAATGAGAGCCCCCGAATATGGACCAATGGGGGAGCACATTGAAAAAAGGACCAATCATGTGCAGAGAAGACCTATTAAAATGGACTGTGGAACAGAACTGGGGGTTTCATCCTCCTTGGGTTGCCCCTGCAGAGTTCAGGCTAACCTGGCTCTCAGTTCTATTGGTGTATTTCTTTTGTCATCAAATAAAGGGTTTGGCTTCTTGTTTTTACCGTCTCAGGAGAGTCCAGGCCCCATTTTTTGACAGGGGCAGGATCCTCTCCCTCACCTCTGCCCGCTCTCTGCCCCAGGCTCCCCGCTGGCCCCAGGACACTCGGCCAGCTCACGGCCACCTTGGCCCCCAGCGGCACCCCCAGTCCCTCCCCACAGAAAAACTTTGTCAAACACTTCAGGAGGGTTGGCCACCGTGAAATATCTGTTATATCAATGGATTTCACTGAATACATCAACAGAGGAACATTGCTTGACATTACCTTCACTGAAACATTTGATACATCCACGTTCAATACAATTTAGCACAGGAGTAAAATATTTTTCTTTCCCCCAGGGAAAAAGGAAAAAAAAAAGAAGAAAAGGACCAGGCTACACTTCACAGGTTTTATTGAAGTGAACTTTTAGAGCAAAACAATCAAGAAAAAGTGTGAATATTAACCTTTAAGAAAGAAAGCGAGCGTTACGTTTTTAGCCTAAATTGAAGCAAGACACTTTTAATTATATATCAATACCAGCAACATTAATATGAAAAGCAATAAATAGAGGGTAACCTGATGCTAAAGGACAATTTTTTTAAACCAACCTTTCTTGAAGCGTGAAAAAATGTTGTTGCAGCATGGGCTGAATTTCCTTGTTCCCATGTGAGGCAGTTTAAACTTTTCCTGCAAGGTTTTGTTTCATGTTAAAGGTAAGAGGTATTGGACTAATATTTCAGCCTTTAGGGATTCATATAAATTCTTGTTATGTGCATGTATGAGCATATTTAAATGCTTATTTTCTCTTTTGAAGATGATGGAATATATCTATTCTGAAATAAGTGTGGGGTCCTTCTATACTTTCCCTCTCACGAGGCCAAAATTAGCAATGGTGTCATTACCATATAGAGCATCTCTGCACTTAAATAATCTGCAGGAGGAATTACATATACAGGGAATACATAAAATACAGGGAATTTCTGCTTCCATGAGTAGCCCAGTTGTCATTGAGAGCAGGACAAAATTAAAATATATCTCACTAGCACTTCTTACAGTCCTTCTTCCCTAGATACTCAAAATAACTGCTAGAAAAATTATAAAATGCAGTTCTTAACACTTCTTTTACTAAACCCATTGAAAAGTGGGCATGGAATACAATGAAATATAACAAACGGCTAGCAAAACTTAAATCCAAAAAAAGTATACATACTGAAAATAAGATCTTAGTGTGAATGATGATTTCCCCTCTTATAACAAACCCAACTACCTGTTTATAATACTTTTGTTATCAGGTTGGTCAAAGAAGAGTTGTCAAATCAGCACTGTTGTCATTTTTATTGGTGATACTCACTGAGCATCTAAAGTGGTTCTGCCTCTTCTAAACAGCGGCTTTTGCCACAGTTCCACAATCCACAGTTGTTTTCACTCTGTTTGAATCAAATTTTAAATACTCTGCTTTTCTCAGAAAGGAAAGGGAGCCATTATTTACAATAATCACATTTTAATTCAGATGAGGAATGATAATCTAAAATCTGATTAAAGAAACTTACTGAGGGGATTTTATGTGTATAGCTTATCATCTTTGGTAGGATTTAGCTCAAGAGTTTGATTCTAATATTGTTACAGGGAACTGGCAGGAATAGAATATGCAGAGTTAGTATGGTATCACCAGAAACATGGATTTGTGTTTTGGGGATTTTTTTCCCTAAAGAAAAAAGATTCTAAACATTTATTATACATGCTTACAGGAATCATGGAGGATGAAACATAAGGAATGCATAAATGATTCCAGAATTCTAAAACCATGCAGAGTGTTCCTCAAATGGTGAAAGGGAGACACAAATTTTCACCATTCACTCAAAATGGCCTCTTATTTAATTTCTTTTTTCTTTTCTGAGTTGAAGGTGAATTGGATGGGTTGTGGCATTGGGTATTTCTATTTTATCTGGTGTTTTAAGTGTAACATGAAAGTATCAGAGTAAGCAAGGAAATACTTCTTTGTATTACTTTGATCACATAAAATCTAACAATAAATGCTAAGAACAGAATTTTTAAGGAATTCTAAGAACACAGAATGGCTGCATGGCTCTTGTCTGGTCATTGGGGTTAAAGCATGACAGTCAGCAACAGCAAAACATGCTAGGGATTAATTGCTATGATAATTTAAACCTGGGTTTGAAGAATTTATCATAGGGGAAAGGAGAAAAACAATCCAACAACACAACTAATAAAGACTCTGGTGTTTCAAAAATCCAACAATGTAAATTAAAGTTTTAAAGTCCCACTACAGAGTAAAAGAGACTACGTCTGAAATATAAATTTAATCCTACAAAGTCATTATGTGAAAGTAAGGAATCCAGAACATTTTTTGGGAAAAAAAAAAAAATGTAGAAAACTGCAATTCAGTTTGTTATTTAATTAGAAAATTATTATCAAATGGAACCAGGTATAGACATTTTTAAATGAACACAAAAAGGAGATGTTTAAAGTAGTACACAGTTCATCACCTTGAAACAATACATTGTGGATGAAAGAAGTGGATATGGGTTGGGAAAGTGACTTCATTGACTTCTGGAAGAAAAATGTACCTAATACCTAAATGTCCTCATCCTGGCATCTGCCAGCAGTGCCTGTGGAGAGGGTAATGGAGTGGGTAAACAAAATTATGTTTTTCCTGTTACTTAAAAATGCTAATTGGGATATAAATACTGATCTGAAAATGAGTCTCTGTCATTCAGTTGCGTTCATGGATTTGGTGGTCTTTATGTATCCAAAAAATCCCCAAAACATTAAAAAAAAATAATTTAAAGAAAGGTCACCACTCAGTCCTTATGGAATGCTGATTTTGGGATGTTTACAACAAAAAAATCCATCAGCTGACCCTGGACACACAGTTCATGAGTCTTGGCAGCCGTGTTTGTGGAGAGCTGTAAATGGTTTCAGTTTGGCTATCAGCCCCCAACAGTGCTCATGTTTTTTCCACTTTTCTCATCCCAAATCTGTCTGTTTTGTCAGCATCACCAACACAGACCTAAACATGTCCAACTCTTATCTTACAGCTGCAGGAGAGGAGACTGGACATTCTTAGAGAAGCAGGTCTGAAGAAGTTTCTATGTAGAACCAAGTGAAGTCTTCTCAGAATTCATGGAAAAGGTTTTTACTGCATTTTGTGGTCCTTTTCAGTTAAAATCTGGATAAAGTTAGTTAAAAATGTGGGCAAGATGGTGGAATAAATTTTAAAAGGTGATTGAAACCCCCTGAGAAAGCAAGTTCTTTTAATTTTTAAAAGAATTTTCTTCTTTTTATTGTGAACTAAAATATAGACAAAAACTATGCTTTAAAGCAAATCATCTTTTATATATACATGTATGTATTTATATATATAGATATATTTATATTTACCTGAACTAATAGTCCAATACTAGTCATTACTCTTGAATATCTAATTTCCAATCAGAGAAAAGTTTTCATCTGGAAGTGGTCTTGCCTTTCAAAGCACCACGTGGCCTCTGTTTTTCCCAGACTTTGTAGAAAGACTTTGGGTTAATTGCATGGATTCTTAAGAGTTCACAGAACAGATGAATTTGAAAGTAAGAAAATATGAAAGAAAGTTAGAACAAAAGAAAAAAAACCCAGTGAGCTGTGTGTTAATGTGGCCCTGTATGACCAGTATTCGATAAAGTGGCATTTAATTTCAGACTTGTATGCTGAGGCAAAAATAAATTTAAATTTGTAAATTCCCTTCACTAGGATGTGATTAACATTTCCCTGAAAACACTGTTTCCACCACTCTTTTCACTTGTTATATTTATGAAATTTAGGTACACTCATGTTCTCTGCTGCTTTGGTTTTTTAAATACTTAATTCAGAAATTTTAAGTTTTATTTCCCTGACTATTAAAGACAGTAGGAGGTTTTCATCCATGTCTTGTCTCTGCTCTCATCCCGGCTTCCCCTCCAGTTAATTTATAAGGATTATCCACGTTCCAACATCTCCATCTGGACAGTCAGGTGTCTGGGAATGCTTGACTGCCATCAAACCCAGCAGAATTGCAAAACTCGCATTTCCTTGCAGCATAAATTCCTGGGTTTGTTTTGGTCAGCTCTGACACCCAGCAATGGTTTTGGCTCTGTCTGCACTCTGCTTTTCCAGATCAGAGCTACCCTGCCTGGCATGGGCTGAGGGGAATCGCCCCCAAAGAGTTTCTCTAGGCTGTGGCCAAAAAATCAACACCATCTCTGCTAGAAAAAGCCAAATCTGGGCAAACCATAATTATGGCACTGCTGGGATCAGAGTCCCAGAGAGACTGGGACACCCTTTATAGTCTGACTTTGGAGAAAATAATGATTTAGCAGCAACTGTTGACCACAGTTGGCAACCGGTTACCACAGAAGCTTGAATAAAGAAAGTGAAAAATCAATGCACAAAAGAAAACATGCAATGTAGAGCCTCTTTCAACCAAAATCTAATCTACAACTATAACAGTTGTCTTTACAGGCATCATAAAACATGTTTGGGTTCAGAAAGAACACTCCAAAGCCATTTGGACCAAACTAGAGATGTCTGGAATAGCTGGAATGTATCAATGCTACGGGGTAGAGAGGCATGGACAGGGAAATATTTTTTTTTTTAATTTATTTTTTTTTTCCACCATAAAATGACTAGCCAAAATTCTGCTTTGAATAACTGAGCAAATACCAACAGACATAATCTTGTTTGTTTGTCAGTGTGGTTGATCTAGATGAGGGTTTGCATTTCTCAAGCCAAGGGTTTTGTTGTAAATGATGTATCACCAAGGATCTGAAGTGAAGGAGGCAATTTTGAAGCCAATTTGTGATCACTTTGGGTTTCTGATGAGAAAATACAGTATTTTGAGTAGCTTAGTGTAGAGAGCAGATGTTTTCAGATTGAGGCTGAAGCACCTGCAGTTCTTTTGAAAGAGAATTGTTTCAGGAGATATTGCAAAAATAATTTGGTGTCCACTGCAGAGCAGGCATAATACCCATTTCATAAATGTAAATATTCTATTCCCAGAGGTTCTCTGATGACCTTTCATTTCGAATTTTTGCCCTTTGCCAGGATTTGGAGATAATATGAACCATGAAGTTGGAAATACAGTGCTGCATTTATCCACTTCAAAAGCAATACCAGCCACTTTTAACATTTAAAAGTCCTCTTGGGACAAAATCTCTTCGCTTATGATAATTTTTTTTTTTGCTCTCCCTATTCTCTTCTTTCTTAAGAGAAGACTCTTGCAACATTTACTATTTCTCCATTGGAAATTCATGTAATAGGAAGGCAATGTTAGCCCTTAGCTGTAATAATAATAATAATAATAATAATAATAATAATAATAATAATAATAATAATGCAACAATATTGGACATTATCTAAATTTTCCACTCTTCCCTCAGCTGGGGCAGAGCATCTGCAGTGCCTCAATAAGAGAAAGAGAACATTTCTGGGGAGATCTCTGGGGAGATCTTTGGTGGCACTTAGTCTTAATTGGAAACTGCCTTTCATTTCTTCTGAAGGCATCGTTCTACACAATGTATTTCTTTATGGGTAGAAATTATAAATTTTATTTCACAAAGCACTTTAAACCATGACAGATAAAAATGTAATATAAAACATTCTCAGCTCCCTATCACACCTGATCCAGGCTGAGCAAATAACACCTCTAATGCTTTCCAATCTTTGTTGTCTTGTGTGGCATATTTTTTTTTATTTTTTTTTTTTATGTAAGTAGAAAATTTTCATGTCATTATCTACAAGATAAGGAGCAACATAAAATTTTATAAGCATCCCTGAAAGGGAAAGAAATTTACCTCACACTTCTCCAGGCAAATATTTCTTCCTGTGAAGAAATTAAAAGATTGATTCTAGGTTTGCTGCTTCCTAAGCAAATTATTTTCAGATCAGTATTTGATCTTTAACATAGAGACCACGTGGATGATATGATTTTTCTATTATAATGTCCTCTTTTTCTTAAACACAAAATAGTATTATGGAAAAATAGCAGATTATTAATTTGTTGTCTCCTTATTTGCAAAATTCTTCTAATCCATTCAATTAAGTGTCAGATTCCTATCAGCAGTATGTATAAACAACATTTGAATGCTAAAATAAAAGAGTTTAGAGACTGATTGGAGTGGGAGGTCTCTCTACATGATGGGAATGTGACTCAAAGTGTGCAAGACAATGGGAAAAAAAAACATTTAGTCTGTTTCACAGACATCACTTCTTTTTACTACAGGTCAGTAACAATGTGTGAAAAGAGCACAAGGCAAAGATTTTCAGCTCTCTCTATATGACACTTGTGAATCCTCAGCAAGAAACACTGTGTGGTATTCTGCTTCTTTTTACAAACATGGACAAGAGGAATGGTGCCTTCCTGTGGCTATTAAATAACAGGATGGGTTTACTACACTGTTCTTTAGACTAACTTCAGCCTATTTAAAACATTTTGAGAAATATTTGAGGTCAGCTTAAAAAAAAATAAAAAATAGATTATTGGAATTTGAAAATAAATGTTTCATGTAAAGTCTGTCTGCCATGAAATCCAAGTGATTAAAGAAGGATTGTGATTCAAATACAGTATCAATACAATTCATGGCAATTTAATTCGATTTTAATTTTTAATATTTCAACATGCAGTGCTCATCTTTGATCTTTATTCTGTTGTTCTTGGTTTCTGGGTTCTGTTCAAACGTGGCGTGGTATTTAATCACAGAATCCCAGAACATCTGGGGTTGGAAGGGACCTCTGGAGATCACCTTGTCCTTGATCAAGGAGGTTCACCTAGAGCAGGATGTACAGGATCATATCCAGGAAGGTTGTGAATATTTCCAGAGAGGGAAAAAGCCAGAGCCTCCCTGGGCAGCCTGACATCTTCCCAGTAAAGTTGTTTTTCTTCTTGTCCAGATGGAAGTTCCTCTGCATCTCTTTTCCCCGTTGCCCCTTGCCCCTCCTCTGCTTGCAGATAGAAGTGTTTTACTGGCTCTTGGCATGGACTGTAAATCAAGATTAGCCTCTGATCTTCACAGAAACAAACAAAAAACCACACAAACCACCCCCCCAAAACAAGCAACTAAAAAACTCCAAACCGAACCAAAACACACTGTGAATAACTTCGCAGCAATCTACCAGAACTTAATTTTACTTTATTTCAGAAAGTACCCCACCAAAACTTAAAAAACTCTATGGATATGATAATAAAATATCCATTATATGAATCATAAAATGGTTGCCTAGAAAATTTGCAGACAGATGTTTGACATAATGTCTTCCTCAATAAAACAGAGTTTTAGTTCATCCTGTTTATTTCCACATTTTGAATACTTCTAGCTCTAAGTCTTTTTTGTTAGTAAAGGCATTGTTTTAAGGCTGCCACCTAAACATTTACAATTTATGGGTTTTTAATGTCTCAAAAACTTATCTATGGCTATTATGCTTGAAATGGGAATAGGGGTTGCAATACTCATATAATTCAAAGTCTTAATTTTTTTGGTTTTTGGCTGAAGAAGGCTCTGAAATAAAACCAAACAAAGGGAAAAAAGTGCAACATTTTCAACACCTTAGCTAACAAGATAATGGCATTGTAGTGGCCTGACTTGCTGAGCTTACAAGATCACAGGGTTCACAGAAATTATAGCTTCTAAAAATAAAAAAAGAGACAAAAAGAGAAAAAGAACTTTACTTAAGGAATTTATTTAAAAGACAGCACATATTGTCTCTTCCTGGAAATCATGTTTCCATAACGATAAAGTAACAGCTACATGCAAACATTTCAGGTGTTTTATTTCTCCTGCTAACATGGAGTATTCTTGAACACAAAATCAATTTTTTTATTTTCCAAAGAAAAAGAAAGAATTTAGTTTGATTCATGGGAGGAAATTATGAACTGAAGTTATCTTACAGCAAGCCATTTTCTTAGGATCTGTGGGTCCTTAGGGAGCAGTGACTTCTCTGTAGTTATCTAGATTTTAAAATTAAGCACATTAAGGCATATCTTTGAGCCAGCTTTGCACCAAGGGTGTTTGACACCACAGCAGACAGCAGGAAAGCCTGGAAATTGGGAATTGGAAATGCTGGGAATTGCACTGAGACAGCTGTGGCAACACCACCTAAGAAAAGACCAGAGGACAGAGATTTAAATATAAAATCTGTGATTTCCAGGGTTCACAAACTGAGTGAAAACTGACTGCTTTAAGGGAGAAAAAAAAAAAAAAAAAAAAAAGGAAAAAAAAGGGTGTGCAGTCTGTAGTGCTGTACAAAACCTCTGAGGAGATCGTTCAGGATAATAAAATATTGATAATCACTTCTGGGACCCCAGAAGAAGGTCAATTGACCCTATTACTTTATGACCAAGCATATTGAAAGACAATAATTTGTGTTTTTAATTTCAATTACAGGTTTGGTAATGTTTGTGCCATGTATTTGAGTCTGTGCTGATGATACAGTTGATTTATAACACTTTATCAGAGTCAATTAATTAAGTATTTGGATGGATCTATGAGGTGAAGAGCAATATCAACATTTTCATCTTATAAACATTTATGTAGTTAACTCATGTACATATTGACAGGAATAACAGAAGTTTAAAAGGCGAAAGCAAAGTGAAGGAAAAATTAATTTCTAGTCTGTCACTTTTACTATATATTTCAGTCATTTTACTACTATCGTTTCCAGCTGAAGAAAAATGTTCTTTTCAAAATTTAGAGGTTCTCTTTGAAAGAAAGAAAAAAAAAAAAAAGTGATTTTCACTCATCTGGAGAAATGCCTGCTGGTGTACACAGGTAACTGAAACTTTAATTTCTGTAAAGACATCCCTACCTTTGTGAGAGATGTCATAGGAATTTCTCAAGCCAAAGAGTCTTGAATTCAGTATTTCTGATTTGGAAAGAATAGAAAAAATTGTTCAGCAGCCCAAAAAATCTCAAAGCCATGTCATTAACTGCAATTTCCACTGAAACTGCTGGTCAATCATGGTGCTAGAATTGCTTGAACACACCCACTTCAGAAGAAAATCCAGTCCTTTCTGATATTAAATTATACTTAATGATGTGGTAGAAAGTTTTGTCTAGTCTATTTGAGTTTTAGTTTTAAATGTGCCAAGCCACCACAATCACGAGCTGCTCCAAAATTCCTTTGTGACTTCTTTTTTCTTGAGAAAAATCAAAATCAAGGATATAATGTTACACTTTGGAATAAGGTCTTAGTCTGCTGATTCCTTTACAGGATGAGAGGTCTGGATGACAGAAAAACTGCAGTCCCTTCAGGAAAGGTGTTAATCAACTACATAAATTGCTACTTAATCGCAACTAGAAATCCTGTAAGTGAAATATATGACATTATGTCCAACATTTAATTACCATATCCACTTGAATTTCATTAATTTCATTATATCCTTGAATTTCAGTCATCCTGTTTCACTTCATGAATTTTTACTGAGTAGGGAAAGATTTGGGTCGTGAAAGAGAAGTGAGCAAAGGAAGAGAAGTGTAATGATTTGAACACTTGTGGATACCTGGTGCCCACCAAAGTTGCTCTCATTCCTCAGCTGGACAGGGAGAGAAAATAAAACAAAAGGCTCAAGGGTCAAGAGAAGGACAGGGAGAGATTCCCTCAGCAGTTGCTGTCCTGGGCAGAGCAGATTGTACTCAGGGAAACCAGTTTAATTTGTCACCCTTCAGATCAGAGTAGGGTAATGAGAAAAAACTTGAGTCTGAAAACATCTTTTCCCCACCCCTCCCTTCTTCCCACTCCCGAATTCTCTTCCTCTCCACCTTGCAGGTGGTGCAGCGTTTCAGGGAATGGGGTCATGGTCAGTCAGTCCCACGTTGTCCCTGCTGCTGCTTCCTCCTCAGGGGTTGGACTCCTCACTGTGGGGTCCCTCCCATGGGCACATTGTCCTCCACGAAACTCTCCAAGGTGATCCTTGTCCAGGAGCTGCAGCTCCCCAGGAACAGCCTGCCCCAGCATGGGTCACTTCCATGGGGTCAGTCCTTCAGGAACCTTCCATGGGTTCCTCATGTGGGTCCTTCCTCCACAGGGTCAGTCCTTCTGGAATGGATTCCTCCAGCATGGATCACTTCCATGGGGTCAGTCCTTCTAGAACCTTCCATGGGTTCCTCATGTGGGTCCCTCCCACAGGGTCAGTCTTTCAGGACAAGGCTGCTGCTGGGTGGTTCTCCCATGGGATCAGTTCTTCAGGCACATCCTGCTCCTCTGTGGGGCCCTTCCCGTGGTGTCAGCCCCTCAAAAGCAGGCTGCTCCAGCATGGGCCTCTCCCATGAGGTCACAAGTCCTGGGATCAACCCTGCTCCATCGTGGGTTCCTCTTCCCACCACAAAAGAGGATGAAAAACAGGAAGTTCTGCCCCAAAAAATATTGACAGTCCAAATATTCCATGATTGCAGGACACTTAAGGAAATACCTACTTTCCACTACAGGATCATTTTACTCTCCATGGTGAAAAAGATACTATACAGTTTGTGGACAAAAAAAATACTTTTAGGTATTATTAATAGATGATTTTTCATTTTGCATCTTAATTCACACCCTTATAACTACACAGGAAAAAAAAAATTGTATTTCCTACAGCTACTTTTTTTTTCTGAAAGAATTATACAAAGGAGAAAAATATAAAGGAAAGTTGAAGCTTATTTACCTTTTCTGTTTTCTATGCTCTGTACTTCATAAGAATAGAAATACTGATATTTTCTTTGGAATCACATAGCTATAAAAGTATTCACAAAGTAGGGAATCTATTCAAATCTATTTTTTAACTTTTTTAAAGGTGGAAATGGGAAGAATAAGAATATTTATTTTCAAATCAGCTACATCAGCTGTAAAATGAAATATCTGGGAAACGTCTCACATTAGTCTCTGTATACAAGTTGTCAGTATTCTTTTTGTTAAACACATAATTGCAGAGTGCTCAGAACTATGAGATCTATCAAAAAATGTGATTAATTACAGACATTCATGTAGGCTGTTCAAAAAATGCTGTGATTTTGCCAGTATTTCTTGAAGGCGATGATTTCAGGCTTTGTAGTCTCTCACTGCAGTAATAAGCAGGGCAAGAAGTAGACTCAGAAAATAAATATATAAAATATAATAATTAAAAAAACCCAAAAACTTTCACCAAGTAGATTTAACAAGGCAATCCAAAGCTAATGGGAAGGCACCCTTAAAGGCAACCAAGCTGATGTGGCAATTTCAGGGGTAGACAGGTCAATGACAATTTCTACATCTATGACTGTGGTTTGAAGGAGGTATTTTGACATGGAGGCAATCCTGGCCTCCAAATTTCTTTAGGAAAAAACCAATTCCATTCCATTTTCATCTAAAGGATTCATGTTTCCAAGAAGAGGAAGAGGACACTAATGTATACAACAACATCTGGTGCATCTTTCTCCAAGGGGGAAAAGATACTGTGGTGTGAGTCCAGGGCATGGAACAGGCTGTCCAGGGATGTGGCTGAGTCATCACTTCTGGAGGCACTTAAAAAATGTGTAAATTTGGGTCTGACAAGTCTGTGGTTCCCAGAGATCTCCTTTCTACTCCTTTTAATAATGGGTGCATCATTTCCCTTTCTCCAGCCCCCAAGGACATCACCTGTGTGTCACAACTTGTCAGGTGTCATGGAGAGTGGCTTAGACACTGCAACACATCCTCTGCAGTCCGGGATGTACCTTGCCAGGAACCACAGGTTTGTACATGTTCATGTCTGACTCAACCTGACATTCTCCTGTGATGGGATCAACTTCACTCCTCCAGCTCCTGTCTTGATTTTCAGGGGCTTGAGCAATGTGGGAAGATGGATTACTGTTGAAAACTGAGGGGAAAACAGATTTATTGAGCACTCATGTTCCCCATGTTGGCTGTCACCAGCTTTCCTGTCTTATTTACAGGGCACCAAGTGGGGAACCTTTTCTTTCACACCTGTTTTCTGGCCAGTGTACTTTGCAAAAGCTCTCATTCCTCAAATTCCTTGCCAAATTCTGTTCCAGCTCTGCTTTACCTTTCCTAACCCCATTTCTTCACATCCAGGCAGTGTCCATACACTTTTCCTAGTACAGACATCCCTGGTTCCATTACCTGGGTATTTCCTTCTTACACCTTAGTTTGACCAAAAAGTCCTTCCTGAGCCATGCTGGTCTCTGCCTCTGTTGCCCAATGCTTTACGTGTCAGAATTGAGAGTTGTTGCACTTAAGAAAATTGCCCTTAAAAATTGCTGGTTTGGTTTTCCTCCTTTTTCTCCAAGGGCAGTGAATTCCTAAGGAATCCCATTCACTGGTTACTTAAAACTCAAGAAATTTGTTCTCCTAAAATTCAGGATCCTGACTACGCCTGGCCAATATCTCTCATTATTGTGTGTTACACCAGGCCACAGCCACTCTAGAAAATGCTGCCACCAACACTGACATCCCTAATTATTTCTTCTATGTTGGAACAGGTCCAGCAATGCTTCTGAGGTGAATTCTGTCATTCACAAATGCTTCTCAAAGGTTTATCCACGACTGCAAGAGGCAAAATCTTGAGTGTGACACTGTTCACACTTTCAATGTTCCCTCCTAAACTCCTGAGTCTGACTGGAAGGATAGAGGACAACACATCCCTGTGCTCCACATCCTTTTAAAATTTTACTCAAAGGGGACACACAGCCTGTTCTGGTGGTTCTAATTTGCCACATTGTTGGACCTGGTGTGGGATTTTAGGAGCAGACCTGTAGGAATCATCAAACCCCCGGCAGGCAGAACATTGCTGTGGAGAAAATTGTCTGCACTGCAAATGAGTGTTTTGGTGCCTCCCAGAAAGAAATCCCCAGTAACTGATGGTTCCTATGTTTTTCTGCTGGTGGGTGGTTGCAGCAGCTTGGCATGGTTGGCTTCTCCTGGATCCTGTCCATCACTCATGTGCTCCTCATTAACCACCCCCAGAGTGCAGACTCTGAGATGCAGGAGCAGCTCAGGGGACAGGGTAAAGATTTTCCTCCCTTCCCAGAGCCTAGATGCAACTTGGTTTAGGACTCCTCAACCTCTTTCCACACAACAAAATACATTTTATATATTTATTTACATTTAATACATATTTATAACCAAACTATCTAAATAATGACACGTAATAAGTTAGCATGGAAGGGGATTATCACAGTACATCACAGCCTTGTCTAACTTACAAGGATAAATGCAGAAGGGCTCTATATTTTTTGATTTTGTTTTGTTTCCATGTGTAAACCTGCCTTCCTTTGATATCAGATTTTGACAGTTTCTGTATTAACATTATTTATTATTTATTATAATTTATTATATATTCTATATAATATTATATTATAGTATATATAATATATAATATATAATACACAACATATATAACATAAAATATATAACATTAACATATAACATTAACATATAACATATAACATATAATATATAATATATAATATATTATATAATAGATACAGTATATTATATGTATAATATACATATAGTATAACATCTATTATATATTATTTATTTTATATAGTTATAATATTTATATTATAGATATATTATATATGTTAATATCTATATTATGATAACATTTTATTTTATTATTTATTATATTATTTATTATTATTTCTGTATTAACATATTTTATAAAATTTTTCCATGTCCTCTTCTAAGAAGTAAACTGCATGGGCAGAAATCCCATGACAGAGAGATACTGACACGTTTATAGTAAAAGAATGACCTGATTTCTTAAAGAATTACAGAATAATTTTTTACTTTGCACAATATGGCAATCCAACCATAAGTATCTGCTCATTTACAACAAGGAAGTAGATGTTGTAGCATCTTGGCTTTCTAGCCAGGATTATTGTGAGAAGTCAGTGAAGCAGGGAAGGCAGCTGGCTCTTTGTCTGGGGCAGACTCAGCTTTCATTGTGTCTTCTGATGAGTCCAGTGAGAGGAATTTCTCAGCAATTCCCCGTAAGTACTGCCCAAGAATGCCTCCAGAAGGTGTTTTTTCCCTCCCCTGAAGTCAGTATCCCTCAATACATTCTGAGATTTGGTCTTTGATTTGCCATGGGGTGCTTGCAAGGATGAGATCAGCCTTCCCTCTTTGGTTTTACAGCTGAAGTGCTTTCAGTCACACCCTGAGCATCAATTTATTGGTCTCATCACCCTTGCTGGGTTCATTTATTTAATTTGCATTTATTTAATTTCTCACATTTCAGTTTGGCCTGCATATAACACCATGGTTCAGCCTGAGCTGGCCAGTAATGCAGTATGTCCACTTCTAGCAGTCCACATTCCTTTTCCTGCCTCCACATAGTCACTATTTTATTTTATTTTATTTTATTTTATTTTATTTTATTTTATTTTATTTTATTTTATTTTATTTTATTTTATTTTATTTTATTTTATTTTATTTTTTATTTTTTTTATTTTCTTTTATTTTATATTTTTATATTTCTTTTTCTTTTTCTTTTTTACTTTTATTTTTTTATTTTTATTTTTTATTTTCATTTTTAAGACATGAAAAAGGTTGGCTTTTCTACTGTGTGCAAGAAGAAAACCTGTTTTTTTTTTTTCCTGCAGCTCTCCTACTCGTGATGTGCTGACCACCCTTTATTTCTGCAGTTTCTAAGTATAATACCTCTCAGGGGAAATTACAGCTTTAAATGCTGATTGGCTATATATGCCAAGAGGTAGACATGCAATTATATACATGTATATGGCAAAATTAAAAATGCTAATCTCACCTATTTAAGATTTTAGCACTTGGGAAAATTTTAGAAGCTTAAAGGTGTAATATGCTATAATTTTTTTCTGAAACATTTTAATACAGTCACGTGCATGTGAGCCACTGAACTCAAGCTGTGTCTCACAGTACAACTATTTATATATCATTTCTATTTTAGAGCAAGTGCTGTCTTCACATCAGCAGACTTCTTCCCTCACCTGTCCATGGAGCAGACTGCTGACAAGTTGTCTTGATAACACCTCAAAAGCAGAAGGAAAAAATCATATAAAAATATGGCATTTTGATTTTTTTTTTTTTTCTAGATAACAATGCTGAAAAAAAGGTTTGATCTGCTGTTCCAGGACATGAATTCACTTGATGTGAAACTGTGATTTTGCCAACTACTTTCACATACCTGTGCAAAAGCAACAGGTATAAATGGAAATAAAGAGCCCAAGTGTCAGATTCAAGGTGCTAATAAGATACAGACCTACATTTTTAGACACAAGCTGTTTCAAGAAACTTTCTTTTTCCATCTGAGAGTGAATCAATCTTGCCAAGGGGACAAAGTGGCTTCAAAGCTACCTGGAAGGTTGAAGTGGGAGATCTGTACAAAGCACAAACTCCATCTTCCAATTTACCAGCTTTTGGAACAGGGATAATAACACAGGCAGAGGTGGAAGGTCCAAATCCCTTCATAAACAGTAAATGGGAAACAGCTTACCTGTAGTTGGAATGATGTCATAAATATCAGTAGTTATTGTATATTTTCTTGAGGTACAACAGTGCATTTATTATTTAACATCTGTGTAAACTGTTCTGCATGTGAATGTCTGATTCAAGCCTCACTGAATAGATTTTTTTTTTTTACTTCTGAGAGTATAAAATATAACTTCTTTTAGGATTTTCATATATGTCACAGTTCAATTTTATTCCAGTTGAGTTGTGGTGTTTTCACCAAGTTAAAATGCAAAATGCCCCTCCAAATTTCTTGTGTAGTTTCTGCCTAAGAGTACTTCTGTTTGCTTCAGTATTGGGTTAAGCCTCATGTGCAGAGAGGTAGCATTAATTAGAGACAGAAACACAACAAATATTTTCACAGCAATTCTTTAATTAAGATTGGGAGATAAGGGTTGTAGCAGTAAATGACACAGAGAGTGGGCGTATCCCAGAACTGGTTCTTATGTTTCTAATGAATTCTGAAAATGAAGAATTAAAACTATTAACTATTTTTTTCCTTTTTTTTATTTTTTTCTCTTTTTTTTTCTTTTTTTTAAATTATTTTTTTTCCTCTTTTTCTTTTTTCTTTTTTCTTCTTTTTTTCCCCCACTTGCATTTAGCAATAAAGGAAGTCAGGAGCACCTGATTCCCTTCTGTTCTTGGCTGGGATTTTTGAAGTACCTGAGGTTTGATAATTTAATACAGTAATGAAAAACAGGTGTTATTTATTTGTGCATCTAGTCATTTCCCATAGTTTTGACATTTTAGTTCTTTTGCTCTGAATTAACACCACTGAGAACAGCTGTAAGGTGCACTCACCCAGTGTATCTGGCTGCACAGTGAGATGAAATGTCAAGATAATAACAGGTGTCTGAGGATTTTTGCTGTGGATTTCATAATACAAAATAATGCACCCCATTCCTAGGCTGCTTTTCTGTTTGCCTTGCAAAGCCCGATGAGACAAAAAGACAGCCAGGATAGCTACTATGAAAACAAGTTTTCTGTGGCATTTAGAGACAGTGAAAGCAATTTGCTGGCTTCTAAAAGAATGCTGCAGAAGCTGGTGAGTTTAAGTTTTGCTTCTTCACTGCTTGGAGAAGGAAAAGGCTGAGTGACCCACTGCCTCTGAATGTGCCTTTTTTGTCAGAAAACACTCCAGAATCCTTCAAATATGAAATTCCATCTGTCTAGATCGTTGTGCTGCCTTAAATTTCCATGCCTAACATTTTGGGAGGGAACACTTCTGATGTTTTAAGTCAAGTACAGTGTACATGCAGAGCCTGAATTCACAGAAACTTAGAATCCTGGAGTCATTTGTGCTGCAAAAGACCTAAAAGGTCATTGATTCCAACCCTAATTAAGACACAATGATCTGAGGGGTCTTTTCCATTCTAAATGATTCAGAGGTTCTGTAATGATTAAGAGATGAGATCTCACTTTAGTCTGCTTGTAACAGATTGCTTCTTTGCAAAATATTTCTGCTCAAGAAAATAAAATGTTCTGGTTTATGTTCTGTAAACACACAGGCTGCACTGAGGGGAAAACTGTGGGTGAATCACGGTGTTTTCCTCTAAGAGAAAACCTACATGAGATGCCCCATGTTCTGCTGCTACACAGATATGCATTGGTTAATTAGAAATTGCAGTTTCCCAGTCACAAGAACCACAAACACGCTGTCACCGTGCAGTAGACACTTTCTGTTGGGTTCCACCATTCACACCTGTGACATACAGTTTTGGGAGCCGTCTGTAAGCAGAATAAACTTTGCTTTTTTTTTTTTGTGTTGGTGCCAGTTACGTGAGAGAGAAAGGCCAAGAGCTGCCTACAGCAAGGGCAGACTCCTCTCTAAACCTTTAACATGTTCATGGCATCTGTGAACATGGTCGGGAATGCTGCCAGGTCAGACTGGGATATCCACAAAGGAAAATATTCTTCCCTCTATGAGGGTGGTGAGGCCCTGGCACAGGGTGCCCAGAGAAGCTTTGGCTGCCCCTGGATCCCTGGAAGTGCCCAAGACCAGGCTGGATGAGTTTTGGAGCCACCTGGGATAGTGAAAGGTGTCCCTGTCCATGGCACAAGTGGAACAGGTGGATTTTCAAGGTTCCTTCCAGCCCAAACCTTTCCATGATATCCAGTTTCAAATATGTTGTGCAGACATGCAATATCTAAATACCTCTTGACTGAAAAAGCGAATATCCATCACCTAAAAAGAGATTCATACCGGGTGGGAGAGCTGGATGAGATTTTTCACACAGTCAGCTGAAAGCCCTGTGCTCCACTTGTGCTGTGTCAGAGTTTCAGTCGTGCTGGAGCCAGAGCTCTTCCACCCACCACAGACTAAATCTTGGCTTTCACACCCACTAGCAGGCAGGCAGACAGGCTCCAATTAAATCCTGGGACACAATCTTGCCCCAGGCCCTGTGGTGTAGGCATCTCTGGCAGCTGGGATTCAGATTTTCAGTCTAGCTGAATTCCGTTTTGTGGGAGATGACTCAATGAGCAGAAGCTGTTCATTAGAAGAGACAATCATTTATTAAGTACTATATCCTTCCTGCTAGAGTGCTGCAAGGATCTGTGTTCCACCAAAAGAGTTCATAAGAGAAACTCCTCACACAAGCACATCCTTACTCTTCTGGGAGGAAACAGAGTTGAATTCTCAGGGCTTAATCCAATGATTGCCTTAAGATATCTTAAGAATATTCTTAAGACTCAATGTCCCATTTCCTCCATCACAAAGTTCACAAGGTCTGTTTGTAAACACAGGATTTCTTCACTCTGGGACCTGTTCCTACAAGAGGATGCAGCTCCCTCCCTCTGTCCCAAACCCTGGCTCGTATTTGTAGGTTTTAACCTCTAAGGATGACTGTGAAGGGAAATGGAGAGACAGGGAAAGTGTCCTCATGCCAAATCTCGCCACCTTCAAGGGCTTTCTCTAACAAGTGCATGATTATGACCAACAATACCTTCAGATCTTCCCCCATACTCAGCAAAAAAATGACTCTCCCTCCTTATTGTAATGCCAGCAATGGGAATCTGTCATGCTCTGAACGCACCAACACCCACAACAACAGGTTTGGGCTTTTGTGCAGCCACCTCAGTTTGCCAGAGTCACCTACTGAATGTTTATTTTTGTCTTTCCCCATCTTTGTCTTTGCTCTCCGTTAGGCAGAGCTCTGAAGCATCTCTGTTGTAGTTACATTTTTGACAAGGAGGAACCCAGATCTTCAGGTGTTTCACGTGGTAATTGAGAATTACAGCCATCATTTAAGTGAAGCTGCCTTTGCACCTCTTAAGAACTACACAGGGACGGTAAAGATCTCTTTTTTTTGGCATCTCAGATAAATTTCATGTCTGGGAGGCAGGAAAATGATTACCCTCAGCCCAAGATCTTTGATCTCTAAGGGCAAGCTCTTAATATTCTTTCCTATTTTTTTGAAAAGCCTAAAGGCCTAAGCCTTATTCACACTTTTATGATCTGAACGACAGAAGTGTGAGGTTCACTTGCTTGTTTTACAGCTTTAGCAGTAAGAAAGGGCAAGCATCATGTGGGTGAGACACAGAGAAACTCAGATGTAGCTTCAGGGAAAAGGTCACTGGAGCAAATAGTAGAGGAAACTGCTCAAATGAGTGAGAGATGGTGACAGCTTTTGGTATGTTTGAGACAGCAGGAAGTCAAGAAAGAGAGCATTGCTTTATGCAAAGAAACCAGAATGACTGACATGCCTGTTGGAAATAACCTCTGAAAAGCAGAGAAGCTCTTTTTGGGCCCACAGGTACAAACAGAAAAAAAAAAACCCAAAACCAAAATCTCACAGAGAGCCAGGCAAGCCATGCGTATTTTCATTGAATCTGAGCACCACAGCACCAAATTTAAAGAGCTGAGACAAGGGGAGGACATTTTTCAAGCCCTCAATGCGCTTTTAGCTTCCTGGGTTTGACAATCCGAGTGTGAATCAGGGATTACTGAGTATTAGAAGGAAATCTACTTGAGCATGGCAACAGCGCTTGCAATTTCATAAATATTCTAGCCGAGCTTTTGTGGTGAAGAACGTCTTTTTCAAGTATGTGCACGGCCTGTGAATTGATTATCTCCACCTAATGCTCTTCTTCAGGGCTTCTGCTCAGCTGCAGAGTGGAGAGAAGTTGATCAGGATCAAGTATTTTATAACAGATGAAAGCAGATGCCTGTCTGGGAGATGATGTGCAGGTAGATGTTAAATAAAATAACTAACAATCATTTACCTGTTCGATCACAGAAATGCATCCTTGCTCAAGGAGCAGGAAGGTATTGGCTTGCTGATTTGTCCAGTTTTGAAAGAATTTTTAACAATTTGTCATTTAGTCCAGAACATGCTGGTAGAGATTACCACAAGAGGCTGAGATGTCATTTTATTTTTCTTCCCTCATCCTTAGCCTTTCTCTTCATAGTCAGAGGGCAAAATGTAATAATTTTAGAAGTGGATCTGTTGTTATGTAGCTGCATAATGGGTTGTTTAAAAGCTGGCAAACTGGGAACAAAAATAATTTGATAATATTGAAATCACTGGACTATTTTGGGTTTTGTCATTACCTGAAGCTGGTTCTCTTTCAGCCAAGGTGCTGATACCCTGTAGTTAATGTCCTGAAATCTGAAGGCTACCACAAAATTCTGGAGATTTAGTCTCGAAATGGTTGGATTCAAGAAGGGTATCTGTGCACATTACAGGTCAAATTAAAGTATTTTCATAATTTCATCTCAATTTTTTGCATTTTTGAAATGTTAATTCTTGCTGTAAATGTGCTTGCTACAAGAACTTGAAGAGTAACAAAGGGAAACAAAGGGATTTTTTTCATAAATTTCTCAGATTATGTACAGTAGCTAATTTATTTTTGGATTTTTTTTTTATTGTGTTTGGATCATTAAGGATTTTAAAGATCTGTAAGCATTTCTTTTGTAGGATTTTTATTTGTTTATTTATTTCATTTAGAGAGTCAATGTTATGCAAGCAGGAAGGCTATTTTGAGGAGGACAAATTAGAATGCATGGTATGGAAGGAGACATTGCTGAAGCCTAAGAATAACCAAAACATTGAAAAATTATGTCATCCTTAACTACTTGTTATTTTTCTACATTTTAAGTTAATGAGCTTTAATCTGGAGTTATTTGGTGCAGAACAGTTTTCAACAATGCGCCGTAATGAAAAAAATGTCTTGCTCCACAAATTCTTTTTAAACATTGATGCCTGTAATATTGGAAGGCTAATTGCTCATTTCTGGGAATTATTTTATTCTTCTGCCTTGAATACCTCAAGGATGACTTTGTCACATGGGACAGGGGTTGGACTGGGTGATCCTTGTGGGTCCCTTCGAGATCTGGAGAGTCTAATGGTTAATTCTATTTAACGGTGCGGTTAAGTGACCATATTTTTTTTAATATTCTCCTGGTTTAGTATTTTATTTTGAGAATCTGTAAGGTGTTTATGTATTATATTTGCATTTCCACCTTTTTTTCTCCATCTGTCTCCAGGACAGAATGGATTTTACACCTTGACTGGATGACGGCAGTGTTTAATACTGCTAAAACCTGCACTTTTAGGGAAATCACAGGCAGCAAGGTTTTTCAACAACATAATATCATAGAACCAAATAATCTCAGAATGGTTTGGATTGGAATGGACCTTAAAGCTCAACTTGTTCCATCCTAGCCATGGCAGGAGCTGCCAGCCCCAATGTCCAGCCTGGCCTTGGGCACTGCCAGGGATCCAGGGGCAGCCCCAGCTGCTCTGGGCACCCTGTGCCAGGTTCTCACCACCTGAATTGTGAGGGTAAAGATGTTCCCTGTAGTATCCAAAGCCCAATATTGCAAATTTATCATCTTTGGGAGGCATCACATGTTACTGTACATAGTAACAGGAAATAGATCAGTTGAATGTAAACAGAAATGCAATACACACAAAAAAACCCAACCAAATAAACCCACCAAGAGACCACTTCAATAAATTAAAAAATAAGAGAACCAAAACCATCCTAGCGGTTTAATGTCCACATCAATAAAATTACTTCTGTCTCTTAAATACAGTGTCTAGTAAAACCCTGGTGACTAGTTATGGATAGAATGTGTTATTAATGCAATCAGATGGACAGCAGATCTGAATTTTAGTCCACAGAACTGCAGAATAGTTGGGGCTGGTACGGATTTCTGGAGATGCTCCAGCCCAGGCCCGTGCCCAGCTGGGGCTGCCATGGCTCCACACAGGGACACTCCAGGCCCTCCCTGGGCAGCTGTTCCAGGCCTCTGCCCCTCCATGGACACAAGTTCTTCCTCCTGCCGGGCTGCCGCTCGCTGCCCTTGATTTTATTCTCGGCAGCGCCCGGCAGAGCCCGGCCCCATCCTCTGGCAGCCCTCGGAGATGTTTGTGTGGATCCACGGGATCCCCTCTGGGCCTTCCCTTCTCCGGCCTGGCCGGGCCCGGCTCCCGCAGCCTCTGGAGCTGCTGCAGAGCCCAAATGCTGTGTGCGGCCTCCCCTGGGCCCTGGGCGGCAGCTCCTGGGCTCTGCTGGCCTTTATTTTATTATCGGCAGCGCTCCAGCGTTGGTAAGGATGTCCTGCTTAGCTTTTGATTAGAAATTTGTTCTTGGTTGACAGATGGTCCTTAAAGACAATGAGGTGCAATTAGAGGGGGAAAAAAAAAAAAAAAAGATATTCCTTTAAATGTTTTTTTTCGGTTTTGTTGCTTTTCCTCTATCAATCTTAGCGATTAAAGCAAGCTAGATAAGGTCCTGTAAGAGAGTTTGAGGAATTGTGGGGAAACTGGAAATGATTTTCTGACCTATAGCCAGAAGGGATGGTGATTGCATCTCAGTAAATTATCATCATTGTGGAAACACCCAGAAAATCGGGGTTTGTGGAAAATGTGTAAGCTCATATTAATTACAGATGTTCTTATAGAATATTTATCTTTTTAACTCACAAACCATACTCTTTAGGTCAAACTTCTGACATCTGCAGGGAGGCAGCATAACTTACATAGCCAAGATGTTATTTATTTTATATTTCAGCCTTATATTAATTTTTATGCCAGTAGAGACCTCTAGTACTAGGCTATACTGAAGTCACTTCAATTCAACACATAATTCAGAAGTGGTTTTTCAGTTTTATATATGTGTTTACTTATACCTGTATGCTTTCCTTTTATATTTATATCTAGATTGTTCACTTCCAAAATACCTTTGCAGAACTTTATTTGAAGGTGTTTATTTGAAATGGTCAGTAAATAAACTGTAAGTGTGTGAAATAATTTCTCATCTCTGCTACAAAAATACATAAATTAGAATCACATAACAGATTTCAGAAAAATCTATACTGGAATGCAAAACAAAGGTTTTTTTTTCTCAACAGGAGATACTTTTAGGCATCTAACACATTCATTTTTACTTGTCAGCAAAATAATTCTTGGGGAAAAGAAGTTTTAAAGCAGCTGTCTGTTCTTTTCTTTCTGTGGGCTTTCAAGATTTGCGTAATCTATCCAGGGGGAGAGTCTAGGTAGACTCCTGATAATAACTAGAAGAGGATATGCATTATTTAATAGATTGGCCTATATGCAAATGAGAAGAGCATAAACATAGTAATCTAAAAGTGCTTTTGCTTATATCATTGTTAAAACGCCAAAACTGCACCTCTGAAGTGCACAAAATAATATTGGCTTTAATGAATTGGTTCTGAGTGGTGTTTTGAGACAACAGAGTCTGATGGATCGAGCTGTGGTCTGAGAATTGCAAACCCTGGATTCCTACTCTTGGTCCTGGCTTTCTGCCAGAGGGAAATTATAGCCCTTCTGAGTTAAGATTTCTTTTTCTTATTAAAACTGTAGATTATAGTATTGCAAAGCATTGTTGAAAATGGTGGTTAATGCACTCGTGTGTTTAATTTACATTTGTGAATGATTGTGGCATGTATGTCTCCATATGTGTGTCTGCTTGAAACCGTGTAACACATTCATCTTTCTGCAAAGAGATATAATTTCCTTGTAAAGAAAATTGGATGTTTCCACTGTGAATGTCCTCTGGTGTGTTTTTATGGATGTAAATTCACAGATTAAACACTTTTGTTTTCTCAATCAGTGCAGAACCATATGTTAATCAACTGTTTCTTTGAATAGTGGGATGAAAATAAGAAAAAAAGATGAAATATTGTTCCTATTCAATTAAATATGAAAAACTAAGTGGTCCTCCCCAGAATTTTGCTGAAGTTGGCACACAAAAAAGCCACTTGTTTCCCCTCTCATTTCTTTAATTATTTCTGATTTTATAAGTAGGTAACGATCTCATTTGTCCTCATTTTTGTAGCAACTTGATAGAGGAATTATGTTGGTTTGGGGTTTTTTTTGGTTTTTTTTTAGTTTTAGCCTTCTTTCTTAATAGCCTGTGTAGAATTTTCTCTAACAAAGAAAATATTTTAAAAGGTAGCAAAAGCCCCTCTTTTTTCCTCATAACATCTTGAAAAATACAGGTAATCATGTTACACAACATTGAGCAGTCTAATAATCTGAAGGTCAGAAAAGATACACATACATACATACATACATACATACATACATATATATATATACATATATATATATATATATACACACACATGCTTTTCAAAAATTGTTGCTTTAAGAAATTCTCCCTAGGAGCTGGACAAAGAGCATCAGGAACAAGGATCACTTGATTTTTCTGTTCATGTGCATGTGTCTGCCTCTTTTTTGTTTGTTTGGGGGTTTTTGTCATTTGTTTGGATATTTTGGTTTTGGTTGGTTTTGTTTTTTTCCTTTTGTTTTGTTCTGATTTGGTTTGCTTTGGTTTTCTGGGCCTTTAAATCTCTGAGTGTTCCTTTGCTCTGCTCAAATGAAAGCAGACATTAACCTTTCAGATATTCCTTTCATGACACACTGCCAGGGCATGTTTTTTTTTATGACAGAAATGTAGCTATATTGAGAAATAAACTTAGAATAAAATTTCCCATAGGAAATGAAACTGGGGAGAGTGAGGAAAATGACTTTATCTAGATCTTTTATTATATTCCTGGCAAATTGTCTTTCTTCATGTCTGTTTCTATCATATTTTTGTTTCTATCATGGCACCATGGAATGGTTTGGGTTGTAAGAGACATAAGAGACCTCTTTTTAACACTTCAGCCTTCCACAGCATAACGCAGCAACTCATTTAAGCTATTTCCTGGTAGTTTATTGCTTCAAGTACATCTTCCTTTGTCAACACAAATATGCATACACAATCCCAACCCAGCAGTCCAAATTCTAAGAGAATTAAAGGGAAAAAACCCAGATTTATTACAGTTTAGTATTTACCCCAAACTGTTTTTTTTAACTTGCACCAGTTTACACCCCTTACTCTGATTTTTTACTGTTGCATGAGGTCACAGTCAGTCACAAAATCAGTTTCACTTGTTTGATTCAACCTCCATGCTCACTTCAGCACACAGCATACCATAACTGAAATATTTTGATGCAGAAACACCGCTTCATCTACTTTTTTGTTTAAAAAAAGCTCTTCCATAGAGATGGGAAAAACAGCTCTAGAGCATTCTTATTCCCATAAGAACCCTATTTAGAAGCCCATCTGTCCATGCCTGAACTTTTCTGTGCCTGTCTTCTTTCCCCCTGGCAATCTATGTACCATTACCTCTTATACTTCATAAATGATTTGTCTTTAAAATGGCCATCAGGTTTCTGGTTTGCTGTTGTTGATGAAACATAAGATGGAACAAGCCAACTTAAGTTCCAGATGTATTATTGCATGCACTTTATGCCTTTTATGGGATTTTTATTTTAATTTTATAAAACTGAATTAAACATCTCTTCCTATAAGAAGCAAAATCTGTAGCCTTGTTGCTCAGGGATATTAAATAATAAGTTTCTTATATAAGAAAGAAAAAGATTCAAAAGTTCTGTTCTGCTTGCAGACTTGTCCCCCACGTGGCCATTCTTTAATAAAAAATAATAAATTTTTTAGGCACTTCTTCCTCCAACAAAAAATCCCCGATGGAAAAAGAAACAAATACCAACACAATCCTTTCTGCTGCCCGTTGTTGAGGTGAATATTCTCCACCTGGGGTAAAGTTCCCACAGATTTTTATCATACACTGAAATAAACTACTTTTCTCCCCAAAGCTCTGAGCTACCAGCTTGTTCATGGCTGAATCCCCAGAAAAAATAAAAAAAAATGTTAAAAGTACATGCTGGCCATTGCAGCTGCTCCTGTTTAACCCTGTTTAACCTGAAGGAAGACCAGAGGGTAGCTTTTGCAGTTCCTCTCGCAGAATTAGGTGTTCCCAGTTTTCATTATGACTGAGGATGCCAGGCATGGTAATTAAATTCCGTTTCAGCTTTTGGGACCCCTAAAAACTTCGCATCAGTGAGGTGTTGGGTGTGCCACAAGTAACAAGAATGGGGGAAAAAAAAAAAATCACATTTCATGGGCTGTGTATTTGTCATTTGTCAGAGGAAACCTCTGAATATCAATCACCCAGCTTTATTGTTGTCTGACACATTCTGTAATGACTGTTTGTACTTAACTGCAAATGCACCTTTTAAAGATGATTTTTGAAGAGAGACATGTTTTCTAGAAGCCTGGAGGAACAGCCATTGTATAACAGAAAAGGAATTAATTAATTCCTACAGCAAAGCTCCGTCGTGGCTCATTAGAAATCTTGCTAATGGAGGAGTTTGAAATTCTGCAATTTTATTTCACACGGGAATAAAAATTTCAGGTGCTTCCTCAAAAGGTCACTCCATTCAGAAAGCCCAGCTTTAATTAAATAAATTCCACGTGCTGTCACATCTTGCCTCGATGTCTTACATGCAGCTGGAGTTCAGCAGAACACAGGTGGGAACGAGGTCGTAGAGAGGAAGGTTCCACCCCATGGAGACTTGAGTTTTAAGTCTTTGGGAAAATCTGGTGGGAGACTGCAGGTGATCTTCACAAATTCAAGCTAATTAAACTTTCGGAGGCTCCTGCCAGAACAAGTTTTCTGTCTTCATTCCCATACCACTGACATGCATTGCTTTAGTTTGAAAAATAAATCAAAATCAGGAGCTGTATGTTTTATCCCGACTTTCTGCTTTTCCCAGCCCGGAGGCTTATGTTTTATTCTTGTGGAAATCAGATCAAAAAGATGGGACAATGAGTGTCAAGGATGTTTCTGAATACAGGAAATGCAGTTTTCCTGGGGATCCAGAAACTGAGCAGCTCCCAAAGCTCTGGCACAGCCACTGAACTGCTACAGAAATGCAGAAATCTGATATAATTCCACACAAAATCTACTCCATCTCTTTCCCTGTACTCTCCCCCGCCCTCAACTACCCTGTTTTCATGTTTCTTTTAAAAAGAGTTTGTAATGCTGGCACATTAGGTTAGGCAATTATTTTGTCCATCTTTAATTTTATTCATGAAAAATGTGTGAACAGAAAGACAAATTAAAACTGCTTAAAAGCCTTGTGCTTTCAACAGTAAAAGGTCAACCATAAAAAAAAAAAAAATTACATTATTTCTATGAAAACACTGACATATTAAGCTCCTGATTTAGTTCTTCAGATGATCTTGTGTGATTTTGATACAGTTGAGAGAGGTAGGCCTGGAGGAAACAAGAAAACAAATATTGCTAAAAATAAATTCTACTACCCAAAGTGCAAATATATCCAAGTCATAAATTTTACAATGTTGTATGCGTGTGTATGAGATAACACTAGGCATTGCTATATATTTTATTATTATTATTTTTTATTATTTTATTTTTACTCTCAGAAATTTCTATATTTTTTTATTTATATTTTCTTGAAATTTCTGTAGCAAGGTCTGCCACTTGTCAATGATTCCCATGTCCTCCTCCATCAGTGGAAGAGATGGGAGGAAGGAGCTCTGGGGTGATTTGGGATCTGTTTCTTCAGGCAGCATCTGAGCATTTATTCCACCAGAAGCTGTGGAACAGGGAAACCTCATGGAAATTTGGGGGCACTCAACGTATCCACAATGTGGGCAACAGACAGAACGCTTTGAGGGGTTGGTTCCTTGTAAACAGCAGCTGTGGGAGCTTAAAGATTGAAATTTTTAACTTATTCACATGAGAAGGTACAAATTCAAACTGGGAGACACTGATTGAAATTTATATATATATATATATATCTGTATTTATATGTAATATATATTGGGGATTTTTTGATTCTTTTGTTTGTTTTTTAATAAATTTCACTTTGCATGTCTGGAATGATATCTCTTCCATGGCCTACAGATATATATTTACAAAGCAGCAAATTGATTATATTGGTGTGGGACAGTAAGGAAACTGCAGATAAATATGAAAATAAAAAAAAAAGAAATCTGCAATAAAATATTTCACCAGGGCTAGAAAACTTGCCACTTCTTAAATTTGTACAACAGTCAGGAGGGAACCAATTTATCCTTCTTTTTCAGAGACAATGAAGTTTTTGCAGAGTATTGGTAATATTAGTCACGAGCAACATAAGGAGCAATAGAATTAAAAAAAAACAAAACAAAAACAAAACAGCAAAGCAATACCTAAAAAGAAATGTTCCTTCTGCTTTCTGCACTAGTTTTCTGTACAGGAAATTTCTGGTATTTTAGCAGCAGGGCTAAGGCAAGTTCTGTTTGATTGCAGCTCTTGATACACAAAGCATCTGGCTGTTAAAGGGCTTAAAATAACATTTTCCTAGCTAGGGAACTGATGGGAGAAGATGATGGACTGCATGAAAGAATGAAGTGTGGGAAAGGGATGGATGAGAAGATAGGGCAAAGGAAAAGAAGAAGAAGGCAAGGAGGGGGGAAGTTAAATAACAAATGCCTTAATAGATGTGATGAAAGGTGAAAATGTGGAGAGAATGTAGAGGAAATTCACAGAGGGATCTCAAAACACAGGGGTGCAGTGAGAGTGGCACTCTAGGGGAGTCAGCAGATACCTGCCCCTTCCCCATCAGAAAGAACCCACACAATGATAAATTCTACTGAATTATCTTCAATTGCCATAAAAAATTATCAACTTTCCCAAATTCTTGCCTATTAGTTAACAGAAAACAATCAAAAATCCTGTGTCCCCCCTCTTTTTTTTTTATTTTTTGAATGTAGGACTAGATCCTGAAGTATTTTCAGAGCTTGCTTCAGGATCCTCACCCCAAGGCATCTTACCATCACATCTGAGAAATTCTCATTTCTTGCTTTGCATGGTCATACTGCTCTCTGGAAAAAAGGTACCTCCTTCCTTCTTGCTGTTTATATTAAAAAACAACAAACAAGAATATAAGATAATTAGATAATTTTTAGGAGTGGTTTTGATGAGGGAAGTCATGATTAGTATAATCTCTAATGTTAACAACTATTGAGCGTGTGAAAGATTTTAGCAGAAGGGAGCTGAGTGCCTTGAGAGGTTTTCCTAGCAGGGAGTTCACACCATTAGATTTAATTCATCCTATGGATGTGTGAATTACATTTATTTTTTTCCCTGCTAGTTGGATAATAAGGCAATAAAGCATTCTGATGTGTTAATGTGTCAGATTGGAATGTGTTGAACTGGGTGATGAAGATGACTTAAAAAGAGATTTTCCAGTAGTGAAGTTGGGCTGTCTGAAACCAGTGGTTTGAAAACACAGTAAAGGTAATGGACCATTAATGATGATGGAATGATATAACTGAACTGATTGAATAGGGTTTTGTGAGCAGTGGTAATATACAGTATAATTTATACAGATTATATTGTTTGAGTTCTCAAATGATACTTTCATTTTTAAGAGAGGTTCTCATGAATTTTTTTAAGATTTTCCTTTTTTTCCATCGTTTTGTAAAATATCGAGGTAGTATTCACAGCAAACTAACAAAACATCCCTTTGACTAACACAGAATTAATCCTAGACACAAAATTATATTAACTATGGGTACTGATTGCCGTTGATATAAGTCTAAACCTGTTTTCTAACTACTTCCTTCAATTAGTCAGAATAAAAAACATAAATCAGACTGCATGAAGATAATCTCAGTTCAATCCAGCTATCACTTGGTAACTGAAATAACTATATTTTGATTTAAGAGGTTATTTAATTTTACTTCATCTGTCTGTGTTACTCCAACAATCATTTTCAGCTGACAAGGAACAGCCCTGGAAAGTGTTGAGATATATGTATGTGTGTATATATATATATATATATATATATGTATGTGTATATATATATATAAAATGTATCTAGCTATATCTATACCTCTGTATCTCAACATATATATGTTATATATCTCAAGATATATATCTATATCTCTATATCTCTATATCTCTATATCTCTATATCTCTATATCTATCTATCTATATCTATCTATCTATCTATATATAATATAATTTTAGATATATATATGAACATGCACAGCAGTTATTTTTTCAACCTGTTTTTTATGCAAGCTCAATTAAGAGGAAATGAAATGTTAAACCTATGAAGGTAAGCCAAGGGAAGAAAAAAAAAAAAAAGCAACTTTAAAATGCACTTTCTATGATGCTTACCAACTTCTTTCCCCCTGCAGTAAAACGATATTTTCTAGAAGAAAAAAGAGAGAGCCTTATGTACTTTTTCCTTTAATGGCATTAGGAGATTTGAAGCAGAACTGTCCTGCTGAAGAAATTCAATCTGGCTCCAGGGGAGCAGCCTGCGGGTACAGGAATGGCTCTGGTGAGCCAGGAGCTGTTGTAGTTTCCACAGGAACAAGAGCAACCAACCAACCAGGCAGGTGTGGACAGCAGATAGGAAACAAAGCTGTCCCTGAGCCATGAATGTCACCAGTGAGGTGTGAGACTCCTCCTTTGCAGGAAATTCTATTTGCTCCGTTCTTTTGCCATCGTGTCTATCATGTCTTCCCAAACACACGCTGATAACTGGAATAACAAAATAGTGCCAACACCTAAAAAAGGAGCTCCCTCAGAAGTGAGGGCTTGACTAAGCCCAGGAAGCTTAATGTGGCGTTTGAAGCCTCTGATGTGGGTGGGAATAAAACCCAAGAGCGTGGATAAATTTCAAATATGAAACAGGACTTTAAATGCAATCTTCTTTGAGAAGGGTGGAGAAATCAAGAGTGTTCATAGTAGAACATTTAGGAAATGAGTCCTGGGCGGAGGAAACATTGGGATATAGAATCATAAAATCCCAGGATGGTTTGGGTTGGAATGGACCTTAAAGCTCAACTTGTTCCACCCCAGCCATGGCAGGGCCTTTCACAGTTTTCTGGAATAGTGCAGAGACGTTTCACACTCACGCATGTTCCTATATCATAAAATCACAGAATCCTGGGTTGGAAGGGACCCCAGAGCCCACCCATTCCCACCCCAGGCACGGCAGGGCCAGCTCGCAGTGTCCCAGGAGCTGCCAGCCCCAATGTCCAGCCTGGCCTTGGGCACTGCCAGGGATCCAGGGGCAGCCCCAGCTGCTCTGGGCACCCTGTGCCAGGGCCTGCCCACCCTGCCAGGGAACAATTGCTGCCCAAGATCCCATCCAGCCCTGCCCTCTGCCACTGGCAGCCATTCCCTGGCTCCTGGCCCCGCAGCCCTTGGCAATTGTCTCTCTGCACCTTTCCTGCGGCTCCTTCGGGCCCTGCGAGGCCACAGGGAGCTGAGGCCAAAGCTTCTCCTGTCCGGGCTGAGCAATGGCAGCTGTGGCAGCCTTTCCTGGCAGCAGAGCTGCTCCGTCCCTCTGCTCATCCTGGAGCCTCCTCTGGGCCGGCTCCAGCAGCTCCAGCTCCTTCCTCAAGGCAGAAGAGACCTTTAGATATTTAGGCAACAGTGGAAAAGTTGCATTTGGAGTGCTGGTGGTGTGAAGATGATTTTTTCTAAGTGGAATATCTGAAGGAAAATATGCATAGCAATTTTAGCAATTAACACATACACTTAGAGTCCTGAATTTGAGAGCTTTGGATCCCAAAGGCTGCTTCCCCTTGACAGCCATTGGATTGTGATTCACTTTTTTATATCACAGGAGGGAGGAAAATCTCAATAATCAACAACGTGTACCCCAATCAAAAACACATTGCTACTACAGTAAAATATATGTAAACTCACACTCTTTTACCAAAAACATGAAACAAAAAGGAATGGGTGCCTCCCCTCCCCTTTTGAATGCAGGAATATGACTTCTCATGCTTTAGAATGGCATGAACAGCCAAGAAAAGCCCATGGTGGGTTTCCAAGCCCAGCTTTATCAAAAGCCTTGAAAACATTTCCATCACTGGGTGGATCAGAACATGCAGAGTGCAAGAAGCGAGACTGCAGATTTGAAAGTGGAAGAGGCTCACCTGTGAATAACTCATAAACAAATATTAAATATTCACTTCATAAAACAAGAAATCATCTAAATTTGCTGATGAAAAACAGCATATGAGGCGGAGCAATAGCAGAAATACAGTGTATTTTGCAGAGTATCTCAAGGTAACTAGCATTTTTATCAGGAATTTTTTTAAAAAAAGAAAAAAAATCCCATTTCTACTTATTTACTACACAAAATAAAAATTAAGACAGCCTTAAATATCAGATGTTTCATTGGGCATTTGATGATTCTTTGGCATACCCAGCCATTTTGAAAGAAAAGCCAGTAAAACCAAGTACAAAATGTGATCACATGAAAAAGTGAAGTAAAATTATTAAAGGACACAGATATTAAACCATAAAGGTCTCACACTAAATGCCAATCTTTAGGGATCACTGAAGCTGTATGTTTACAAATGGTATGCTGTATTAACAATCCGAAGTAATTAGATAAAGACAGCAGAACTACAATTCTTTTGGGGGTAATCTGAGCATATTGAAATAAACTCCTACCCAGTCAACAAGGAAAGAACCACTGTGAAAGCAGCAAACATATTCATAATGGCAGCTGCAAGTGCAGAGATGGGGACCAGAGTGTTAATAATGTAGCTAGTAAAAGATAGACATGTTTATCTGAGCACTGATAATGCAGTTTATGATATACTTTATCTATTGAGCACAAAGTGTGAAATGCTGTGGGGGAGCTAATAGTATGAAACGTGATTAATCAACACACAGCAAGAAAAGCATCTGCTGTGTAAAAAAATGTCCACTAAAACATCGTATAATGTGTGGTAAAAATAAAAATAAACAGAGCTGATAGTCAGACTGCTAGTGTACGGGAAGTTGAATAAAGATGAAGGAAAAGAAGGCTAATGAATGTAGATCAAAGCAAAATTACATATTTATTGATGAAAATAATCTTAGCAAGAAGCCCAAAACCACTGTGACAATGAAAACTGATATTTAGCATAACTGACAGTTTAACACTACTTTTCTATTGCTAGGATGTAATCCATGCACCCTACCAGAGAAAATCAATTACTACTAAACCATGTATTTGTGGCTCAGGAAAGGTGCTGCTTAAAAGAAAAATGGAGTAATCTGAATCCCTCTTACTTTATCATCTGTGCATGGCACAGCAGAAAGATTCCAGTGCACAAGTAATCATATATATAATCCCATTATATCAGCTGTGACTATGCATAAGTTACATGTATATCATGGCCTATTTTAAAATATATCTACTCTTTGAAATAGGCTGCATGTGTCAGAAATTCTGGCAGGACCCAGGGAGCCTGTTTCACATGTTCTGAGGGATGCAAGCAAATAAACACACAAACACTTGCTTTTTACTCATTCTGTTGCTCTTAGTGAAAAAATTTCTGTACACAAATACATACAAGAAATTGACAATATATTTTAAATTTTATTTAACTGAAATCACAGCCTTTTTAAAATTTTACTTTCCATTTTCATTTAATCACACACCTCTTTAACGTTTTGGTTTTGTTTTAAACAGGATTTTTTAATGGCAGTGTAGTCCCTCTGCTTCCAACAGGGGGGATTCCAGAGTGTGCTTCCAAACTGAAGATCAGACTTGGGCAGAGAACAGTGCAGTTCTCCTCTGGAAATGTCTCCCCTTGGCACAACAGTAATTGCTGCAATCTGGGGAATCCAGAGAATTCATCAGTGTGCAGTTATGAACCTGCTGGACACCATATTATTTAGTGAGAAATGACTTTAAAAGAGAGCTCGGAGACCCTTTCTGGGGACTTTTCCTTGCAAGACCTGCAAGCCCTTAAACATGAACAGCTCAGCTCAGACTTGGAAATGCTGCAGAGCAACGTGGTTCCCAAAGCCTGGTGAAAACACCTGAGTTCAGCTTCTTGCTGGCTGTGGAATTAAACAAACAAACACACAAACTTTTCCAAATCAAGTTAAGAACTTATAATGTTCATGCCAGCTTACCCCCCAGCAGGGAAAATGATGCCCCTGATGACATCCTCATGGTAGGTTTGGGATTAGGAGTCTCTAAAGGGGGAAAAGAGAAGAAAGGTGAAGTTACATTTAATCAGATATGGCCAGGTGGATCTCATTTGAAACAATAAAATGAAAACAATTCTATAATTTGTGGGGGAAAGAAGTTTGGAGTGAAAGAAGCTGTCTGCAGACTTCAAGAACTTTCCAGAAAGCTGAAGAGAGAGCAGCAGAACAGCTTTGTCTGTGCTCAGAAAACAATGGGGATAGAAGATGCCACCAACTTTGATTTAAAGAAGCTGGAAAGTGTTAAGTCATCAGAGATAGGTTCACTTACACTTCCTGTAACGTTGCAGAGGGAATAAGTTTACATCAGGTATTTAATAACACAAACAGAGCTTAGGCAGGTGAGATTTATGTTTAGATAACCAAATTTAGGATGACCCAGTGGTAAAATCTACACACCAGTACACAGAAAAGAACAGGGACACAGCTCAGCTGCTGCCATGCACTTGTGGTTTTTGACTCATTGCAATGGAGGCAGTTTTGATCTGTCACTGCCAGCACCCTCCCAAGAAATTCCTGGGTACGAGAGAGTTCCATTAAGTGGTACGAGCTCAGGTATATTTTGGGAGGAAAGAAATTTTAATTTCATGAATGAAACCTGTGCAATTTGTCCATTCTGGACAGAGAAAGAAGCCTCTACCTATTTTATTTATTGGTACAGGTGGACCCAGTAAATCCCACGAAGAGAGAATTAATGTTCTCTAAGAGCTGGGTATAATGAACCCAGCTTTCCTAAGGACAGAGCTACTGCAGGTGATTGATTTTCATGTCTAAGCAGTTGCAAAGAGCTATTGAAGTTTTACTCTTGGGTTGTGCAATTATAAATTCTACTTTTCCCTCATTTCCAGCAGTGCATGAGCTCAGCTTTCTTCATGTCCAAGGTATTTGCAGCCCATCTCCTTTCATCTCCTTCCTATTTCTGTAAATAATAAAAAACCATAATAACAAGTAAGACCTCTATTATCTGTGAGATTGGGAAGAATCAGAAGTTATTATTGAAGGGGAGATGCTGATAAACAGACAGCCATTAATAACTGTGAAGAAACCAACCCAAATATGAGAAGCAGAAATAAGAAAATAGGGCAGAGTGTGGTATATATTGTTCCTTTGACAATATAATAACAGTATAATCTCTGCTTGTCACCTCTCTGAAATCCACGTTGCTAAACTTATTTGACAATAGCCAGTGTATGTTTGCAAGTTATTACAGTTTCCAAATACTTCCAATCTCAATTTAAGGTCCTTAAGTCATTTCAACAGTAATATAGTCTTGAATATTTCTGAAAAACAGCCACAGGAATAATTTAAAAACAACAGTGAAGATGAACACTACTGTTAAATCTGATTTGTATGAATTTATTTAAATGCAAACTAACCATCCTTTGTATAAGGATATTTTAAGTACATTTCAGGCTACTTTTCAATCAGTTTTGCCAGTTAGTCTGGAATTGTCAAGGATTTTACTTCAGTAGATTAATATTTATTTTTACACACACACACACACGTATATATGTATATATATATATGTGTGTGTGTGTGTGTGTGTGTGTGTGTGTGTGTGTGTGTCTGTGTGTGTGTCTGTGTGTGAGAATGTGCCCTTCTGACTGCAGAAAGGACAGAAAGGCTGAAGGTACATATCTTAATGTTTTTCATGAGCTCTCTAACAAGTTGCTTTTATTTTAAGCATTGTTAGACAAGACTTTTAGAATAAAAGAAATATGCATTCTTTTCCGAGAAAATATGGTTTTTCTTTTTCTTTGTGTTTATTAAGTTGTTCTTACAGTCCATATTACTTCAAGTACTTCATATTAAGACTCAATGAGTATGAAGGTAAGGCAGAAATAATGACATTTTTGTGCACTGAGAGATTTTATTTGTTCACACAAGCACGCCGATGGCATAGAAAAAATGGGGATCTCCAAAACCACTCCATCTTGCAGATTTTTTTTTACTTTCAAGGTTCTCTTTCAGGACTTTGGTCTTAAAAGTCCTGTCCCTGAGACAGGAATTTCAAGTCAATACCACGTCATGTTCCATGGATGTGCTCTCAGCTGGTGAGATCCCATGGGCAAGCATAACTTGAAGGTGACAGAAAAATTAAATGGAAGAGCTGGCATGGCAGGCTGGGTTCAAATGGCAAAAGGCAAAGTGTACTTGTAATACAACTCAGCTCTTTTTTAATCTGCACTTTGATGCTTTCATACCAATAGCTTCAGAAAATGGTTAATATTTGCTCAAGTGTATTGTCCTAATACTAAAAGAATGGTGGGGAAGAAATATGTTGTAGTTCAACGCACAGGGAATAGTGTAATGTTTTAGTAATCATTATTGTTTCTATTTACCATTATTTACAGAAATTGTAGCTCTTGCTTCATGACCTGCATAGTCACAGCTTCTCTGAGAACTACTGCAAAAGGCCAGTTTTGGTGTAAAATATGTGTGTACTTTTCCATAGGGCTGCAAAATTCTGTAGGAAGAACAATTAAAATGAGCAGGCTTCATTAAGTACAGAGGCTGACACTGCAGTCAAATGGCTGCATTTAGTGGCAAATTGTGCCTTAATTTTCCTCCTTTTCATGCTTTTTGTTGACATAAAAGGAGATCTTTTTAGTTGTTCTGGCAGTTTCTATCTGCAGACTCATTAGGCCTCTTTCTTACCTCTAAAACAAATGGATTAGGCTTACCTCTATCAGAGTCATCAGAATTTAATATATGTTATGCTTTCCACTTATTTTTTTTCTTTTTATATCAGCTGGGATCTTTGCAGGACCTCTCTGCTTGTTTCTCATTCCAGGAGTGTAGAGGACTTTGCATGAAGATTGCAGCTCTTTAAACTTGTGTAGGTCAAGACCTTTTGGAATTAATAAGCGGATTTAAGGTCTACACTCTTACTGTGATTATATCTTCCATTTCATTGTACTACATGAATGAAACATCATGACAGACAAGCTGTAAACTTGCCTCTATATTTGATATTCTGTGTTTTGAGGAGCTGGTTCTGAGATAAACCTGAACTGTGACCAGGGTTGCCAAGCTGTGTGCAGGGATGTGAGAAGAATTCTTGTGTTTTCTAACCCTGAGCAAGAATTAATCATTCTCAAAGCTCTTGATGTGAGCTGTCAAAGGGTGGATGACATCAAATAGAATATTATTTACATAAAATGTGAAATTTTATAAACGTGATCTGTGTAAGAAAGCAGGTGCCTGAATCCACAACAGTATCAGGTTCAGTTTCCACATGCTTGAAATACATGAAGACAGCGGTAAATGTAAAAAATACTCAGTGTAGGAAAGAAATCCTAAAACACACTGAAAGGAAATCTTCCAATTCTTTATAAAAGTTGAATTAAAATAAAGTATCTTCATCATCATCATCATCATCTTCTTCTTCTTCTTCTTCTTCTTCTTCTTCTTCTTCTTCTTCTTCTTCTTCTTCTTCTTCTTCTTCGTCTTCGTCTTCTTCATCTTCTTCGTCTTCTTCTTCTTCTTCTTCTTCTTCTTCTTCTTCTTCTTCTTCTTCTTCTTCTTCTTCTTCTTCTCCTTCTTCTCCTTCTTCTTCTTCTTCTTCTCCTTCTTCGTCTTCTTCTTCTTCTTCGTCGTCTTCTTCTTCTTCTTCGTCGTCTTCTTCGTCTTCTTCTTCGTCTTCGTCGTCTTCGTCTTCGTCGTCTTCGTCTTCGTCTTCTTCTTCGTCTCCTTCTTCATCTTCGTCTTTGTCTTCTTCTTTGTCTTCACCACAACTGGGTAACAGAGATCATGAATAAAACTGGAGTTAGGTGTAAGAAAATATTTAATTTTCAGTGGCAAAAAGGGAATGGAAAATGTAAATTAAGAACATGGTCAATCTAGTTAATAAATCAATAGGAATGAATTCCTGACAATGAAAGAGAAGTAACCAACCATTTTGTGAAATATTCCTGTTAAAATATAGTGTCATCATAGCTGAATGCATCTTTAAAAGTGTTATGTAGATACACAGGATCCAAAATCAGTCTTTTCTTTTAGTTTCACCTCTTAAAAAAAAAATAAATATTATTACATTTGAGGCTTTCTTTTTTAAAGTTTTTGTTGTTTTACATTTTAATTTTTGAAATATTACTCAAAGTGAAAGCACCCTCTAAACCAAATATCTGATAAATTTATCATTTCACATCAAAAAAAAAAAACAAACCAGGAAAATTAAAATACATCATTATTTTGAAAAGAAAAACTATAGAAAAAATGTAGAGACTTACACATGGTTTTATAATCCTTTGATAATGTGACAATAAATAGTACATGCATCAAAACCTTTGCTTTTTTGCTTTTTGCAAGTTTTATTCTGAAGGACTGAACTTCTGAAACCCGTATCTTTCTGTCTGTCCATTTGGCAAGTATTTTGGGTATTTGGATGTCAAAAACTGAAGATATTATGGTGGGAAGCCTGTAGCACATGTCATCTGCTGGTGGCACAGGCTGGGGTTGATGCTCTCCAAATAAATCCAGCAATTGCTTAAATCAATTTAAAGAAGCCTTGATTGTTCAGAATCTACTCTATTTTGCTCTCACTTCCAGGGATAATAATCACATCAGTGATTATAGTAGCGCAAAGTCCTATAAACTGATGATCCATTTAGTGAAAAAATGGCTGTAAATTCTAATCTGTTATGTTACTCTGAATTAAAAAAAAAATAATAATAAGCAGCCTTTTTACTACTTGTAATGACATCTTACAATATTAGCGGTTTAATTTTATGCTAACAAAATGAAATCTATTAATTTCTTCACAGAGTGTTGCATTCTACTCCAGATATGTTTTATTACAGTGTTATTTCCCTTTCTCTTCACAAGGTCTACAATTGTTTGCCATGTAAAATTAAATCTATTATCCCAGAAAATAATTTCTTTAAAGATTTTACAGTCTATTACATTTCTTCTTAAAACACAAGACAGTCTTTGTTTCTTTCCTTGAAACTGAAAATTATTTTGCCGAGGAAGTGATTTGCTGTTATTTAATAAAGAAGTTGAAACTTGGATCAGAAACAGAGAAATCTGGTTTGGCTTCAGAACTCTTAATTCCAGTTTTGGCAACACATAAAAATGTGAAGTAATGGGGGGAAAAAAACAAACCCTAGAATAATAAATTATTTCTTATTATGTCTTCATCATAGTAAGTATAATTCCCTTTCACAGAGAGTCCTTTGAAGTATTATATACCTGAGATTGGGGACTTCTTTGTGTTCTGAAGCTCATTTTCATCATGTTAACCTAGTCTAAAATTTATTTCTATTTTTTTTTTCAGAATTAATAGTAAATATAGTGTAGTTTCATCTGGCTTTAAAGGTTTGGCTTTTGGATTTTGTTTTCAGCAATATGACACTTTATGAGAACTGTAGGTAATATAATTGATTTTTGTTTTGATGAAAGCATTCTAGAACCAAACTGTATTTTTAAGTCTTTCTGTTAGAAGTACAGCTTGGCAACGCTGACAAAATAAAGACCTCACTTTTGGCTTTTTTCTCCCCAAACTGTTCTGATAAACCTCTGAAATAGAAGATTATTTTGGGATCTAAGTAAAAATTCACTCTCTGTAACAGGGCACTGGGTTTGCCTTACTACTTTTGCATGACATTTGGCTGATTTACCTGGTTGTGTTAGCAAATTGTTTTGCTGAATTTCTTGTTAATAATCAGAGTGAATTTACTGAATATTTATTCCTCCAAGGCATAATAATGAAAGCTGTGATGAGGGCTCTTTTAACATCAAGATGCTGTGGGGGAACTTTCAATATTGTGATTACAGGAGCTCACTCTAATTGTAACAATAAATCGATTATTTTAATTTTTTTTTACCCTTTCTGGTAAAAGGTTTTACCATGGTCCTGATGTAGAAGAAATGAAGTTCACCCAAACATATGGAATTTCTTCCCTGTACATCCCAAATCCCTAAGAAGGTATTGATCTGAAACCTGACACTGAAGTAAACTTGACAGTACAACAAAAACTAAATGCACTTTCAGTAACTGAGAAGTTCTTCAGCTGAAACATTTTATTGTGGTTCGTGGATCTCACAAGACATCAAAATTAACTCTTGGTTAAAACCAGGCTTTAGCATTTTCCAGAACTGAAATAAAGTATTAGCTTTAGAAAAAAAAAGATAAATTCAACATGTGCTCAAAAAAATTTCAACAACCCAGTATGCTTTACAGTTTAGCTGTCCTGTTAAAATTGTGGATTTTGCTATTAAAATGCATAAAATGCAAAATTTATTTCCAATCTATCTCATGTATCTTCAGCTTCTTGTCATCTGGTATTTTTTATACTTAGAAGTGCATCATTGTCTTATGTTTTTCCCAAATATTTTTATAAAAAATGCTTAAAAAATGTACTGTCCAGGTGTTTTGAGCCCTTTGACATTCAATAAAATTCATTGGAGGTAATTCATCATGTAAGGTTAAATGTTGAGACCTACCCTGGACAAATTTTTATGTAAATTTTAGGTGATCAGAGACAGTTTTTAAAAAATATTTTAGGACTTGGGGAAAGTATAAATTTTGACATTTCTAAGTATTTTGACTTTCACATGTAACTATATGGTCATAAAAAATGTCATTGCAAATCTTCAGGCAGTTTGCCAAAATCCTTTCACCAAACGCTTGCTTTGATTGGCATTTGCCCTACAAAGTTCCATACATTATTTATTAATTGTGTCAAAAATCAAAAGTCCAGTTTAAAAATAGTGTCCCTTCTTTCCTCCTTTGCTGATAACAAGTCATGTATATCACAAATCAAATTGATTTCTGAATTCTCTATCTAGTTCTCTCTTCTAATTTCAGGTGGACTCTTCAAAGTTATTTTCACCTTCTTTAAAGAGGAGGCAACCACATTCTGGTTCTTAACACATCTTTAGGATTTGTTATCCTCTTTGTTACTTTTTACCTCTTTTTTCACCTCACAGCTCCATTTCATTTCAATTAATTTCTCAGGAGAAGAAAGGAATCGAGGAAAATTAAACTAAAATTACACTTCAGGACCACTGCCTAGGTGTTGTAAGCTTCCAGACCACTGAGAATAAATGTTTCAGGAAAACAAACCGTGGAAAATGTGATTCTGACCTGTGTCAAAATTCCAGATAGTTTATGATGTTCAAATATTCCCCACAATTAATAAAGATGACATAAAGAAGGCCAAGAAAATCAGTAAAAATTTGGGTTTTTTTGAAGGTTGGTGTCCTGAATATTTTTGACTGAAGAGGGCTGCTCTCAAGCAAAATGTTCACTTGCTTTACAATTTGAGAGACTGGGGCCCATGTGATAAACAAATGAACAAATAAATATTTTATTATTTTGAAAATAACTGTGTGTCATTTTGGTTCAGAAAAGGGCTTCCAATTCTCCAAACATACTGACAGAAACATTTAAATAATGACTGTAGTGGTAGCAGTTTTTCATAATCTTTATGTTCCTTTGTCTTCTGGTGTGTGAAAAGACTTTATTTCTAGGAGGTTCACAAACAAAAAAAAACCTACATAAAACAAATAAAAAACCCCCTAAATCCCAAACCTCAAACCAACCAACCCACAAAAAAAAACAACCAACAACAAAAAAAACAAAACCCCACAACAAAAAAAACCCATAAACCACAAAACCAAACAAAAAAATTTAAAGATTTCGTTCTTGATAAAATAGATATTTTTTTCCTTCCAAGGAATAGTGTTTGTTTTATTTGTGAAACTTCTTAAATGAAAGATTAATTGAAAAATTTGAGTGATTTGGGTAAGTCATAGGTCTTTTGTTACCTAAATAAATGTTGTTGACCTTGTCTTTGCTTGGATAATTTCTCTGTATAGCTGTCAGTACTTTATAAGACATCACCAAAAAGCAACAGTCCATTAGCCAAGATGGTAATTTCTGCAGACAGGAGAAGGAAGCAATCCTGAAAAATTTAATCCAGTGTGCAGTTTTCCTGATTGATTTGTTGTTTTGGGGGCTTTTTTTTCAATAATTAGGAAATAAAGAAAACAAATTCACTTTCCCACCCCAAAAGAAATGTGTCCTGAATGTTGTTGCATCTCATCACACCAAAAACCACAGAAGTTTAACAAACTTTTGTGTCATTTTTTTTTCAGAGTTTTCTTTATCTTTTGTCCTAGGAACTGTCTGATAATTTCCTGGCAAAAAGGGGGCACATTGTTAATTATTTTTAAACTTTCATATAAATTAATACAGATTCTTTACCTGTTCCCCTTTAAGGACCATCTGGACTGTATCTGATTAAACTGGCAGGCATATAATTCTTTTAGACTGCCCTAAATATACACCTAAATTTACATCAAATCTTTATGAGCATTACTCTAATACTCTGCTACCACATTGATAGAGTTATTACAGCTTAACCTTTGCCTACATTACTAGCAGAAGATTTTATTCCAATAAATAACTCAAATGATTCTGCCACAGCCATACCATTACTTTTGTAAGTTCATTATTAATTATGAGTAACAGCTTACATACTATAGCTATATTATTATATTATTATTATGTAAGACATATTATACTATATTACTGTAACTGGTCCATATTATATTGCTGTCAAATAAGCTATTTTTTTTTAACAGATAGATTTCTTAAGATCTAGTTTTATTGATTTCTAAAGTTTTTTCTTGGAAATATACAGGGAAATCTTTAGAAGTAAAATTAAGGGTGCTGTATCCATAAAAATAAGTTGTTTCTTTCTAAACCTCCAGAATTTTTTTAGAAAACTGAGGAAACCAGAACCTTCTACTTGTATTAAGGGTAGAAATAAATAACCAGAGTTTTACTAGTTCTTTTTCACAGATGAGAGGAGAAAATTTTATGGCATTAGCTACATTCTTGCTTTTTGAAAAAATTCTAAGAAAATACATTTTCACAGGCCTCCAAGTCTTAGTGTTAACTAAGGAAAAGTTCCCTTGTTGGAGGGAAAAGTCTTTATTTCTGCTATTCCCTTAAAGTATTTCCTTCATGAAAAAAGGAAAGAAGAAAACAAACAAACCTACCTCCCATCTGAAATACATGTATTTGTTAAGTGCAGAGGACTGTCTGCACTTGTCTGGATCTTTGCCAGATCTAGCTGAAACTTTTTGTAAAGAGTTACTTGAAATAAATGCTCCATTTTTAACTTTCAAAAAAAAAAAATTAGTATCATGTCATGAAATCTCCCATAACTAAAGCAATGGTGATACGCTGGTTTCTTCATTAAAATACTGGAGAAAACAGACCCTGCTTCTTTTCTTCTACAGCATTGGTACCAGTTTCCATCCTTAATTTTATTAACTTTTCCAATTGAGAGGATTTTTTTGTTCATTCAGGATAATGTAACCTCCGTTTTGATTCCCCCTGTACTTATATTGATGCTATTCCTGCACAGTAAATATAGCATTTATTTATTTTTTTTAATCAAAGTTCAAAAAGATTGGATCTACAGCACTGTGTCTAGGAAAAAAATATCACATTAGTCTGGTATCATCTAGCTTTGGAAAACTCCTGTCTTATAAAATGTCATTTCATACCTGATACAGCATGAAATTAATTCTAATAGTTCCCCTAGTGATATTAGTCAAAAGTAATTGTTGAGGTAGAAGATAATTTTAGTTGAGTGGAAATCTGTGTGAGCTGTAACATCATTAATTTTTATTTTTTATTATCTGTGAATTGATCCTAAAAACAAAAAGAAAAAAAAAACACAAAAAAACCCTCAAACAAACAAAAAAATCCCAACACCAAACCAACCAAACAAAAAACTACAAACAAACAAACAAACAAAACCACAAAAAAAAAAAAAATATCACTGCTTGTGTCCTGTTTGTGGTACAAGCTTCCTCCACTGAAACCCTGGTCCAGTTTGGGATTAATTTGGTTTATTTGAAGTGTATTCCAGTAGAGCCAATCTCTCAATTCCTTGATCTCTGTTTCCAAGCTGCTGTTTGCCCACATCCAGCTGTTGACTGCTGTGGAAACTGCACAGTGGAATCCCAGAATCGACATGAAGTTTGTTACCCATGTAGGATTACTGGAATGTTACTGTCTGTGGTCCACAAAGCACTAAAATGAAACAGCTTGAATAACCGTAAGTAGCCTCCTAGCCACTTTTAGACATTTTTATATTCCCAGGCGCTTTCTTTTTGACATCTAACATTCTAAACTGCAAGTGTTCAATAGTGGAGTGAAGAGGAGCTAAGTGGGTGAAAAAAGCTTTTCCCCTAAACCTCAGATTACATGTATTTGGTACCAGCCCACGTAAATTTGTTTGTTCCTTACCTTAGCAGCTCAAAAATTACACAGAGATGAAAACTGCATTGCTTTGACTGCACATTTAGAATATATATTCCACCACGTGAAATGCAGTTTAAAAAATAACAACAAAAACAAAAACAACAACAACAAAAAGAAAAAAAAAAAAAAAAAAAGAGGAAAGAAAAAGAAGAAAAAAAAAGAATATGTCACCTGAAACACAAACATGAAAGATAACACAATTTTTGCTAGGCTACAATGAAGTATGAGAAAACAAAGAATGAAGGAACAAAACCATGACAAAATTCAGCTTGGATGAAGAGGAAAGGGATTGCTGTTGGATCCTCTACTGTGCAGTTTCTAGATATGCCTGATGTCACTGTGCTCCCACCACAAAGGGCTGAGAGAGTCTCTTGAAGGAGAACATGCAGAGAAAATGCATCCTAAATTTTTCCAGATTCATCATCTTTGGGGAACAGCTATTGATTCACATCTCTGAGTGGAGTGTATGAAAGATCACTCACTGCTGCTGTTTCACCCTGACTGTAGGCAATCTGTGTGAGTGCAGTATAGCAGACAGAATTATAAAATCACAGAAATTCGGGATTCCTATGGCGCAGATTCGTGAGATCCAAATTTCCTTTATTTTTTTTCTCGGGGAGTCTTCCTATAGATTTATATAAATTCCACATGTTGAGCGCTTTGCCTCACTTCACAAGCTGAGATTTCTCTGCAGTCTAACAGGATGCTCAGTTAGTCACCTTTTCAAATGAAGGCAGGCTGTTTTTCATGATGCATTTTGGCCCAAATGTACCAACATATAAGACCAGTTTTATAAAGACTTATCTGTGTTTGAGGAACACTTCAAATTTCTCTCATGATTTCTGAGCTGTAGCTTTTGTTCTTTAAACACACACAAACCAGAACAATAAAACAAGCTACTATTATCAAAACCATATTTTTTCTCCAAATTCCTTCATTAGAATAAATAAGTAGTTTTTAAAGGACATGTAATTATTGCAGGAAAACATTTCTTTTTAGCCTTTTCAGAAGACACTTTTCATGCAAAAGAAAACTTTACTATCAATCAGAATCTGGATGATTGAGAATTTATTTTGATTAGACCAACTATATGTCCTTAAATGCATGTATGAATGTAACTTAAGGTTTTTTTAAACTTGTCTAAACAAATAGCATTGGACCTATTACAGTGAGGTTTAAGCAAAGCATTATTGTCTTCTGCCTTTAAATTTGAAAATCTGATTACCTTTTCCTAATTCCAGGAAATTCTCAATCTCTCACTTTTTGTTTCTCCTGTACTTGCCTTTCAACTTATTTTTTTTTTTAAGAATGGTTGACAGAGAATTGCACATTGTGTTCTGTGAAAATTCTAAAAGCATCCTTGATGAAGATTGTAAACATTTTGCCTAATGGACAGTAATAAATTAGACTTACATTTTTCTCACCATTATTTGGTATTGTGACTGGATGTTATGAAAAGAATCTTTAAAACATCTTCAAAGTTTTCCTGTGGCTTCTCCTGTCCATCTTTATCCCACCATTAGGATGTAACACTTTTTAAAATATTTTCTGCTGAAATAACTTTAAAAAAGTTTGAAAAAGACACACGTGAAAAGAAAAAAATTTATTTTGTAGGGCTGATTTCTCCTGCTGTGCTTTTCAGCCACATCCAGAATATCTCTGAAACATTAATTCTGTTTGATCTCAGAGGTAGTTTCACAGAATCACAGAAGCATTTAGGTTGGAAAAGACCCCTGAAATCATCAAGCCCAATGCTTGATTTATTCCCCCCTTGTCAATTAGACTACAGCAGTGTATTTCCAGTCACTTTTCAACTTTGTCTTGGACTTTCCAGAGTAATTTCTTCTGGTTCTTTAAGTTTCTCTGGTCCTACCACCTTCCTTTCTTTCTCCCTCTTTTATGATGGAATGTTTATTAACCACATTTAAACTTCTGGCTGTCCTTGCTGCCTGATTGTTTTTACATAAGAGGGAGGAAAATAAAGGTGCAGACTTGCCTGTAGCTGGTTGTGCTCTTCTCAGGTGCTCTCCACTGATGCTCATGAATTCTCAATTAAACTGGGAAACAGATCAAAAGAACAAGTTATTTATAACTCTGCACTTTCTAAAAATTAGGAGACTCCTGCAAAATTAGTGAGGTTTAATATGAACAGGACATAACTTGTGCAAAGGTCACCAAATATTTTAAGATGGCTTCTGTAGTTTCAGTGGTTAAAACCATATCTTTAGGTCTACACTTGGTTTTTCTTCTGCCTTTTGTATGGTTACTGGTTTTGATACAAATCAAAAACAAATAGCCAGTGCCCATGCACAATTCCTTGTATATAAGTTCTCAATAAAATTTTAAATAATAAATATTTTTTAATAGACTTAAATATCAAACCTTAAAAAAAGAAAAAAAAAAAAAGCCAAACAAAACCACAAAAACCCACATACATACAAAGAACCTTAAAGCTCTTTGCTTTAAATAGAAATTGAACTTTAGATACTGTAGACCACAATCAAAAGCATCCATCTGCAAGATCAACTTGAGCATTTTAGTTATAATTTACAGGTCATTGGCTCCTTCATTACAGGCAGCCCTTGGCAAAAGCAGTTTCTGATACAAAGGCACCTACAGCAAGCAAGATGCAGCAGTTCCCCTCTGACTGCAGGGCTGGAATGTGCACTTAATAAACATTTACATCCCAACCTGATCTTGCTAAAGAAAAACCAGCTCCTGCTGGGAAAAGGAAGCAAAGGAAGGGGCAAATAAAACCAGGCAATGGCCTCAGTGCATTTCAAAGAACCATATTTTGCAACATTAAGCTTTAGTGTCACTGGAGACCCGTAGTGTTTTTATGATCAGAATACTTTTTTTGAACACCAAATGTATGGAATGGGGAAATTTTCTCGGCACCTAATTTCTGACAGAGTAAGATAAGCAATGTACTTCATGCTCAGTAATTACTTGCATTGATGTAATTCTTTTTACAGTTCCTCTGAAAATTCTGAGTATTTTTAGACTTCTTTTGCTTTTTTTTTTTTTTTTTTCCAGCTAGCAAAGTCTGCAACTTAAGGCAGCATAAAAATAAAGCAAATTATTGAGCTTTGGAGAGACAATATTTTATGCAGCTTGAAAACAACTTCACCTGCATATGCTCTGTTCCATAGCTTCAGGAGGTAACAGATGTGAAAGGCAGGCAGAGCCACAGTCCTGGTGATGATGCTCTGTGAAAGGAAGGCAATGCTACATCATCAAAAAAAACCCTCCTGTATTATTCAGCACAGAACAGAGGTCACAGTACTTATGCTTCCACTACAGGGACTAAATTTTAGACAGCAATCAGAGTTTAAGTAATTTTTATCTCTCATTCTCCATTCTCTGTCAAGTTTCCTCTTTTTGCATGTGTGTGTGTGAAGACCCTGTGTAAAAATTTGTTTTAGTTTTTCTATATATTTTTATTTTTAACAAAGCATATTACATATTCTATCACATAAACCTTTTACAAACCAGAAGAAAAGTTCTGTGGCTCACAAAGATCTGTCCACAATTTTTCATGTTTATGGAGTGTGACCACAGGGTTGGAAGCAAATGATAAAAGAGATTTTTTTGTCTCCTTTACTTCAGGACTCTTTTTAATTATGAGTGAAATATTAGTGATAATACAATATTTTATCTCAATTTTTGCTGCATAGACAGAAATCACCACTTTACATTGCATCTAGAAAGAATCTTATGAATATGATTATTATTCAGTACTGGATAGAAATTCTATTTTTTTTTTTTTAAGATGTTAGATTGTTTCCTTCTAAAATTCACAAGTTCCATTGAAATTAAAATAGGAACCAAACTGTGAGCAAGTTCTTCACAAACTAATGATTAAAGCATTCAGCTCCAAAAATATTCCTGCATTCCAGACTCTATTTCAACAAACATGCAGGGTTTTTTAACATCCTTTATCCCATGCTGAGTAATATGGATCTAACAAGTGTATTAAAAATACCCAACTTCATCTTCATAGCCAGAATTCATCTGAGACAGATTCAGATTTTATGTAAAGCTAAAAACGAAAAAAATAGATGTTTTAATTACCGAGTATCTGATTGTGACACATACTTTGCAAAATATAAAAATAGAAAACATGTGCCAAAGATTTGAAATATCATTGTTTGGTCCTTGAATTCACTACTCTAGGATTAAAAACATTCCACTCATTTTCTGCCTCAGCCTATTCGCCTCATTTTTATATATATGTTCCTGTCCTGACTTTCCACTTTAAAATAAAGGAGTTTACAAGTTTTTACCCCTTTTTTATTTCTGTAAACTTTGCATCTGTCCCTAATCAGCCTTTGGATTCTTCTGAAGTGCAATTTGGTTTTTTTGGTTTTTTTTTTAATTGTAACGTGCATTTATATTTTTGGACAGTGTTTTAAATAAACAGTTTATTGGAAAGTCTGGCTTAAGGGGCAGCTGCCTGCTTGAAGGAGGTGACCACCCAAGATTTGTCCCTCTGTAGATCACCTTGTCTTCTGACAGCACCCTAGAAAACCTTGTTTGCATGGAAAATTACCCACACTTTCCTTTTTTTCTCACCTCAAGACACTCAGAAAATACTGTCAGTATCGTATTGTTAGTCATTCACAACACAGAATCAATTTTTTCAGGCTCTTTGCCCTAAAAAAGGAAAGTAGTATCAGGTCAGGCCTAGGTCTAGTGTTATTCAATGCAGACAGTGGTAGATGATGTGGAAAGCTGAGGGTAAATTTTTCAGACAATCAAGACCATCTTTCAGCTTCAGGCGTTCCAGACACTCAAGAAAACTTTGCAGCTTCAGAATTTTGGTCAAGACCAGTTTTTATTCTCAGACCTGACCTTCTGCTCCAGCCAGTGTGGATTGCCCAAGTGCAATCTGGGCCTCTGAGCACCCATCCCCGCCCTGCTGCTCAGGGTTGTGAATGTCTCCAGCTGAAAGAGTTTCCTTTTGTTCGAGAAACCAACTGAAACCCGCCAGGAACCACGAGCATTTCAAATATGAAAGCTGTTATTTTGGGAGGAAACATGATGGAGAGAGCTGGGTTAGCCAAGGCTGAGGCCAAGCAGGGCCTGGTGGCAGTCTGCCCTGCCTGCTCCAGCAGGGATGCCAGAAATTTGTCCGTGGTAGGAAAGCTCCAGCTTCTCCCATCTGCTTCAGCTGATCTAATTTTTGGTGTGAGCTGGCATAAGGCTTTTTGGAAGGTGTAACCTACCCTTGGTGAAATAAGGGAGCAGTGGCACCCTGATGGCGTCACAACCTCTGTCCTCTTTTCTGCCTGTTTTTGAGATGTCTCCCCTATATGTGCATAGAAGGGGCGGCATGTTTCTGAAACAATCATGACAGGCTTTAATTTTGTTCTATGTGTTCAGGAATTCCTGAAGATTCCTGTGCTATAACATTTCCTTAGGGAAAAACAAAAGAACCCAACCAAAAGAAAGCAGCAACAAAAAAAACAAACCCAAAACCAAACGAAACCAAACAAAAACAACAACAAAAGACAAATAAAATCCTCAAAACAACAAAACAAAAACCTAAGCAAGGAAACAAAGATAAAAAACCCAAACCAACAAAAAAACCCTGAACTCAACCTAAACTAAAAAAATAAGCAAAGATCCCCAAACAGACTTCTGGGAAAAGGTGACATTTTCTGGGATGTTCTTCAGCTGATTGAGAAGCAAAGCTGAACTGACCATACCAATTGTACAAGTTTTTTGGCTACAGGAAATACTTCAAAGATTATTTTTGAAAGCATCAATAGTGGTGTCCCTCAGCTAACTACATGATAAACCTTAAATTGTGTAATTGAACCTTGATGCTTATTTTTTTTCTGTAGATACCAGCCAACTTAGTCATAAATATCTCTAAACTTCACAGTCTGTAGACATTGCTACTTCCCAGAGATTTTATTTTCCATACTTCCAAAATGACAAATCAATAGTACTCAAGAACAAGAGAGTTCTTAATTGATTGGAGATCCAAAACCTCTCAAAGGCTTTCTGGAAGTATTTGTATATTAAATGATGAACTCTGGGCCAGATACAGCATGTTTCTTGCATGAGGGGATTTGTGCACGTTTGAAAGTTGGGATGCCTCAATAGGAATTACAGCAGTGAAATATCTTTGTCACTTTACAGATTAGTGTTTGGCAGAGTATGGGAGTGAATCATCCAGGAAAAACTGAGTGTTTGCCCTTGTGCAAGCCTTGGGAATTGTGAGTGGAGGGTTGGGGACAGCCCTTCCCTGGCAGGGGGACACTCAGGGGCAGTGACGTGGCCCCAGCCCAGCCAGCAGTGACAGCTGAGCAGTGCTGGAGGCTTCTGTGGGAGTTAAACAGCCAAGCTTTATTAAGTCAAACAAGAAACCATGGGAACTGCAAAAAGATCATGCAGCACCGGGGGACACAGCCCTGCCAAATTTCAACAGGTGAGAGCACTTTTCAACTGAGCTGTTATCTATAATCCTTTCTCTATATATTTGGTATGCAACTGGGAAAAAAAGTCATTGACAGAATTACCTAGGTTTAACTATAAACTTGGTCTCTAATCAAACACACTGAGTTATTATTAGTATTACACCCTCACAGTTTGCTTTATCAATCTGGTTTGTGTTTGTTTTAAGTTTTTTCCTAATTATTTTCACTTTCATTTTTAAACTAATTCAGTTTGAAACACCAGCATGAACTAAATACGCCCGCCAGAAAGTACAATTTTAAAAACTCCTTAAGTTTTAATCTGTCAGATTGTGAAAGTTTTACTTCAAGGTTCTGGTTTAAATAGATTGTTAATGATGAAGAACTGGAGAACAGAAAAAAAAAAACAAAGTACAGAACTGACAACTACTTTCATAGATGGCATGGTTCTGACTGAAGATAACCAGAAGTCATAGATTAAATGCAATTTCCTACATTATGTGATTCAGAATAAGGTTTAGCTATTTTCAGGCAGAGTACCAAATAAATTTACTCTATGTTCAGGGCAATAAGAAAAAGGGTTTTTTCTCTACTTCTGCTATAGATTATAAGCACATATATGGCACACATACAAAAAAAAAACCACTAAAAAAACCAAACCAAAAACCCAAATCCCCAACAACAACAATCCGCCCCAAAAACAACAACAAAAAAACTACCCTCAAAACAAACAACCCACAGCGCCACAACCTTCCCAAACCAAACAACAAAACAAGAAAAGAAACAAATGAAAAACCACCCAAAGCTCCCACAAAAAAAACCAAACCAAAACAAAACAACCTCACCACACACTGGGAACAGATCTGATTCTATAGAGAAGTACTAAAAAAAAAAGAATGTTCAGTTGAAGCCTCATTGATTAAAAAGAAGCACCAAGCAGATGTGAACTTACATTATTTTTCTGCAAAGACCTTTTATTCTCAGTGTAATAGAGAAATTCACATGAAGACTTCATTAGTGTTAATTCATGCAGTTCTTAAAAAAAAATAATCTGTGATGTTTCATCCTGTCTATAAAACATTGCAAATAACAAAGTTTTCGAAAGTGTTGGTGTCTTTCAGTAAATATTTAGTTCAATGCAATAATTCCCATGGTCAAATAGTTTTCTATATGTTCAATAAAAGGATTGCAAATCTTTTTATATGTTCAGCTTGTGCCTCAACCTAAGATTTTTGTTTGGATTTAATGACTTGTACAGTTTCTAAAACACAGGATATGAAAACAGATGTTACAAAAGAGTAATGAGAAACAGCAAAACACCTGCTGAAGATGTATTCTTCAGTGGCAATGAAGTCTCAGGATGGTGACACTCAGCTGTAACTAATCACAGCACATTTCAAAGACGGCTAAAATCTAAGCTGTAATTCTCATCATCATAAATGCAAAAGGGAAATAAATATCTTTGGTAGATAGTATGAACACTTAAAAGGAAATATACCCCAAACATCCTTGATAATGTTGAAGGTGAAATCTTCCAGGAGTTATAAAAGCTGTTGTGGCTCAAAAACCAACAAAAAATCCTAAAACAAACAAACAAACAAGTTAAACATTTCTGAGTTTTAGAAAAAGAACATGATGATGAATTGGAAATGCTGACCTACCAAGTGGCACCTAGTCCTATGAGGCACATTTATTTTCACCCTGGAACATCATATTGTGCCAGAATTAGATGACATGCTAGGAAAACTTTGAGACTGCTTTAGAACTATAAATATTTCCATGTAAAAATCTGAATCCTATTGTGGACAGCAACCCTAATGTTCATACTTTTTTTGGGGGGTGGGGGCTTAATAAACTTTAGGAGAAACATAAACACTTCTCAAAATATCTATCCAGACTCCCCAGTGACAGTGAAATTCTGATGGTTCCACTTATATTTGGCCAGCTTTGGAGCTGTAGACTTAAATAATGGTGCACTGAAGAGGGAGAAAAGTACAGGAGAACACCTGACAGCAACAGACACACCAAAGCACAGGCAAAACTTTGGATTGATTCTTTCCACTAACAGAGTTATGAACAGAGTTAGAAGTGTAGCCCTGTGTGGAATTTAAGTAGAGGCACCATGATGTGCACAAATACTAGGAAATAGTCAGAAACACCCAAGGCCTTGATTTATGGCCTGCTTTCACATTTTATTTGCTAGTTTTCTGTATTTCAGCCTATGACATGTTGCTTACAGCCTCTGCCTGTGACTTATTGCGTGAAGTGAGGTCACTGGAATAAGTGAGAAACATAAGTGTATTACCTAAAATATATATATATCCATTTTATTCCAAGGCAACAGACTTTTATTTTTGGTTGATGGCAAGTCCAAGAAACAGCTTATTGCTACAAGATATTTTTCTTGTTTTAAAAAGACATTGCATTTTAAAAAAAATTAGAATTAAGGAAACTTGAAGATAACATAAAATGATCTTCATCTTGATGAACAGCTATTTGGTTCTTAATTACACACACAGGTTATTAGATCCATACTGATCATGATCAAAACCCAACAGATTAAAATGTGTGTTTATAAAAGACCACAGTGTACAAGAACTGAGATAAGTTATAGCTGACCAAATCAGAGCATATTTTTCATGGAGATAACAGATGGCATCCCAGCACAGAGCCAACATGTTAGAAAATATTCAGCTCCTCCTGTGAAAACTTGGAGTTTTACAAAACCAAACACAAGACAATGGTTTTAAATCAGTCAGTTGCTCCAGACTGTGTTTTTTAGATATAGCTGAACTGATTAGAATAACATTCTAAGATACTTAAACCTTGTTATTTAAGTGTGTTGATATCATTAAGTACATGTATAGCATTAACAATCCCTGCTCAACATACTGAAACTTAGCAAGTTTCTGAAGAAATGGAATAGTATTTTGTAAAAGAAATAAGAATAATGGAAGTTGATAGCAGCATCTAATATCTAAGTTAGAGGAAGAATTAACTCCCACACTGAACAGCATGGGCTTTATCTTGGCCAATGGCTTTATTTCAAGGTTGCCTCAAAAATATTTTAGGTTTTCTAATGCAGATGTCCAAAATAAATTAAGAATATGTGAATTAATTTCATTTCAAAGGAGTTAGGATGCAGATATTACATACAATGTAACTGTAACATATGTGTATATATCTCCATATAATATAAAGTGCCATGTAATATAAAACTGTGATTTATGCACTTCTCAAATAAATATAACATATGCAGCATATAGACATATACTTTTAGGACCAAGTTCTCCTTTCAGAGCACTGTGCCATAAATGTGTATTGCCTGCTCAGCACTAGTTCTGCCAGAAATTAACTTTGATAAATATCCACAAATAAAAGGAGTCATACTCTGAGAAAGAGAAATGTAGCACTGATTAAAAACAAATGCTCGGAGAGATGCCTGCATGTGCAGTTTTTCAGTGCCTGGCTTGTTCTATGATTTGACCATCATGTTTGGCCATTTCTAATGTCCTGACCAAAACAAGATCCTAAACTACACTTCTTCATGAACAATTGTCATTTGTAAATTAAAGTCTAATTAGTGATCTCAAGGAAAAAGACTATTATATAAACTACCACTGTCTAATCATAACTTCTCCCTTCTGTGAGGATTCTCACAGAAAGATATGGAAAAGAAAATGTGTCTTTATTTACAGGATGTATAATTTCTCTCATGAGAAGAACATATTTTTTATTTATTATTTTATTTGCAGATAATTAAAATATTTTTAAAAAATAAAGATAAAGGAGAACAGTGAGAATGAAATTCCACATTCTGACTGTGCTCTGTATATTTAAAGAAATTGCTTTCCTTTGTCCAGAAAAGCATCATGTACAGAATGGACACTGGATTTCTTTTCTCCAGCAAAAAGGTTTTTCTTGTCTCATCAAACTTATTAAATAGCTACATTCTTGATTTATTATCTTCTTCAGAAGGGATAATAATACTGAGCAAATATATAATTTAATCAGTCACTCACTGGCTGAAAGCATGAAGTTTCTGTGTTTTAAGTCTATGCAAACACAGGTAAGGTAGTATGGTGAATTCAGAAGACCTAACAGGATGTCAGCGTAGATGTCTCATTGAAAAGAAAAGTTGGAATTCCAGTTGAGGGTAATATTGTGCCTCTGATAAGATTATGTGTGTTGGCTGAGAAGTGTAGGACACTGTAGCACTTTTCCCAGAAACTACACTTTCAGGCTTCTAGGTAAAACAATCCAGTGAACAGGGAGGGTAAAATCATCCAGTGAGTGAGGAAACCATTAATTCATTGAGATCCCAGTGCCTATGGGCTAGCCAATTCATTAGAAATAAATTAGTGCTTCTGGCAGATTCATCTTGGACTGTTGACTTCTGAACTGAAATCCTTCAAGCCCCAGCACAACTGAGGAGTGAAAATAACCTTTCCTTTCTGTTTAATACAGAGCAGTGGGTGAGCAGAGGACATGAGGAGTCTGTGAGAAACCTTGATATCCATGACCACAGCTGGAGCAGTTTACCAGGACAGTCAGGGAATTACAGCTCTGCACTGCCTGAGTTCTGCAATCATCTTCCCAGAGTGTTGTGATGGCTCATCAGGATGCAGCTGTAGTTTGTTCAGATTATATCAATTTCAGCTGTTTACCTTTTCCAAGGTCATAATCTGTTTAAGAGAAAATAATTCTGTGGGGGTACAGATCAGATCAGGAAGCTCTGGAGTGATCGTTGTGAAACAAACTGGGAATTTTAGATCTTGCTTAAAGTTTAAAAAAAAAAATAAAATACTGGGAATTAAATAATACCATGAAGTTATTATAGTTAAATAATTAGCACTTGAATTGAAAAGACTGCCTATACTCCCTTACAATTAAGTTGCTGTCACATCTGATTAACAAGATGTACTTTTCACCCACACATACATTTTTACTTTCAGTCTGTGGCTTTTGCTGCAGAGAATTTGAAAATAAGGCAGTATGAGATGCAATACTGCATACAAGAATGCTTAGAAATGACACAGTGAGAAAGTCAATTGACAAGATAATATAAAAAACGTTTCTAAAACCAAGATATTCCCTTTTATAACCTAATTTTGCATCTTTGAGTTGCACAGCATTTAAAATTACATTAGCTGTCCTCACACACAACTCCTCAATTTAAGCATTACTTGAGTTTAATGTTCAACTTTTCATTTTGAGAACTATGGAAGAAAAGGGATAAAATTTTGTTGAGAAAGAGAATTAAATATATGCATTCGAAGTGTTATTTTGTCTGTAATATAATAAACTTGCTAGAAAATGTACTGAATACAGTTATTCTGATTTTTTAATAACATGACTGGTACTGTAGAGGCTCAAAAGAATTTGTCAGACTATATTCTAAAGGATTCTGGGAATCTAAGTATATTGAAAATATAGTAATTTTCTATTTCATAAATCCTGAACATTATAATGAGAGGTAAGAGACTTTTTTCAGATGACTTAGCTTGTTAAAATATCATTTCTTGGACTTAAGACTACTTGCTAAATATGTTAATAACTTCTCATAAGAGACCCTAGCAATGCTTTCTGGTGTCAAAGTAGGAAAAGAAAATTTGAAATATAATTAAATTAGGCTGAATAAATGTATTATAAGAATATTAAAAAAAAAATCATGGTTATCATGACATGAAATGATACTCAGTAATTGAATTATAAAGATGTAGGTATTGGAAAAAAAAAAAAAAAAAGATGAAAAGAGTTCTATGCTTAATTGAAAAACATAAAACATTTTATGGCAAAGATAGGGAAAAAAAAAGAAGTAATGATTGGAAGAAACAATCTTTGTTGAGTTCTATCAGGGAGATACTGATTTTATAGGAATCTTTACTGATTATGATAGGAATTAAATCAAGTTCTTTAGGAGCAGTAGCTTAGGCAGAAGAGGTGAAAGCAATGACCAAAAAAGAAGAACACAAAAAGAATGAAAGCATAGCTATAGACATTATTAAATTAGATACACTTCCACAGTAGAGAACCTGCAGTAACAGATTGCATGAGGAAACAGGAAAATAATAAAGAGGAGATGAAGGATGACATAGGAATGCAGCTGAGGAAATGTTTATAATAAAAACAAAAACTCCAAAATGTGTGAAATTTTTAACTTATTCTTCCACTTAACTCTATCAGAGATGCCTTGTGTTAAAATAACTCAGATTTATCATGGCCCAAAGCTACAATAAAAAAGGTACTACAAATAATTCCATCATGAGCTAATGCACTGACTGAGGTTGTATCCTAGCTGTGGAAACCATATCTTCATCATTTTTTGCCATTCTTGCTCCTGAGGAGACCTGTTAATTGCACATATATTATTCTGGAGTATTGATTGTTCTATTCTGTGAGCACAGGAGAAGAAATCAAGATCAACTGGGGCCTCTGGGAACAGGTAATGAGGCTTGACTTTTCCAAGTTGTGTTCCAGCTGCAGTCATCGATATGTGTACAAGGTACAGGATGCTCATTCTGCCTCTGCACTGCTGGGAGAACAGATAAAAAGCATGGCAAAAAACATTATTTATCAGCATTCAAGAGTTAATTTTCAGGTGCTAAACATGGATCAAAGCTGCAAATCAGTAAAAAACACATTAACTTCTTATGTTCAAGCTGACAGCTACTTTAGATTGGATATTGGGAGGGAATTGTTCCCTGGCAGGGTGGGCAGGCCCTGGCACAGGGTGCCCAGAGCAGCTGGGGCTGCCCCTGGATCCCTGGCAGTGCCCAAGGCCAGGCTGGACATTGGGGCTGGCAGCTCCTGGGACACTGGGAGCTGGCCCTGCCATGCCTGGGGTGGCACTGGAGGGGCTCTGGGGTCCCTTCCAGACCAAACCATTCTGTGACTCCACAATTTTAAGATCAACCATGTAAAACCTGGTGTGGAAAGTCTTAATGCCTGGAAATGGTGACCACCAACAATTTAACCAGATCCTGCTCTAAAGATTACACACAAAGAAAGATAAAATTTACAGAAACATAGATTAAATGTTCTTAACACACTTGTTTGGACGTCCTGACAACCGTAACACAATTTTTGACACTTCCCACTTGGTGAGGAAAGGTGAGCTCAGGCAGCTGCTTTGATATAAAGACCCTGTTTTCTAACAACCACACTTTTCACTTTTGATTACAGGCACACCTCCAAACCTACCTTATTTTAGCAGCACTTCTTCAACAGGAAATGTCATGACCTTCATGACCCCTTATAAGGTCCTATCTTTGAGCTGTTGAAATCACTTTCTCATTTTCTCTCATTTTATCACACACTATTTTTCTCATTCAGTGTTGGGAGATGCATACAGATTACCATTATTAATAATGAAGAGAAACATTCTTATTTTTTTTGAAAAATAAAAAAAAAAATCTTTATTTTTTGAATAATAAAAGTCATAGCTCTGCAGATGCTGCCCAAAACTAGCAATTTAAAATGCATAATGGCAATGCAAGGGTCAGAAATAAGCAGAGAACAGAACAAATTTAGAGACATTTCTTACAGGGTTAGGTTAGCACTGCAATCTTTTCAAATCAGAACTTTGTCATTAATGCTGCCAACTAATTAATAACCACTCATCCAGAGTCAGTCTTCCTATAATTCTCTGAAGGGCAATAAAATGCACCAGATATTAATTTGTCTCATTATGTTCTCCACTGGGGTCATCTGAGGTCTCACATTTTTATCACAATACACAATATTTTAATGCATGTAGCTTGAGAAAGAAACTATGACCTTTTGAGCCTACTTTGAGTATTTAAAAACCAAAAGGAATTTTTTTTTTGCATTTGACTTTTCATAGATTGGAGAGGGAAATGAATGAATTTGTGGTTATGGATAATCCCTGTTGATCTGCCTATTTTTTGATTTGACAAGCTGAAATTCACCCAATTTCAAATTGAAGAAGGGGTTTTCATGTACTCATATCCTTCAGAGTTTTTTTCTTATTGACACTGTAAGTCTCCTGCATAGGCACCTGATGAGTGCTCCATGTTGGAAGGGGAAAGCAAAAACAGAAATGGGAATGGGGAAGGCAAATGTTCTGCAGGAAATGTTCTGGAGTTCGAAGTGGGTGATGAATGACATTTAAAAAGTCAAGAGAGTGACATTTTGAGTAAGTAAATGTTATGGTGGTGCACTGAAAGATAAGGTTTTATATAACAGGACATCTCAGCTCCACTCTGGACTAATCTGGGATGGAATTTTACCTTTCTAAACTCCATTATAAGGCAGATGCACACAAATTGAAGATAATCCATAGCACTGCAACAGCAGCCCTGAAAGATTTCATTTTCCAGCACGTGGAGGGAGTGTCTGGCCTGTTTCAATCCAGAGGAAAAGAAAACTGAAATGGGGGAGGAACATTTTAGTTTTTGCAATAGCTCCTGATTTATAATAAGAGTAATCAGCACTTTTTTTCTTTTTCCATGGAGAATTTTAAAAATCAGTAAGAGTTTCTTCAGAAAACCTCTGCACTGTTTGGGGACTACTAAAAATTAGAGTTATTTTTTCTCTCACTCCATGAAATAATTTTCAATGAAATTTTACTTAATGCAATTACGCCTCTGCTGTTAGAAAAATAAACTGAAATGAAAAGATGGAGCACAATTTGTCTTTCAGAGAATGATCTGGAATGGCAAAACTGTATTTAATGCAAGTTTTAAAAGCATTTACAGACACCTAAAGATTTCTGGAAACCAATTCCAATGGTCTTTTACATTCAAAGAAATAAATGAAAACACATATTTAGGGTTAAGCATTCTATAGTGTCTAACCTTGCTATTCTTAAGAAAAACGTCAGAGAAATCAAACTAAACAAAAGAAAACAAAAACCATCTCAAAACCATATGGTTTTTTTCTTTCTCCTTTTTTTTTTCCTGATCAAAATTCTTCTACCTGTCCAGTTATCTGTCTCTGTACCCAATTTAGTCATATGCATGTCAGGCAGGATCAATATTTACACTTTAGGGAACATGAATTTCATTTCAATATTTGTTTCTGCACATTTCTTTAAAGGCCCATACCTCTGAGATTTCGGATCAAGGAATAATATCTGAATCAGTGATGAGTTAGCACGCTCTGCTGTGTATAATTTCATTCATACTAGGTTTGATTCCCTAAATCTCACTGTGTAAGGGTATGTAAGTGCTTTCTTTCCCAGATGACAAATTATCATCTCACTATAAAAACATATGATGCCTGAAATTCAAAGGAGCAGCCAAGACTTTACTTTAATCGTACAAGCACCATGACTTGCCTGGAATAAAAAGCAGAGTTGACTAAACTCTGAGTTGCAATTTCCTGTCAATCCATCAACTGGGATTAGTCAGCTCACAGCAGTGTAAAGATTGTCTAGCAGGAAACACATTTCTGAGGGATGAGATGCTCTAAGAACGCAGTGGTTGTCAGAAAAAAAAAATCTGATTTATGATGACAGCTTTCTCTAGAACAAGTAACCTTCAAACCATCAGAGATATTCACCCAAGATACATTTCCTTATTAGAAATCCTGTCTCAACAGCGCTATGATAGTTCTGGTTTTTTGAGGTTTTTTTTGTGGTTTGGTTTCTTTGGGGTTTTTATTTTGCAGTTAAAGAATTTGCTGTCAATATAATCAATACAGTCAGGATGAAGAACATGAAATCTAAGGAGCATCTCCATTCTAATCATGCTTGTTAGTTTAATTTTGGATGTAATTTCTGTCTTCTTTTAGTCATGCATACTTTGAGAACTGACATAACTGAGCTTACAATTGAGAGGTCAACCTTGTGATTTCTTCAGTCATGAAAATATTGTAACATTTTTTGAGATTCTCTGAGCTTCAGGCAGCACAGGAATATTCTTTTTGATATTCTTATGCTTCTCACATTCTATGGTTGTCCATCTGTACAGCAATTGCTACGACTTCTGCCAAATTTTATACAGTTCCATCATCTGCCTTGCTGCTATAATAACCTACTGAGTGTTTAAATCAAGGAACAACTGAAGGGTAATATTTCTTTGGGCATTTCCAGTGTGGATCAGTCTCTCTAGAGCCAAAGAAGTGGTGTATGATAGCAAAGAATTCTCCAAAACCCAGCATCTTTACAGGCCATAATTCCAGCTATTCCCTAAACCAGCACTGTAAAAGCTCTCTGGACTGAGGATAGCTGTGAAATTCCATCAAATTTAGTGGGTGGAAAACCAAACCATTGTAGTGCATTTCACAGACTTACCACAATGTGTTGGTTCTCTGGTTTGTTTGTTTGGGTATTTTTCTTTATATTTATAAATATATTTATATATTTTATACATTATATAAATGTATCTATTTATATTTCATATAATATTTTGTATTTTCTAACTATTTCTATATATTTTAGTCTCTCTTTCATTTTCAACATCATTAATGTTTTTCACAGTTAATTTCATACCTCCAATATAAAAAGTAAAGAAATCCCAAGGAGAAAATATATCTATCTATATCTATCTATATGTATATCTATCTATATGTATATCTAATCTATATCTATCTATATCTATATCATCTATATCATCTTTATCATCTATATCATCTATATCTATATCTATCTATATCATCATCTATATCATTATCTATATATCTATATCATCATCTATATATCTATATCATCATCTATATCTATATCTACATCTACCTATATATCTATATTTATATATTTGCACTTATTTGTCAGTATTGTTTCAATACTCCCGTAAAAAAGAAGAAAAAGATGAATTAAAAGAAAAAAGTTAACTCCAACAACTTGGAAACATCCCTTTAAAATATCACTTTGACTCAGATAATTATTCACTGTCTCCCTGCCTTAGTGTTGAACACCACATGTTACCGTAGCCATGATGCTGCATTGAATTAAAGAAATTATTCCATTGCTTTCACTGAATAATGTGCAATATTTATCCAAGTGCAGTTTGTATTCTGATCTGACTTATTCCAGCCTGCATGAACAGATTTTATTTTTCTCCTGGGCTTTTGCAACTATGCAGATTTTGAACTATCTGATCTGGTTTCATCTGATCTAAAAAAACCCAGCTCAACATTTTTCATTACTGAGAAGCATCTAAACACGACAATAAATCTAAGCAGAAAAGGTCAGTCTCAACGTTTCCTGATTTAAGCATCCAGTGGATTAAAGAAGCAGATGGGCAGACTGAAAATGTTTGTTGATATGCCAGAACAAAATGGATGCCACCTGAGCTCTAAAATAAATCTACTGCTATTCCCAAGATCAGTTCCCTCTGGCCTCAAAAATGTAAAAGCTAAAAAGATCAATATCAAATTTTCAGTGATGTAGTTTTTCATATTGAAGAACATGCTCCATCTGTTGGAATCTGATTTTCAAGGGACTAAAAAAGACTGGCAGAAATTCAGCTTCTTTTAAAGAGCCCTCTGTCAGTGCATTAAGAACAGGTAAATCAGGCACAGGCTTCTTGAAATGAAATTGCTAGTCTCCTGCTTTGTGTCTTCCCTTGGTAGCTAGATTCCCTCCTTGGAGATGCTCAGATGTCCCAGCAACATTCATCACAGTGATGCCTTTTTAAGTGTATATCCATCTCCTTAAAATTAAAATGACAAATGGTATTTAGTTGCTGCCTTAGGATTTTAAATTGGTTTAGCAAAATTAGCAATGGAGATGGAGAGGCTGCTTCTTTACAGAGATTTATCTGGTACAGTCTGAGAGAAAGAAATTTCTCCTGCTTGCTCAGTCAAAATGCTCAAAGATGAAATCATTACAATGCATTTAGCATTTAGAGTTTTATTGGACTTTCATCGTTGCCTTGGAACAGACAATGGAAGGGAGAGCAAAGAGGATCTACATTGCCAATGTCCCCCAGTCAACCTGCCACAGACATGATGGACATGATGCCTTCAGATTTTTTTAGCTTTTTATATATTTTTCCTGTATTTGTAGCTTTGTGGACCATTAATACATTGGTGTAACTTCCAGTGTTTTTCCTGCCCCGTCCCATTGTTTAACAAACTCTTACTAATACAATCTTGAAATTGTGCTTAGTCTTGCTTTTAGTCTAGCAAGGATAATTGGTTTTGCAATAAAATATAGGACTGAAAGATCAGGGGAGACCTCCAATTGGACAGAACCTGGGTGGAAATTACCTAACCAACTGATCTTCTAACTGGACAATATTTGTTAGATATACTAATTAACTAAATCTTATAAAAATTGAAAAAATACCATATCATGCATGCATACCCCCATATTGTGCACTTCAAAGTTTTCAATTAAAATTTTGCTTTTACATTAGAATTTTTAACACTGTTTGGAAAGGTTTTGTTTTGTTCCAGGCAACAGACAGAAACCCGACGGGAAAAGATCGTGTAGGTTTTTCTGGAGAAATTAAAAATAAAAAAATTAAAAAATTAAAAATAAATAAAAAATTTTTAAAAAAAGGAAAAGAGAACTAGTTAGCATATAAGTGAGAGGTTCTGGAAGCTGGATTAGAAAATATTATATCTTAGCCTTGCCTTCCATTGCCTACACTCTCATTTTTTGCAGCTTGTGATGCTTGTGCATATTTTCACCAAGGTCTTTCTCCCACCAAACAAAAGGTTTCTGCCACCATCTGGAGCTGTGGATGTGCAGCCCACCTTGTTGTCTGACCTGAGAAATGATGCTGAAAAAGGACCTAGTCGAAAAAGAAACCCAAATTCACACCATGTGTGATAAGATCCTTCTGTAGGTTGAGGGACTTCCTCTGGAAATGTGTCACTTGCCTTCATGGAGGGAGTGAGCAAATGGAGCTTTGATCTTACCAGAGGGACTTCTTTGATCTTAAAAAAAACCCAAAACTGCTTAAGACATATCAAACAAAGTCAGCAATATATTAAAATACATAAAAAAATGAGGTTAGCAGCGTGGAGACAAGTGCTTGGAAGAAGATTGTAATCATTTCTTTGTACTATGTCTTGAATTACTGATTTCTGTGATAGAGATGCAGCTGATATCTCTGTATTTTTTCCCTCCAGTCTTTTCCTACCCTAGTGAAACTGTTAGAAATTCACTTTGTTTGCAGGGAAAATTGATCTGCAAGGGCAGTTTTCATGTGGTGCTGCCCCTCAGCTTTGACAGAAAATACAGTGCCTCACAGAATGAGTTTTCTCAAGAATGAACAGATCTGGTGTATTTTCTACGATTTTTCATCCCTGTCATAAGCATACTATGAGTAATTTAGTATTTTAGTGACATTTTCTAAAAAACAAGGATGGGATGTAACCTATTTCAGTTTTGGGCTCAAGGGTCTGAAAGCTACTTAATCTGAATAAAATAACTCAGCCAACCTAAACTTTTAGAGGAAACATCCTATATGGAGTGAGGGAGAGAGTCTTAGCTGTTCCTGAAGGAATAATACAGTTAACAATAACCATAAATAAAGTTCTTAATTCTGGAAGAGAGGGAGAGAGAGAGAGGCATTTCAATACAAATTTTCAGTTTCATATATGATTATTTATATTATTCCTTTTAGTAATGAGTGAAATATTCAACATAGAATAGCATAAAACCAATTATATCATATTGAGCTCTTTCTGCTTTTAAGCCAATTATAATTTTCAATGAGCTCTGATTGTGGCCAGCGTTTCAAATAAAAGTCACTATTAGCTTCCATTTATAATAGACAAAAGAATCTTTATATGGTGTTTAAACCTTTGTTTCTTTTGAGAATTCTGAAAGTAACTAAAAGACAGTTTATTTTCTAAATTCTCACAATTCTAATCCATTTAAAAATGCATGGAATTTCAAACTCAATTATTGCAGCTGTATGAAGATAAAGCACAGGTCTTTCAGACCTTGGAAAATAAAGCTGCTTCTACTTTTATTTTTTTTTTTCCCTCCAATGTCACCTTTGGAGCTTCCTTACAAATTATTTGAAAAACAGAAAGTTATCTTAATTTTCATGACAAGTTGAGAGCAAAGGTCACAATGCCAGGCTGAGAACAGTATTTCAGGTAGCACACTAGTCCACAGAAGTTGTTTTATGTGGAAACTTTCTGCAGGAATGGGAATTTCAATAGGTGATGGCATCAGTGAAAACAGATCATTTATAGTAAATTAAATATGAGGCTACCTGTGAGGAATCAGCAAAGAAAAAAATCAAAACCAAAACAAACACAAAAGAAGTAATTGAAAGTAGATTGATGTTTTAGGCATGGTTGTGCTAATCCCATAATTCATTATGAGCTCAGTTTAAGGAAAAAAACACATTTCTATTGATAGTGTGACTGCCTACCAGTGGGACAGAAGAAGGAAAAGCTGTGGGGGATTCAGCTGAAAATGGTGAAATTCTGATGAGTGGAGGGGAAAGAGGAAAAGGGGGTTTGCTGTGAAACACACCCCAGGTTAGGATAATGGTCAATATCTATGTGTGCAAAAATGATTTTGGGAAAAGATGGAATAAAAGGAAAGGGAGAAGTTTAGAGAATCAGCAGTTTGGGTGTTGAGTTTGGCAGATTGTACATGAGACCATCAGGGATGTTTATTTGAGTTTATTTGATGTTTTACATCAGGGAACAGCTGTGAAAGCTGCTGTTCTTTCCTCTGATCACCTGGCTTCCAGGGTTGGGCCATTAAAAATTGTTAGTTGACACATTGGAGGTTTATGCAATGAGCTAAAACTCTTCATTATTATCAGTAGATTATTAGACTCAGTTTTTCTGATATCTGATATCATATTTATTTATCATTTATCTGATATATCTGTACTGATCAGTCTTGAGTATATATGATATGATAGTAGGTATAATTAATTTCTTTTATAATACCTATGAACTACATGCAATAAAACTAAAATCAACCCATTGAATTTTTATTCCATCCTCTCTAAAAAGGGACAATTTTGGGGAGCATTATTACCTTTATCCTTCTGTCGACACACTTTATGAGAGAGTGCTTCATCACAAAGTCACACAAACAACTTTTTTCCTACATGACATTCTGAAAAAATAACCTGGTGCTGGAATGAACCTGGGTCATTCACCTACAGACATTGCTGCCTGTAAATTCACTGCAGATAAAAGAACAAACAAAATGATTTAAGGACATTTCTATAAAAAAAGGAGGGAAAAAAATAATGTTTGACTACAGCAGAATAAAATTCTCTTAGGCATATGTATGATTCCTTCTGTTCAGGTACCATGAGGCACTGGATATCCCGTATAAATTAAATTGTTTTCTGAAAATTCCCTTTATTCCTGGTCAAAGTATTTTCTAGATGGAGAACAGATTTATACAACACAAGTCTTCTAAATAATTTGTGTGGCCATTAATTCCAAAAATGTCTCATGGTACATAGAAAAAACCAAAACAAACAACAAAAAAATCAAAAAAGGATTAAAGAGAGAAAATCCTAAACCACCCATGAGAAAAAAAGAAATCAGGATAAAACAGAAAACCCATTATATTTTTGTGTGTACCTATTATTGTGTCACTGAAATCTACAACAAATTTCTGTCCCTGTGCAAGCAAGCTCCAGATGTATTTGACAGAAGGAATGGATATTTTACAGGGCCAGTAGGTAATTCTGAGTGAAATGTTGAGGTACAGAGAGTCCCAGAGGGCTTCTTATGAAATTAGTTACATTGGAAATCAAAATGAAACTAAATGAGACATGGAAAGTGAAGAAAACCCAGGGGAAGTGGAGATGCTGTTGCTGGCATTGCTACCCTATCCCTTTCTTCTCTCCTGGAGAAAATCACATTATAATCTGATGATATACAAGCTCTAAAAGGAGATTAACCACAATAATCAGTTGTACCCTTCCCTGAGTGTTTGTGGGTGCAAGTTCACATGCACTTCTCATTTTAGGGATATAGAATGGGGTTAGGAATGAGGAATCAGGGACATTTGTAGTGGTGACATTTGCTTCCCCAAGCAAGATGGGACCTGGAGGTGGCTGAACACCACCATAGGAAGTGGGGAATAGATTCCTTGTTTTGTTTGTAGACACAGCTTTTTGTTTATCTATTAAAGTCTATTTAGCTCAAGCCACAAGTTTTGTACATTTACTCTTCTAATTCTCTCTCTCATTGCACTGAGGAGGAGTGAGGAAGCTGCTGCCTGGTGTTTATCAAACATGGAGTTAAAATGTGAAAATGCAAATGTAGCAGAATTTCAGAAGGAAAGGCTGGGAGAATTTGGATGCTCAGCCCGGACAGGAGAAGCTTTGGCCTCAGCTCCCTGTGGCCTCGCAGGGCCCGAAGGAGCCGCAGGAAAGGTGCAGAGAGACAATTGCCAAGGGCTGCGGGGCCAGGAGCCAGGGAATGGCTGCCAGTGGCAGAGGGCAGGGCTGGATGGGATCTTGGGCAGCAATTGTTCCCTGGCAGGGTGGGCAGGCCCTGGCACAGGGTGCCCAGAGCAGCTGGGGCTGCCCCTGGATCCCTGGCAGTGCCCAAGGCCAGGCTGGACATTGGGGCTGGCAGCTCCTGGGACACTGCGAGCTGGCCCTGCCGTGCCTGGGGTGGGAATGGGTGGGCTCTGGGGTCCCTTCTGACCTTAAATCACAGTTCTGTTATTCTGTGATTCTTAGATCCTTGATTTACTGTGCCTTATAATGGTTTTTGAATATATTCCTGTCATAAAGCACTTATATCTGTACTGATCAGTCTTGAGAATAAACGATGACAAACAACAGGTTTCAGACATGCTCTTTGAAAAGCAATTTAAAGACAAATAGAGGAGGAGCTGAGATTTTTAAAAAGTTGCTATTTGTATGTAGAAAGTAAACCTGCTGTCTCAGAAGGAGCCTTCCTCCATGGACCTTGTAAATGTGTTTCATACACCAAGGTCACAGAAAAATCTCTATGAGATTGGTAGTTTCTGAATTAAAAAAAAAAACAAGTAAGTTTTTTAAGTGTTTAGCACACTGTACTTAAAGGCAGTATGAATTACTGTCATGCCTCCATTAGTATTGATTTGTAGTCCACTAATGTCTAAATCAGAATGGAGGATTTTCAAAGGGCAATAAAATCTAAAAAGCTTTCAGCATGAGGTGCAAAGTCATTAAGTGATTCAAAGGGCAATACAGACCGTTTATCATTATTCATACCTGTGCAACTATGATACAATCCTAATTTAGAGTTTAATTCATTATTCTGAAGCATGAAGGTTATTATCATTGCATAACTTATCGGAGATTCCTGGGTTTATTGTAAAGATTTTAAAATATTTTTAGTCAGTCATTCACATGAATGTGTTAACAGAGGATCTTGTCTATTTTTGTCCTGTAGGATTCTGGGGGTTATTATTATAATTCTGTGTCAGTTTCAGTACAGATATTCAAACATCATCAGTGTGGGTTTTTTTTCCTTATTTATTCCATTTGCAAAACTGTTTGCATTCCTTTGGGTTGTTTTTCTCTCTTTTATATAAATATATGTAAATATATATATATGTAAACACTAAGCAAAAGACACGTTTAAAAGGGCAATGCTTTTAGAAGTACTTCAAATACATACAAAGTATAAGAAATTTGATAGGGTTATTTTTGTTATGTTTTCTTCCTTATGGCATACCTACTGATTGATAAGATGTATTATTTCCTAAACAGGCTTTGGATTACAGCTTCAAAGAGTGAATACAGAGTGCAAATTTTATTGAATATTCATTATTTGTTGCTGGTTTAGTTTGATTTGGTTTGGGTTGGGATTTTTTGGTTTATTAGTTGTTGAAAACAACTTTTCATTTTCCCAGATGTCTGTATCACATATGAACTAATTGAGTCTGATATTTTATTTTACAGAGAATACAAAAAATTCTTAACAAACCTCCATCTGTAAAGAGGGTTAAGTGAAACAGCCTCAAACACATTTACCACAAAACATTCTGTCGCAATATTCTGAATACAAAGAAAGACAACCCAGTCAGGCTTTTATCCTGTCTTCTCCTCCATGAGGAGCCAGAGTCTTCATCAAGGTAGCAGATAATTATGAAATATGTTAAAAGAGAACATAGAATTCATGGGCCTATGGGTTCAAATATATCTGATAATTCATTTTGTGATCCTACCTTGAGATTTTTGCTATTGCTCATTATTGTATTTTTAGGAAAGCTGTGCAAGTAAAACAAAATTCATTAGGTACTTGCCCCAAAGCAAAAGGCAACTGGAAGAATTCAAGGCAGAGAAGCGTCTCTTTGAGTTCATAGAAAAGAAACAATTTTGTTAAAATCTTCTCCAGCTTCCAGTCTTTACAGTAAAGATAAGTTTCAAGGACTATTGTTGCACAGTCTGTTTCTTCCATAAAATACTGTCCAAATTGTCTTTTTAAGTTCTTCCAAAATTTCACAAAGAATTTTATCTCTTTAGTGGTTTCCCCCTTTCCCAAATATTGTCCCTCTTGGGGTTAATGACTGGTAGAGATTTCTCTCATTTTGGGGCTTGTGGGCTCTTTTTATTAATTTGGTTTCTTTGTGTGTGTGTGTTTTTCTTGTTTGTTTGTTTTGTTGGTTTGGTTTTTATATCTTTATTTTACTCTTTTTCAGGATGGTAATGGAAATGAAGAAAAAATAGCCTTTGAAGACTCATAAAAATTCCTAACAACTGTCTTGTGGAGATGTAAAAAGCAATTTTGGTCTAGTAAAAACAAGATTATTCTGTAGTAAAATTGTGCATTTTGTCCTTCTGTGTATGAACATTGTCTTTCCATGCTTTTATGCCATCTATGTATAAAAGTATCATTATATTCCTCTGAAACTGAAGTACTGGAGGCTAAATATTTCTATGTTCCAGACTGAAGCAGCTAAAAAAAAATATTTCTACTAGACCTTTTTTTCTGCTTCTATAAGATTACTGGATCTTTTCATTTATTAGGAAATATGTATAGAGCTTTAAAGAGCTTAAAGAGGGTTTCAGCTAAGTGAAATCACTGCAGTGCAAATTATGTGTAAAATGAGGAAATCCATACTCTTTTTCCAAGTTTCATAGGAAGAGCTGGAGCTATGTAGAAGAGATGAAAGATTTTAAACTGTGGCAGTTTAAAATCATTCCTTTTTGCATGGGGAATACTCTGCCCTGAAACAAACATGAGAAATGGAAAGAATATAAACACACACCATAGAGACAAAGCTGTGAAAATGGTTTCTCAGCTTACTAAACAAGCAAGGAGAGCTCACTTTAGACCTGACAAATTACATGATTTACTTTTCTCACACCAATTCAAATACTGAAATAAATTAGCTTCAAATATATTTTGTTTAAAAAAAACCCCTCAATTTACAATTAATTTCTATGTTGATAAATCTTCCCAGCAATGGAAAAAAAAGATGTTAGCTTTCCTCAGTTTAAGACAGGATTTTCTTATAGGCCCACATAATTTCATGTTTTCATTATAGAATATGATAGAAGTCTTTTATCTGAAATTGTTATTTATTAGTAGCTGTACTGGAGACCAGTCAAAAGTGTGGTGGACAAAAAAAAAAGCCCTGAACAATAGGAGTTCAGGGGTTTGGGGAGTATTAATAGATAGCAGGCTCAGATCTAGAGTTCCTTCTGGCAGAGACAAGGAAAAATCATGAAGACATTTTTGCCCACAGTTGTGTGTGGTACAGCAAAATAACCAGATGACTTAGTGCTTAACCTTTTTTCTTCTCAAATAACTGCTCCCTCACAGCTGGAGACACAGCAGAAACCTACCCTGAAAACCCCTTTTCAGTATCCTCCTCTTCACAGTAAACCAGATTTCTTCATCCCTCTCCAACTGCAGAATATTGCCTGTGTCTTTTATTACATCCCTTGTCATGCACTTTTCATAAGTTTTAATACCTTGCTCAGCTGTCATTTAAATGCAATGCTACAAATTTTGTCTTATTTTCCAGGCAGATTGGCACACATATTAAGAAACCATACTCACTACAGCTAAAATAATTTTACTCTGTTCTCTTTTATGTTGTGCCCGGTGAAATTACTGGTTGAAAAATCTCATGGTCTCTTCTTCAATTTCTGATTATTAAGGCCTGACAATTTAGTTTTAATTGGTGCTTGTAAAAATTCAGAATGGAAAAAGTGTCCCTTAAAATGACTTATCCCATGTAAATTTAACGATGTTAATTAGCTCAGTTTAATAAGACGTCTCCATGTCTCTATCACCTTCCCCTTTTCAAGAATATGGATTGAATTATGATCATCATATTAATGATGCCTGACTAGTATTGAATTTTATTGGCTCTATCTTGTTGGCCTCATACACTCTGTGGCAGAATTCAAGGAGAATCTCTTAGTCAAACTGCATGATTTTTTTTTTAAAAAAGTGACTTGAGGCAAGAGCATTAAAAATCATTCACTAGTGCTGCTGTTTTTATATTTCTGAAGAATAAGTTGAAGTATTTTTGTGAGATCTGCCAGTGAAATTGTAAACTTGGCAGGTTTAGCTTTCTTCAGCTTTGAATTTGGAGGTTTAACTCAGTCCTGCTGGACACAATTTTCGCCTCCCCTTCTACTTTAATTTTCTTCAACAACCTGACTGAATTTGGAAGGGCTTAAAAACTTACAGAGATTCTACTCATGATAAATTGTAAAAATTGAAATTTGAAATATTGAATATTGACTGACAATGTGCATTTGGAGATCGATGGCTACCAACATGTTTGTTTTTTTGTTTGTCTGTTTTTCAATTAAGCTTTCTTTATTGCTAGTTTTAATTCCATGACACAGATTGATACTCATAGAGATATATAGACCAAAAAAGTAAAAATAGAAGTCAAAACACAAAAATAAAAAAAAAAAAAAACCATGAATATTCCACTTCTCTGTTTTTCTTTCAGGTTTTGGAAACTTTAAGAGGATTGGAATGCTGATTTATCATCTTGTTGCATTTTGGTTCTGCTATTCCTTTGCTTAATATCAATCAGGACTTTGAAAAGTAACATAAAATGTATTGAAGTATCATATTGATTTCTCAATCAGAAGAATGTTTCTAAAGAGTGCAAATGAGATAGAACCTGATGTTTCCTGAAGATAAGTTTAATCAACTGTCATCAATTCAGCAGAGGTAAAAATTACCCCTGTAATTTTTTAGTACCTCCTACAGGAAAAAGAAAAATTTGGCAGAAGCATTTTGTTTAGGCTATTTTATTAGTCAAATTATTTTCTCATTTGAATTTTGCTAAAACACAGTTTTTCTCAGACAACAAAAATCATGTTTTATGTCACTGAGGTGTGACAAAAAATTTCAATATTCTGAGCAGTGGGACGTGTTTCCCAGAGAGGTGTGGATCCTCCATCCTTGGATTTATCCCAAAAACTCTTGGGATATGGTCCTGGTCAGGACCTGTCCTGCTACAGGCCTCCAGCAAGATGGTTGGACAAATAATCCTCCAGAGAGACTTTCAATTCCCAAACTTTCTGTGATTTTTAGTGTATTAGGGGCTACAATTTAATGGTTGCCCAGTTCAGAGTGTTTTGGCTTTATGGCTCTCAGTCATTAGAACTCCCTTCTCTTGGTAATTCACCTAGGCGTGATCAGTTTCAATAATTTCATTTTTCAAAACCTGAGCCATTAATTCAGTTTATTTTCAAGCAGCTTGAAAAGAAATCAGCCCTAATGTCACCACGAGGCCTCAGCAGCCACCAAATGTGATTGATGAAGTCATACCCACGCTGTTGTCTTGCTGCCTGATCACAACGCCTTTATCGTGGAACTGTGATCTGAACACGGTGTAACTGTGGGTGACACAGAACCAGGACAGGGGATATTTTATCAAAAAGCAGCCTGCTGTGAGAAAGTTTACATGGAATAAATGTCAATTTTGCAGACTCCCTTCCCAGTTCCAAAACTGCCCCAGTTTTGGCTGTTGCCATGGGGCACTCACACACCTCCCCAGGTGAAACTTTCAGTGTCCAGGTGAAATCTGGTGGCTCAAAGGTAGGAATTTCTAGCCCTTCAAGCCTAGATCTCAGATTCTGCAACGTGTAAAGGGGAAGTAATATTTAATGTTGGAGTTTTGTACCACAGTAGAGAATAAAATAGGTTTAGATTAAATATTAGGAGGAAATTCTTCCCTGTGAGGGTGGTGAGGACCTGGGACAGGTGAGTATTCACATTATTTATACTGAAATTAAAAAGTTAGAGAGTAGTCTTTGAGGAGTAGCTGTTCGCAAATTCATTTAATTAGAAAAAAAAAATAAATAAAAAAAAAAAAAAATAGTACCTTCCTCCAAAAATGTTTTTAACCTAATTGCTAAGTGGCTGACCTTTTATTTTGTATGGGATTCTGCTTCAAGTCAATTAGCAATAATGGCCAGTTGTACTTAAAGTGAGGAATATGACATTTAGTCTGAACGTGCATTTTTTATTGTTAATAATTGCATGCAACAAAATGCTTCAGAAAGTATCATTTTACTTCCATTAAAGCAAAAACTTTACTATCATTTTTAGCAATAAAAAAAAAATATGATTATACTTTTCAAAAAGCAAGGTTCCTGGTTAGAGAGGAGAGTACAAGATAATTTGAATTACAATTTCTAAAGCTGCAGAGCACTTTTTAATATATTGTTCTGAACTCTAGAGATATATTGCTGCAGTGCAGACACACAAACCTTTGCTTACAGCCATGGTACTGAGCCCAGAGGTGTTAGATACACTTTCATGAAATATATTACTTCTTTACCATTTTCATTTTTTAAAAATTAATATTTAGGTTTTTATTATTAATACTTTTTTATGTTATTGCCAGCCAAGAAGTACCTCCTAAACTGCATTCAGCCTCATGACATGCCATTTGAAAAGCAAATGTTTGCTTTTAATTTGTAAGCACATGCTGATTAAAAAAAAAAAATAAAAAAAAAAATAAGAGTGATGGAAAAATTCAATTGCAGGCACTCTGAGCATGATAGTTGAGAGATATGTGCACACTTTTCCCAAATATGTATTTAGGTGTTCAGATGCCAGCAGACTTCTCTGGAATGAGATGTCACTGCGTTCAACTTTAGCACCTTACACATAAAATCTTAAATATCTCTTTAGTTGTTGGACCAGTGTTCTCAGACAGCATCATTTCGTATCACACTTTGGAGACTCAGGGATTTATATCTGAGTAATATGACCACCCTCCATGTTTTATCCATATCCAAACTTTATATTTATCTAAACCTTATATTTATTTTAATTTTACCTTAAGAAGAATCTTCATCTCACTCTGAAAAAAAATTTAAAAATTTCTAATTTAAATAACTGCAGTGTGCCCAAGCAGCAGGAGTGCATCTGGGCGTCACTGAGCTTTTGGTGAGAAGTAGCTGTGTCTCTCCATCTCAGAAAATGAATGTTCTAATAATGCCATAAATGGAAAAAAAAAAGAAAAATAAGTTGGATTTTTTTTCCATGGAAATCACAAGATTTGAAGTGGGTTGTATATTGTCTTATAAGTTAAATTTACAGGATGCTTAGAAATTATTTTCCTCTTCCCTAAAGCTGGAGATCACCTGCTGGAATCTTATTGCTCATAATTAGTAATGATACCCATAATTAGTAATAACTAAGATAATTATTATTTATCATTAGTTCTTTGTCATTGCTTGATACTACTGACATTGACATCAGTTTCTTTAGCTCAGTTTGCCTTCCTCAGTTTGGGGTTGCTCTTTTCCTTATTTCTCCCTCTCTCTTCGCAAAAGCAACTTTAAAATGTCAGCCATGGGGACTGAAAGAGAAATAATTAAGTAAACATTTTAATGACCACTCCTGTGGTTTATATTTATTTATATTTATATTTACAGTTACAGCTATATTTATATTACTGATATCTATATTTTTATGCAGGTCCTTCCACTGCTCCATTGCCATTGCCATATGCCAATCTAGAATACTATGCAAGGAAGAAACAGAAATGTGCATTTTTGGAGTTCTAGTGAATTTCAGGGTGTTTTTTAACATTAAAGAGTTTCCTTTCTCCAGCCAAAGAGGAAAAATATGAGCACAAGAGTTGCAGTCTGTGAGGGAGTATCCAGAACAGCAGAAAAAAAGCTGCAGTGGCTAAAACACTTCAATTTTCTCCAGGCTTATGACTAAACTACAGCAAAACACACACTGCTTGGATATGTCCCAGAGTTAGTGGCCAAGATAAATCCATTTAAACACACAGTTCAGAGTCTCTCAGCCAAACTGATGCTCAACATACTCACTAAAGGACTATTTTTTGGCTCTGCAATATGGGAGAATGTATTAAAGTCTGGTTCTTGAGAAATAACTGGCAATTTTAACTGCTTTATTCAAACATCTATAACTCATGGCTTTTTTTCCCCCGAGTTTTTGTTTTGGACTTTTTTTTTTTTTATGTGTCTGTGACATTTCCAATGCACAGCAGATGCAAAGTCTAGAGATTAAAAATGGTGTGAATTCCAAAAAAACACCAAACCCTTGGAGTGCAATGCATGTGGAAAGTAAATCCATGTAAATAATAGATAAAAATGCATAAATAAAATTTAGCATCCATTTCAAGCAACTGCTTTGCCACACTCATCTTCTCCAAATTAGGAAAAAATTAAGACTTACAATAAAATTGTTGGAATTTATAGTCTGTGTCAGTTTAGATCTCCATATACAGTGGCTAACCTGAACTAGTATGTGTGTGCTTGTTTTGCATTGATTCACATGGACTGAACGAAGTACAAATAACTGTAAGTAGAGGAAAAGACTGGGAAAAAAAAAAGACATTTATAAAATCTTTATTTAATCTCTTGTAAAGCATTATTTAAATCAATTTGTAGAAGTATTATACCATATTGAAGGTTTATTGCTATAAACGTATGCCATAACTGAATTTCAAACAGCAGTGCTGGAAGTGAAGAATGAGTTAGTCCCGTTATAGGATTAAACTGACATTATCAGTCAAATGAACAGAATTTGTATTTACAATTTGTTTTATTTTGTTGCTCAGATATAGCCAGTATACAAAAATGAAAAGGGACTCAGCCAAATAATGTTCTGTGCAACTGAAATGAAGGAAATTAAACAGAAGTGAAGGAACTTAAACTGAGTCATTGATGTTTGGTTTTTTTGGTAATTTTCATAGAGAATTCACCTAATGAGTCAGGGAGCTTATCCATGTCTCGAATGCCAAGCTTTCATCAAAGAAGAGGGATTTACCAGAAAGGTCATTGGCTAAATTGAGTCTTTGAGTTGTGGGCTGCTTTGCTGTTGCTCTTTGCAGTCTGAACTTTGTAAATCTTGCCTTGAGCAGGAGTTTGCAATTCCTGTAAACCATTTATTAGCGTGCTTAAATGTCAGTGTTCCCGGGAAACTGCGTGGGCATGCGTGGGTGTGTGCAGGGAAGGCACTGAAACAAAATCCTTGCGCCAACATGTGGGCTTTTGGTCAACAGTTTTCATCACATTTTGTGCTTTCATTAATTTGCTTTTATGGAGAAGGAGTCTGTTTAACTTTCTCAGTGCCTCTCGGTGATCTTTCAGAGATGGACAGCTCTGCATCCACAGTGCAGTAAGACAGAGAGGTGAGCACTCAGGAAATGGGGTGTGTTCTGCGCTCCTCTGCAACAGCCTCCCTCCAAATTGTGGCTGTGGGTTCCTGAGAAACTGCTACTCCTCTCACTTTTCACTTCTTAGTAATCTCATTATTTGATTCTTTGAAACAACACCTCTGACAGAAGGAAAACGCTTCCAGATATTCATTTCTCAGCAACTGACTCCCAGAAAATTACAAAGCCAGTAACACAAAACTAGTCTAAAAAGCCTCACAGGTTTACCCACAGAGGTTCCACCTCCTCTCCCTTCCAAAAAGGCGAAACAATCTGCACGTAACTCGGAATCAATTTTGACAGAGATGCTGCCTTTCCACACAGCTGCTCCTGAAGGAATTGGGAGTTAACCAACTCTTTACAGGTCAGAGCTTGGGCTGATAGACTGTGCCCTGGGAATACAGCGCTGCCTGCTCTGCAGAGGTGCCTTGCTGCCACTTTTCTGTGTGAGGGCAGACTAAGCACATCACAATTCCAGCCCCAGAGCACTCACCTGCAGCCTCCCAGGTCCCACAAAAAATAACAGAAGGGAAGCCTGCAAAAAAAGGATAGATAAAGGGACAAAAAATATAATATTTTCCCCTTCTTCCCTAGAGCAGCACGTGATGAACTGAAAGCCAGGTTCACTCCGTGAAATATGTGAGTAATGCCACACAAAACAGCCCTGGCAAAGAATGGGAAATTGAAATATCATATCACAGATTTAATCCTGAAATCTAGAAATTATTTGAATACTACATTCTCTGCAAGACTCTAACCCTGATTGTTATCCTGTTATCTCTTATAAATAGATGATGTTGAAAACTTATTTCTTCAGTAACAAAAGCAAGAGGTTACTGAACCTGTAACTACTTTTCTTCACTTAACTGGAGTATGATTACATCTTTATGCTCTGTTAAACAGTGAACAAATCTCTTCATGTCTTTTAAGGAACTCTACAACAGAAAAGGTATCAAAGACATAGAGCTGCATGGTTGGGAAGTAACATAAAAAGATGAATATATTTTTCTGGTGTATTAAAATATTGGCATTTAAAACATAAATTGCACTATATTATATAAACTATTAAATCTGTGTCCATATTTCATGTATGAGAATGTGTGGTGGTTTGGCATTTAGGGCAAGAAGTGAGAAACACCCATGGAAATGATTTTTTTGACAGAAGCTGCTGGGAGCTTCCTCTGGACTTGAGACAGGCCAACGCCTGGATAGTTCTGAGAACTGACAGCATTTTGCAGCATGTAGAAATTAGGTCCACCTCTGTGAATACCATCTTTTAGAAACCCAAGCCCGGGAACTGTTTTTCTTTCTTTCCGGCCTGGCAAGGCAGCAGAGCTCTGGTGAGGCCGGCCCTGCTGGGCCGCGGCCTGTGCGGCCTGGGGGAGGCCGGGCCAGAACCCAGTGGAAATACCTCCTTTAATTCATGAAAGAGTATTGGAGGGAGGATGAAGTATTCAAACTATAGATCTAAGCAGGGGCATCCATTGATGAAGCCAAGCAGATGTTGGAGTAGCTGTGATCCCATGAGAAGTTTGAACAGAGAGGGAGATGAGAGTTGATGAAGACCCTTTGCCCCCAGGGAGAGAAGAAGAAAACCTCTGTTCCCAGAGATGATCACAGAGACAGATGGAGAGACCCTTTGCCTTTGAATAACTCATCCTTAAAATAATACCCCTTGAGTTCATGGCCATGGACACACCTCTAGGAGGGCTGTGAAATTGGGAGGAGGGCACGATGTCAGAATTTTCACCCGGGCAGCTGCTATTTGTGGACATGAAAAGCCACAAAAGAACTCGTTCTTGTGGGGAACTCTCCGTGGCATGACAAGAGAAAACTCCTCTCCCTACAAAGACTCATGAAAAAGTCCATTGTATAGTTGGTATTGTTTTAACATCCCGGGTTTTCTCTCTTCGTTGTCAGTTGGGGAAGGAAAAATCCAATGGGTTTTTGGGCGGGGGGAGGAAAGGTTTCTGGAGGTTTTATTCCGGTTTCTTATTCTTAGTCTTGTTAATAAACTTTCTTTATTCCTTTAAAGTTTTAAGCCTGTTTTGCCTTTCTTCTAATCCATATCTCACAGCAAGAAATGAGTAAGTGTCCTGGTGATTTTAGTCAGCACTAAAATTCACCACAGAATGTTAATTTGTACATAAATCACTATTTTTTTGTACGTGATTTTGCATACAAAACCAATATCTGATGCAAATAGGTGGGTTTGTGCTAGTTCTGGTTGATGGCACAATTTCAGTTTCCCCTTATCTCAGTCAAACTTAATTTGATATACAAACTACTGAGAGCAGAAATTGTTAATTATCAGTATGCTAACTTCAAATTAAAAGCACATCATGAAAAAGTGTTACTATCATCCTTTACCCAACTCATTTTGTAACATAAATTTAATCCTTCCAGAAAGCTTACAAAAAGTGACATTAGCAATTTGGGATGGAGGATATTTGTTAAAAACCTCAGAGTGATATGTTTTTATGATTGTTATTTATCAATAATTTATAACTAATTCTCCCCAACATCCATAAAAGAAACTTTTCCTCCATTCTTTATGGAGAATTGCTCCTGCAGGATATCTGAAGATATTTTTTTTAGCAACATTCGTATGCTTTTAGCTAATAAAGAGCACACATAATGCATGTTTTTACTAACGCTGCAAATCTGATCATAAATCTAAGGGAAAATCCTACACTCATACATGCATCCCTGCAGAAACTAGTTGCTTCCATTATTCCACTTTTGTTTGTTTGTTTGGTTTTTTTCGTAAGAAATCACAATCCTGTTAACATTTGTGCCTTGTTCATGAGGCTAGGAAGTGAAAAGAGCAAGAAGTAGCTGTGACAGAAGTAATAAACTTGATGCCTGGAGATGATAGTCTCACACAAAGTTTTTGGACACATGCAAAATGCCTGAATGTTTCACTGAATTTTTCCTGAGGCTGCTGCTGTGTTGTCATTGAAAACTCACAAGTTGTTCTCTTTTCAAAATGTTTTCTCTGCAAAATCCAGCTGAATAAACTGAGGTATTTTGAAGATCATCTCAGGTGTTGGAACTATTACAGAATCATTGAGGTTGGAAAAGATCTCCAGGACCAACCTGTGCCTGATGCCCACCTTGTCCCCTGCCCAGAACTCTGAGTGCCACCTCCAGGCCTTCCTTGGACACCTCTAGAGATGGGAAACCCAAACCTCCCCGGGCAGTTCCAACCCTTTCCATGAGGAAATTCCTGCTGCTGTCCACCCTGAGCCTCCCCTGGCTCAGCCTGAGGCCGTTCCCTCTCCATTCCCAACTCCATTCTGCAGCTCTGAATCAAATAAAAACCCCTTTTGCTGTGTGAAAACTGTGCCCTATATGTCAGATTCAAAATTTATCTGAGGCTGAATTTCCTTCAGAATGGCAGAGTATACAGGGTTGCAAATTACTTATGTCAGGCAATTTGTAACAAACCAAACAATGCAAAAGATTTCTTTCTTTATTGTGAGTTGCACATGTAATCCAGCTAAGATAAATGATTGTGTTTAGCTCAATGGATTCCTTGGCTCTGGTTCACCAGCAGTCCCAAGACTATTTATTGCAGCAGTTTAAAAAATTATCCATTTTATAGTCATCTAAATCATTTTCTTATCAGAAGATGGTCTCTGAATTGGTAAAAAATATTGCAGTTGTGTGGTTCATGAAAAAGTCATTAGAAAATGCAGAGGATGGTGAAACTAGGAGCAGGAATGCTACATAACAATCCTCAGACTAACAAGTTTATAGACCCTGTGTGACAGATATTTACTGATGATGAGAACTGACAGTTCCCCATGAATTCACAGGGGATCAAGGGAGATCAGCAGTGATTGAAATTAAATCGCAGTTATTTTGCTGATCCTGAAAATCTTAGAATCCTTAAAAAAAAAAAAAAATCCTTTTTTTTTTACTGAAGAAGATTCCAAATAAACAGTTTTCCACAGCAAAAGATGTTTACTTAGTAAGGAATACATGGGATATAGTTCTCACTGAACCCCTAATAAGGGCATAATATTCAGTAAGAAGAAAATTATTTATTACATTTTAGTTTTAAAAGCTGTTTAACATTATATTAAAAAAAAATATAGGAAACAGGAGTGCAGCAAATATATTGCAATTAATTTTGAAACAAAAACCCCAAGCTTTTTAGTTTTCCTAGTTTCCTACAATCTGCTGACTGTTTTAGAGACCTCTAAACTTCTCTTGCAGACTCAAGGAAAAAAAATCTCCTATTAATTGTATTTTCATACACAGCTAATCATATGTACTCATTGTTTGAACTGCTATTATTTGTTTTGGAATTACACAGACAAACTAAAATTTTATACAACCAATTTTCATTTCACATGAAAATAATTTTACTGTGTCTTTCAGGAGAAGAAAAAACCCCAACAAACAAATCTGCAGGTTGTTCATTAACCAAATAACACATTTCTGCCTCTGATAATGAAATTTCATTTTAAAAGTGCATATTTCACATATCAGAAGTAAATATAAATATGTTAGTAATTCTTTTTAGAATTTTCACAGGAGCTTTTACATTGTGAAATCAGTTTAAATATGTCAGATTCTAATGTCTAGCACTTAAAGTCTGTTTCTTTTCAATAGTTATGGAAACCTGATTTGTATCAATGTGAGTATTAAAACAGGGTGAAACACTGTTTTGTTTGTTTTTTTAAGACTGCTTTACTTTTAGAAATATTGAGTCAGTAAACAGACAAGTTGATAAAAAATTTAATTTTTCATAATTTGAAACTTAACAGTTTCTAACTTAATAGTTCTAAGAGAAAAAGAACAGGAATAGAGATGAGTTCAAAGCAAATCCATGGCAATTTCAAATTTCAGACCTCCAATCAGATCAAAAGAGAATATTCAAACAAAAATCTTTCACAAAGTTATTTATTTTCTCCAAGTACAGAATTTCCCTCATTCCTCCAGTACCTCCCCCCTCCTCCTGTGCACACTAAAATCAGAGAAGCTGAAAAAACTTGGAGAAACACCTCTCTTTTGAATTGGTTAAAATATTGGTTAAAATTCAGTTTTTCTGTAGTTGTTGCTCATGTGGAAGTACTTAATATAGTTCTATTTTTTTTACAATGTTTTTCAAAACCAAATTTAGTTCTCTGCAAAGTTATGAGAATTTTCACAAGCAATTGTTCCATTCTTCTTTGAATTGCCTTAACTTCATAACTCATTTTTTTACCTTTTAAGAGACTGCAAACACAGTGTTTGGAGCTTGTATATTTGTTGCTCTAAGCTCATTTTTATTTTTGATATTAAAAAAACCCCCTGACTCTTAACCCTAGAGATTCTGCAGACAGTCTGAGAGAGATACCAGTGAGTTTCAATGAAGGCAAATTACCCTTTATGTATATTTTTTGAACCCCTTCAGCCTCCTAAACAATTTTCCAGTTATCCTAATGGGATTAAAATAAAAGATTTGTGTGGAAAGAATGAAGAGTTTGGAGTTTTATGAGAAAAATACATAGAAAAGGAGGAAAATACTATGGAAAATAAAAATATTTTTAGGGAAAATATAAATATGGAAATATTTATATATATTATATATTATTATATATTATTATATATCATTATATATCATTATATATTATATATTATATATTATATATTATATATTATATATTATATATTATATATTATATTATGTTATATGTTACATGTTATATGTTAATGTTATATATTATATATATTTTTCCCAAATATATATAAATAAATAAATATGAAAGAAAATAAACACAGGACTTAGGATGTTTCTGTAGATGTTGTAAATGCTGGGATATGGCAGCCCCAGTGTTGTCTTGAAAGCACACAAAAGGAGTTGCAACCCACAAAAATATCACAATGCTCCTAATCTTAAAATAGAAAAGCAGAGGTGTGAAATGCCAACCTATTCTGCCCTGCTAAAATTCAGGGAATTTTAATAAATATCACCACATGATCACCTTAGCCCTGAGCAAGGATCAAGTGAATGTCAGTGGCACAGGTGCATGGGAGGGTGTTCACATTTCCTGCTCCTAGTGCATTTTTTAATCTTAAATTGTACTCACAGGATCATTTGTGTTGGAAAAGACCTTCAAGATGATCCAGTCCAACCTTTGATTAAGTGTTTATGCAGGTGTGAAGGACCAGGTTGAGCTGGAAGAAACTGGAAAGCTTGAGGGTACAGGAGAAATACCAATTTCCACCTTCCTCACCACTTTCCTTTTTTTCTCCTCAGTGCCTGACCATCACTATAATCCTAACATCAAAATCACAGTCAGAGAATCCTTTAGGCTGGAAAATATCTACAAGACCACCCTCTGCCTGATCCCTCGCCTTGTCACCAGCCCTGTGTGCCAGGTCCAGCCCCTCCTTGGAAACTCCAGGGATGGGCACTGCAAACCTCCCTGGGCAGTTCCAAGGCCTGGGCTCCCTTTCCATGGGGAAATTCCTGCTGCTGTCCATCCTGAGCCTCCCCTGGCCCAGCCTGAGGCCGTTCCCCCTCCTCCTGGCAGCAGAGCCCAACCCCACCCCGGCTGTCCCCTCCTGGCAGGGACTTGCGCAGAGCCAGAAATTCCCCCTGAGCCTCCTTTTCTCCAGGCTGAGCCCCTTTCCCAGCTCCCTCAGCCCCTGCTGGGGCTCCAGCCCCTTTCCCAGCTCCATTCCCTTCTCTGGGCACGCTGCAGCCCCTCAATTCCCTGTGCTGAGGGGCCTTTCCCAGTTTTCCAGCCCCTCTACCCAAGCCTTGAGTGTCCCATGGGATTGTTGTGTTCTCATCACTCTCCTTTTCCAAAATAAACCATTTCCTCTGTGGTGTTTGGTGTTCATGTGGTGTTCATGTGGTGTTCATGTGGTGTTTGCTGCTTGTGCAACATCTCTCCAACCTCTTCAGCCTGCTGTGGAACACAAGAAACAGCAAATAACAGAAAATATGGCCAATATATGTCTTGAACCACTTTCATCTCAACCTAAAGATGAACACACAACCCAAGCCAGATATTCAACACTCACGGCAGGCTGTTACAGAATATTTTTGGATTTATTTTTTGTGTTCTGGGTTCAGTTTATTTTTTTGTTTGTTTGGTTTATATGTGTCTGTTTTGTTTTCTTTTCCCCTTCCCTTCCCTTGCCTTCCCTTGACTTTTCTTGTCTTTCTGTTGTTGAGGGATTTTTGCTTTTTTTTTTTCCCTTTTGTTTAACATGAAAAATGTAATTTTGAAGTCAAATTCTTTCAGAGACCATGGCCATACCAGTAGAAAGGGATATGCAGGGAAGGGTTTTTGTTCTGTTTTGTTATGTTCAAAAACGCAGATCATGCTGTTTTCCCAGCCATTTCTATGCTCACTGTCCAGAAATTATAAACACATGACAAGGACTTGTATCAAAAAGACAGCAATCAGAACAGAAATATTCTAGATAACCAGTCCCAAAGCTCTTTCACCTGAAAATGGCAGTCATCTACTATTGAAATAAATAAGTAAAATCTATTGAAATAAATAAGTAAAATCCCAGCTTAACTTTCAGGTCCTTGTGGTTAATATTCAAAACAGAGAGCTGTAGGCAGAAAGGAGGAGAAATCCTGTATAATGTGCAATTCTGACCTGCAATCATTTGGAGACAATAAATGTGGACTCCCACTGTGATGTTTTTAGGGAGATGCATCTTTAGGACAGGAAAAAAAAAACATCTTTAAGAACCACCTTTGAGTGATATAACTAATCCCTGTATCATGCTAGATTGAGCTGAGTCTAAGTGCTGTGATGTGCTGTGCTGGCAGCACTCTGATTTCATTGCCTCTGCCATCACCTGTCTAACAGATGTCATTTTATGTCAGCAGGTTACTTTTCCACATCCTTGGGCCTGTTTACTGGTGCCAATTCACACGTTGCCACTGGGCAAGGCAATTCACAAACATTTGGTGAGCTTTCATTGATGGGCTGCTGGATCTCTGGTTTCTCAGTCACTAGAGCTTCATATTGGTTCAGATGGGACTTGGCCAGATGTGTAATGGCTCTGAGATGTAAAAAAATACTAATTTTCAAAATAAAAGCATTAAAAAGCACACAGGAAAGGGGAAAGTCTGAATGCCTCCAAGTTGGTTTTTTTTTCCATATTGAGTTTCATCATTCTGACTAGAAAACTAGTAATTATTGCTTTTGGTGTGTTCTGGGAATATGAATGTCAGCATACAATCAGGAGCCAATAATATTAATATTTCTTTTATACTCACACATAATGTTTTTGTCATTTCTCAGGAAGCAAATGTATTTGATGTGTGACTCATTTCTGGGGGGCTACTGACTACAGCAATGCTTTGTGGAGACATTAAACTTTTCTTTGTTCAGTTCACCCAAAGCTCAGCTGCTCACCTATTGGCAAAACCTGAACTTAATAGCCCCAAACTGCTGTAATATCTCTTCCCTGACTGCCAATTTATCACAGGATGGATTTTTCCTGCAGGCATCTCTCCTCAGTGGCATTCTGCTAAGCTTTGAGCATGAGGGCTGCGTTGGATCCTCTTCACAGGGACCAGAAAATCTGAGGCTTGACTCTCACAATGAGAGAAAATGGTTTATTAATTTCTGGGCTGATTTCATTTTGTATGACATGTGCCATGGATTGACTTGCTCTAATTGTTTATTGTGGGTGGGGGGTATAGGTTTATTCTCCACCCCATGTCAATCCTTACCAAAGTCATTCCACTGGCAAAACCTCAAGACAGAAAAATAAATAAATGATCCCTTTCCCAATTTCCTCTGAAGCACTGAAGCATTGAAATTTTCTTGGTGTTTTTCACATGTTTCCTTAATATCTGGGTCTTCAGGGACCCTCTGAACCTTTCAGTCTGTCATGACATCCTTCTTTACTCCTTGACCCATATTCAGCTCGTGCTATAAGGGCTCTATTCAACACCTCCTTTTCTCTTCCTCTCTCCTTTCTGCAGAGTTTGGTCCTTTCTAATTTTTGGGGGCATGTTTTGCGTTGAATACAAGCATAAATTATTAATTGAACACTAATTACAAATCTTTTATGCCTTGAAATTACTTATGCAGGTATGAAGAAGCCTAGAACAGTCATGGTTGTTGCAATGTCTCCTCCCTTCTACATCACCTATCATGGAGCTCTTCAAAGCATGTCTGTAACAGTATAAATCACAAAAAAAAAAGAGTAATGTGCAATGGAGAAGTTGAAAAACAGAGAGAAAGCTGAGTTTCAGGGCTTTTTTATTGTTTTGGGATGTTTTTGTTTTGCATTTGCTGTTGTTTCGGTGATTTTGGTGGTCTTGGTTGGTTTTGGTTGAGGTTTTTTGTTATTTGTTTGTTTTGCTTTTTGTTTGGATTTTTGTTTGGCTTGTTTGGGTTTTTGTTTCATTGGTTTTTTTTGTTTGTTTGTTTGCAGTCCCTGGCTCAATTTCTGAGGATTTACATCATCATAGGAAGATTGCACTGTTTAGGGAGATATTCCTAAATTATAGCTTCAGTATGATCATCACAGTGAGGAAGAAGAAACAGTACTAGGGAAATTTGGCTTAAAATGACCAGTTATGAGTCTAACTTTCTGTCCTGGTTCCGATCAGTTATAAGCTTCAATATTTGCAGTTTCCTCCAATTTCGACATCTGAGTGATTGCCCTCTGTACACTGGTGGAGGCACAGGCAAAGCTACCTGTATTTGGCCATGTAATTTTCAAATTGTTTAATTTATTTCATTTTGCTACTGTAGTGCACTCTGGTTACTACTTCAGTTTGCAGACACTCCAAAAAAATCAATGATTTTTAAAAAAACACATTTGTTCCCACTGGCAGAATGCTTTTCTTCTCCACAGCCAGGACTGTCCTCCAACTCACTTTTTGTCTAAAAAAGCAATTGTATGTCTTTAATATTTTTGAAATATTTGGCATATTTTCTTCCAAGATTTTGGTCAGGTTATGTGACAATGATCATTTGCCTACATCCAAAGAGACACTTCGTCAGGAGGAGAAGCTCACAGTCACCAAATCCATGTTGGATTCAAGATGATGCATTTCCATCAGTAAATGCTTTTGAGAAAGCATTAAACAGTAATTTTTTACAATTACAACAAGCAGTAAACAAGTCTTGTCCAAATCTCATAATATTCACATCTGATCAAACAGATTGTCGAGATTTTTTTTTTTTCCCTACCCAATTCAGGAAACCACAACAAATTTCGAGACAACTTCCCAAAATCAGCAATATCTACGTTTGGAAACACACAACTTCCAGTAGATTTTTAAATTTCAGACTTGTTTGAACAAAATAGAATATAATTCCATTTTCTTATCATGAAAACATTGATATATGCCATTTTAATCCATTTCATAACAAAAAAATAAACAAGATGCATTTTTGAGTGTCTTAGAGAAAATAAAATATCTCCAGTGACACAATATATTTGATTATATCCCTGGTTTTTTTACTTTCATTACAAAAACAAAACTTTGGATTCTCAGGTAGAAGAAACCCCCTTGACTGCACTCAGGTTTTTCTATTAAAGAATAGTCTGACTGTGCATTCTGAATATTGTTCTCATTATGTGACAGCATTGTCCAAAGCCTAAGGAATTTCCAGAATTTCAGAAGTTTCAGGAGACTTTATCACATTCACACTTTGCTAATTGTAAATTTCTGAATCAGAGTTGGGCTTGTGAGAAGGGTGAGGAAAAGGTGTGAAGACTTTGACGAAGGGGCAAGAACTTTTCAATAAAATGTGTGAAACAAAATGTTAATATTGTTAAAATAAGATCCTTGACCCACTGGACTTGTAGTGAATGATGAACAGCTTTGTCAGTTTACAGACTTATTTCAAATTGTAAACCATATGTGGTACAATCAGGAATTGAATTCCTTTCATTAATATTTCATTAAAAATTAAATGCAGTAAAAAGATTTAGACCTTTGGATATTTTTTAATGACAATTTAAAATAAACACTTTAAATCCCTACACCAACATATCTAAAAGTTAAAAGCCTACTGCCACACACTGCCACTGTTACATAAATCCTGATGCTGCACTCTATATAGAGCTATTCACAGCAGTGGTTTAATAATGATCTATTAAACATTTTCACCTAAGCAAGTGTTAGAAACATACTTAAGATAGCACATGAAATACCACTACACACTTAATATAATGAGTGTTTATACTCATAATATATGATTTAATATAATGAATTAAAACCAGCTGTTTTACTGAACCATAAAAAACAAAATTACATTTGTAATCACTGCATGCAGGTGATCATACACATTCCCTTCTTCTAGACACTTGAAATATGTTAAGATAAGACTGTGTAGAATTTCATAATCTAAATAACATTACATAAGCTATTTATGCCTTCAAGTCAATCTGACATGAGTATTAGTTAGAGAAACAGTGATTTGCATCTGCTGTGGCATTTTGAAATGCTTAAAAACTCACAGACCAAGAGTACTTTGTACCATCGCCAATTATTTTTATGGAAATACTGCCTGAAAATTTCAGTTCTGTTCCCTGACAACAAACTGGAGTAGTTATAAGCAGAAAAGCAGGTCATTTGGTCAAGTTCTTCCCCATTCACCCTTTTCATCATTCTCTGTTGCAGATATGCCACAGCTGTGTCTGCTTGTTGAAGAACGATTTTCAGCCGAGAGCTCCTCGTGTTTTCTGCCTCTGAGAAACCCACAGCAGCATTAACCAAACGTTCATGCACAACAAGCTGATTCTGCAGTAGAAGATCATCATTAAGAGGCACAGCTGACACCTCTGAGGGACAGGATGGCATCCAGAGGGACCTGGGAGGGCACTGAAGGCTGCCCATGGGGATCTCAGGAGGTTCAACCCAGCCAGGGGCTGGTGCTGGTCCTGGCACAGGGTGCCCAGAGCAGCTGGGGCTGCCCCTGGATCCCTGGCAGTGCCCAAGGCCAGGCTGGACATTGGGGCTGGCAGCTCCTGGGACACTGGGAGCTGGCCCTGCCATGGCTGGAAGTGAAATTAGATGAGATTCAAAGTCTCTTGCAACATAAACCCTTCTATGGCTCTGTGATTTTACTGTCTTTATTGAGGGATACCTAATAAAGCCTAATAAGCCTCATAGCTCCTTTTCTGTTCTCATATTCCCTATTTAATGATGCTTTAGCAAGAGCAGAACTCCTTTTTCAAGCCCCTGCTACAGCTGCTGCATCCTCTACCACTTTCTAAGTGTTTGAGAAAAGTGCCTCTATTAACCAGCCGAAGCACACTGCAACAAGGCTAAATGCTCCTTCCAAACAAATAAATGTCCTCTTTAATTGATAATGAAAATATCTATTTTCCATTAGGATCTATTAGAAAACTTGTAAAATGTACATGCTTTAACATGGCGCTGGATGAATGTCCGCTTTTGCTCTCCTTTGAGACATCTGAAATGGTTGCATGAACATTTATACATTTATGAAATATGTTTCCAAATGTAATCCATATTCCAGAATATTTATTTTAAATTGGACACCTAGATATAAGCTAGCCCACACAGACAAACACCTGCACACTGACATAAAATAATTTTATTTGAAGCAATGTCAGGGCCTTTAGCTTAGGATGTTTGTTTGTCTAAATACTGGCAGAGCCACACGTGGCAAGCTTTTTACTCAGGACATAGAAGTCATATTTCAATCAGTTCAAGCTCCAGACAGCAAGGATAAATGACTTGAAAACATGGGTTCTGAAATGCTTTTAATTGCCAGGGGAAAGACAGGCAGACATGAGTGTCTGGTGGCTAAACACTTTCTTCTGGCTTGCTGAAGCATGCAAATAAATATATGTAATTTTTTTATTTCTTTTTTAAAGATCTAAAGGAATGAAGAGTTATATTGAGTGTCCCTTTCCAAAACCATTACAAGCATGAGAAGAAGGACATTTTCAAAGCAGTGTGCAAGTCCTTCAGTGCAAAGCAGTGACTTGTCTCAGCCTCCACACACAACTTTGAAAGACTTCCCAGAGGTTTTGTCTGTGTTTTCTCATTCCTAAAAGAAACCCAAAAAACTCCACTATGCTTTCATGGCAGAAATGAAAGAAAAAACAGCAAAGGCTGAAATAAGATGGTCTGTGCAAAACAAGATGATGAGCAAAGTAGCTGTGGCTGGACAAAGAGATTTGGCTGCAGTAAAGGAAAAAAATATATATATACCTGGTGAATATTTAATTCCTGAGAGTAACCTGACCTCCTTCTAATCCAAGGTGACCAGCTGAGTGGATGAGGGAGAGGCTGTGGATGATGTCTGTCTGGCCTTGAGGACTTCAGGAAGGACTTGGACGTTGTGTCCCACAGCTTTTTCTTGGAGAAGCCATCCAGCTTGGATAGCTGTGCTCTTCCCTGGTTAAAACACTGCCTGGATGTGTGGTCCCAAGGACCAGTGGTGAGTGGAATTCAGGTCACCAGTGGTGGTCCCTAGGACAGGAACATGTTGTATTTAATGTTTTTATTTATGATCTGGACAGGCTGGACATATGGGATGAGGCCTGGGGTGTGAGGTACAAGGCCAAGTCCCAGGCCCTGCCCTTGGCTCACAACAACGCCCTGCAGCTCCAGGCTGGGGCAGAGGGGCTGGCAAGCTGGGAAAGGCCCTGGGGGTGCTGGTGACAGCAGCTGGACACCAGCCCAGGGGTGGCCAGGTGGCCAAGAGGCCGATGGCCCCTGGGCTGTGGCAGCCGTGGGACGGCAGCAGGAGCAGGGCAGTGCCCGTCCCTGTGCTGCCACTGCTGAGGCCACAGCTCGAGTGCCGTGTCCAGCTCTGGGCCCCTCAGCACAGGGAATTGAGGGGCTGCAGCGTGCCCAGAGAAGGGAACGGAGCTGGGAAGGGGCTGGAGCCCCAGCAGGGGCTGAGGGAGCTGGGAAAGGGGCTCAGCCTGGAGCAAAGGAGGCTCAGGGGGCCCTTCTGGCTCTGCACAAGTCCCTGCCAGGAGGGGACAGCCGTGGGGGGGTCGGGCTCTGCTGCCAGGAACAGGGACAGGAGGAGAGGGAACGGCCTCAGGCTGGGCCAGGGGAGGCTCAGGGTATCAGGAAAAATTCCTTCAGTCACCTTCCAGCCTGGGAGGTGTTGGAATCCCCATCCGTGGATGGATTTAAAAGCCATGTAGCTGAGGCATTTGGGGACAGGGGTTGGTGGTGGTGATGATGGGGCTGGATTAATGGTCGGGCCTGATGGTCACGCTCAATGGTCTTAGAGGTCATTACCAACCTAAACAATTTCATGGTTCCATGATTAGCTGAAAAAATTTGGACTGAGTCTGTCATTAGCAGCTGCTCCAGAAGTTCCTGTACTCTGCAGGTCTGTGTTCTGTAGTTCTGTGTTCTGAGGACAATTTTACATGGAAGAAAAGGTGTTAGGAGGGGTTTTCCACTCATAACTGCTGAGCACAGCCTTTCAAGGCACCAATGCAAGGAATGAATTCCAGGAACTCAAGGACTCTATGTAAGACCTATGTGGAGGTCTTCCAAATATCACAGAGTATTCCATCCTGTCTGTCATCAGCCCAGAAACTTCTCAGCATCAGAAATTTTATTGGTTTTTTGGCACAGAATGGCAATAATGCTTCTGCAAGGAGTGTGATTTATTCCACTTCTGAGAAGAAGCAAGACCCTTGACCAAGTGCTGTCTGAACCAACATCTCCACTGTTTTTATTATCATTTTATTTCCTGCAAAATAAAGCAGGAAAGCTCTCAGGTTTAGTTTTAGAGGTAAATCTCTCACTGCACTATGATATTTATTGCCTAAATACAGAAGGAAAACTGCAGAAGGAATATAGTCCTCCTTGAATGGGTGAAAATTATTATTTTATAACTCTGAATCATCTTCAATTTAACTGTGAAATAATGCTTTTCTGCAACAGCTTTAAAACTGCTTTTCAAAAAGCAAGGGTTTTGTTTTTTTTCTTTTTAAAAATCCTAAATTTTATCTTGTTATCCTGCTCATAAGTGAAATTCTAGGGCACTACTCCAAAGTATTACATTATAATGTGAAAGTTTCATGGCATAAAATGGTTCTTCAGCAGGGATTTATATTTTTTAAATCTGTGGGACATAGTGAAAATATTCTATATATTTGATAAAAACACAGTAAACCTTATTAAAAAGAAGGAAGAAAAAAAACCCCAGAATGAAACAAACCTCCTCTGGTTTTAGACATTTTCTTCTGTTCTTATCTTGATCATAATTTACATTTTGCACACTTTAATTGTAATTTCTGAGGGTGACTTGCTAATTATTCTTCTGAAATCCTTTTGAAATTTTATTTGTCTCAATTTCATGCATAAGCTTGGTCTTCAGTGAAAAGCCATGCAAGATTGTATTAAATATCCAGAAAGCCTTGTAAGCACAATTTTTAATGTCTTAACATCACAGAAGAGTTTTAGAATGATACTTCAGTCTCAAGCTGAAACTGTTAAGTAGTAGGTCACCCTTATTTTCAGTAGTCAAAAGGGGAAGAATAACACCCTGATTCTTCAGTGAGCATTGGTTTCTGTGAAGTTATATCTACCAGAAGAAGAAATAAAGCAGTGTGGGTACTCTCCAGATGCTTTTTAAGCCAAAAGGGGTATTTTATTGACTGAATTCCTTTTCCTGTTATCACCATTTTGTTTAATTTGCTCTTATTTTGGTATTCTAAGAATTCATTGCACACACTCCAACTGTGGTCATACTCATCAGAACAATGACCTGACATAAAATGATATGTAACATACTATATTATAATTTTAACAATTACCAGGATACATGCAACAGTTATACACATTTTTATTAGTGAATCACATTAATTTAGAATGGTTTATTCTGTTTATGCATCAACAGAGAGATCATACAACTCAGTTGCCATATTTTATATATGAACAGCTTTTCAACCTTCACAAAATGTTCAACAGCAACCTGATTCAAAGAAGGACAGCAGAGCAGTCCTCAGCTGAGAAATGAGACAGGATTCTGCTAATTTACTCATTCCAGAAAGCTTACCCTGCACAAGCAGTGCCATTTGAACAAATTGTGCTGCTTGTTTGTAAGGATCAGAAACCTGAACAAATGTAATAAAACTAAGCCTGCACAGGGGTTGTAGAGCTAGACTTAAATGAACCTGTTGTCAAAGTCACTTCATCAAGAAGGTTGAACATGGACTGTGAAAGAAAAAGTGTGTTATTTTCTAAGAAACCTTTTATTTTCTAAGAGAACTTTAACTTCTGAAAACTAGAACTAATGTGTAGGAGCTTTATGCTGCCTTTGAGCTTCTTTGTATTCTGTAAAGTGACTCATAGACTCAAAGAATGGGGTTTTTTATGTGTGGAAGGGACATTTAAGGGCCATCATGCCCAGCCTCTGCAATGAACAGGGACATCTTCAGCAAGGTCAGGGTGTTCACAGCCCTGTCCAACCTGACCTAGAAGGGATGATGCACCCACCACCTCCCTGAGGAGACTGTTCCAGTGTCTCACCACCCTCACCATAGGAAATTTCTTCCTTTCATCTAGTTTTAACTCTTCCCTCTTTCAGTTTAAAAAACAGTACCTCTTGTCCTTTTAGGACAGGCTCTGATAAAAATTCTGTCCCCATCTTTCTTGTAAGCCCCTTTTAGGCAGTGGAAGGGGCTCTAAGGTCTCCCCAGAGCCTTCTTTTCTCCAGGCTGAACACCCCAAGCTCTCACAGCCCTTCAAGTAATTCATCAGTAGTTTAAAATCAGCTAAAATATTGTTCTGCAGAGAAAGTGGCAGAAGGTTTTATTCTTTGAGGCATTAAAAAAGTCGTAAGGATGGTTTCCACAGCAACTCTGACATTATACACCAATATAATTTCCAGGCCTCCTGAATTTATTTATTTACTTGTGCCTGTAGCTTTGCCTCTGGCATAAACCTTTGCTACAGAGCTGAAGCTTATGATACATGTCATGATTTTTTCCCCACTGCCAAATCTAGATCTGACCAGCTAGTTTAAAAGGGAGAATTCTCACAGCTGAAAGAAGAGGGGGGATAAAAAGAAAAAAGAAAAAAAAAAACACAAAAAAAACTTACTGTCAAGCTTGCATCTACAAGGACAAGGATGCAGGAGTGAATATCCACTTCTCAGAATATAGATTTTTAGCTTGCATGCCAGGCTTAGGAAGAATCCACAGTGGCTTAGTTTAAACTTCAGGTACTGAATGGCTTGTTTTACATGTGAGTGAAAGTTGTTGCAAAAATGACTGCTTCAGGACTTGAATTGTTCTGGAATGCAGAAAATATAGAAACAGCAAAATATGGCCAAGAAGAAAGCCTGAGGAGAGCAGCTGCTGCAAATCGTGCTATGGTCAGAAGTGCCCGAGAAATAAATTCTGATTATTTGCTCTGTCTCCTATAGAGATAAATCTGTTTGGGACTGAATGAGGTAGAAATTATGGTAGAACTATGTTTTTTAGTGGAAGGGTGATTTTTGTTTTCTCCTCAGTTCTTGAAGTGAAGAGGGAATGAATCAAGGAGGAGCAAGGGTTCCTCTGCATGGAACTGTGTAAGGAAAACCTTGCTATAAAGTAAAACCAGAATGCAACTGCATGCTGAAACTAGAATTGTGCAGACATAAAGCCTAATTTTCTTCTTCCCTATTTTAAAAAAATTATAATTACAGCAAAACAGGTCTTCATGCAGATGGAGAGAGACAATTCTCAATAGAATAAAGAGATCATAAAGAAGAAGGCCAAAACAAAAACAAAACCCTAGGCCTAGACTACATAAACTTTTCCTAAAAAATAGTTATTCTATTCTTGTATTTTTATGTCTACCTACTTAATACTCTGTCTCTCTACTCTTTTATTTGTAAACTTCATCTTGAGTTACTGGCACAGTTCAGATGACACAAACCTCAGCATGTGCTTTTATCTTCAGCAGCAAGTTGCTGAAATTATTTGCATATGTTCTAAAACACTGATTCTGATGGCCAAATAACACCAGACTTGTCTAAGGCCTGCCCTTCCATACTGCAAATAGTCAGCTGTGACATGATGGAAATTGGGAAATAAAGGTGGAAAATGTGAGGATGTGGTAGCCCAGATGAATCCAAAGAAACATATATGTGTATTTAGTATTTTTGACTTTGGAGAACAGGAAAAATCTCACCCAAAATAACGTGAAATTAATATAGTCATGATTTTACTGAGGAGGAAGTTACCTGGGGAGGGTAAGATGAAATGGTGACCTGCCCTTTTTTTGAAGAGGTAGCAATGAGGATTAGTGCTTCAGTCGCTGCTGCACCTGATTTATCTTTAGATCTTCTGCCTTTTTCTTCTCTAAGAGCCCCTGAAGTATGATGTATGTTTTAGACTTTACCCAAGGACACATGTTGGTTTACTTCTCATTTTCTTTCAGCTAAAAGAAGAGAAAACTTTAATTGCTAAAAAACACAAAGCTATCTATTTATCTATTCATATGGTCTGTGAAAAGATTGGTTGTCACAACGTGAGGATTTTCTCCAAACTCATCCTTCAAAAGACACTGCACTTGCTTTCTTTAGAAGGGGAAGTTTTTTTGGGGAGGGTCCAAGAAATTCCTCCTGAGTATTATGAAGACAACACACCCCGAAAATTTTGCTTCAAATTTCCATGGTAGTCAGACTTTCATGACTTCTGGTGGCACCAGCATTGCTGTGCAAAATCCTAAGAAAAGCAGATAAAGCATCCTCTTTGTCTTTTCATGTGGAATGCTCCTTAAATGTATCATGGTGATTCAGTGTAAGAAGCTCTAGCTGAAATAATCTCTCTTGGACATATGGTTATTCACAAATTATATTAAATTAAACCCACTTTTCCCTCCCTCCTCCCCCCTTGTAGCTGTTTGCTAACTTTTAACCTTTTTAAAGTTCTTTCTGCCTCTCAAAGTAGACTGCAGGAGTGCTCCAAATAAGTCTCTTGTAAAATAAAGGTGCACAAATCCAATTTTGCACTTCAGTATTAATTTTCCTGTTGTGAAATGTTAAGGTCAAAGCAAGGTCAGAATTGATTTTTAACATGTCAATGAAGATAAAGAATTATAAATGCCTCTTTAGCTGCGTGTCAAATTTTGAAATATAGATTAGGCACTTATAAATGCACATATCAGTATGTTTAAATAACAAATTGTTTTCAAGCATTCAGAATGAGGCTGAGTGTTAAGTAAGTACAGATTTGACTTCTTGATAAATGGTGACTTTAATGTAAATGACACAGAATGTTTTCAGCCTCATTAGTCCTCAGGTAATATCTGCAAAAATATCAACAAAATTGAAAGAAGGCAGGCTTTAGATAAAATTACTCCAAAACAAACTTCTCTCCCCTCTGCCCAAGTTCATGACCACAGGCCTGCTTGGATCAGTGGAGAATGGAGAAACACAGGAAGATTTAGGAAGAAATCTTACAAGAAGCAGGATCTAAAAAGAATAATCCTAATTTTATGGAATGCTGTGGGTTTATGATGGTGAATGGCATCTGACACCAGTGACTGAAACAAAACACCTAAAATTAAAACACACATCAGCAAACTGGCTGAGAGTGGGACTGGAAAAAAATGTGTGTTGGCTTTAGTTTATTTTTTCTCTTAATGACTGAAATTATTTTATATTCCTGCCTCAATATCAGTAGCATATGATTATTGTGTTTTGCTACAGATTTTTATTTTTTTTCCTGGGAAAACTGCCCAATGTCTGTCACCATCTTCATCTGTCTGATGTTCCTAGTCACCTGTATAATTCCCTGGTTTTGGAGTTTCCTTGGCAGTACTGTGTATTTCTCTAAAACCAATACATCCCTCTCCCTTGGCACTGTACAAACATGCTGGATTTTTGCCAGAATGAAGATGGAATTAAAACTGTCCGTACTGCTAGGCTGAAATGAACTGTAATCAGTGTAATTACAACAATTTTTGTGTGTTATTCTTCCATATATTTGAAAAAAAAATTATTTTTTTATCGCTTTTTTGGGGGGGGGGGGATTCTTTTTTTGTTTGTTTTAATAGAAAGTAAGGTAGTGCAATCTTTCATTTTTTTGTAACAAACAAGAACTGAAAAATACCTGTGAACAACTGGTCCTGGCTCTAATTCCTTATAAAGATCTGTGTGATTTTGATTGTGTAGTCTTCATTCCTAAGTGCCAAGGGCAAGCTCCTTTTTTTGTTTTTAAAGATTAATTCAGCACTACTGCCCCTGAAAAAGTATTCTTCTTCCCTTGCAAGAGAGTACAGGGAAAAGGAAAGTTGTGAGACATAGAACAATAAAGAAAAGTATAATTTATTGATTAATATTGATATTTTTATTGACACTGATATCTCACAAGTAACAAATAGAGCTGTAACCTACATATAGAATAGACAGAAAAAAGCTGTGACATCAACTCTGCTAGGCTGGATGACATGTGCTAATAGATTATCTTATGCACATTCTAGGGAAAGATAAATTTTAAAATGGTTTCTTGGCAGAGGGATAAAAAGTGTCAAACCCCTGTTTGAAACCCCTAAAATCATGAAACTTAGTAATTAACACGAGAGAATATATGTAATTCCATTAAGAATTGGAGACTAGAGCAAGAAAAAGATTATGGTAAGTGGACAAAAACTGAGAAAATTGCAAAATTAAATGTCAAGAAAGCATTACCTAATAATACATATTTATTGACAATTCCTGATAACAACTACATAAAGTTTCTTATTATCATATTTTATTAGCTCAGACACTGTAACTGTGTGGAAAAGCTGAGAACCAGGAAATGAACTGCTGAGAGGTCAAAAGAGGAAGAAAATAATGCTGTAACATAGATATAGATGTATTCCTAATTAATAAATAAATATGGACAAATGCCAGGGCTGGGGGTAAAATGCTTACAGTGTTCATCATATCAAACACACCAGAGAGCATGGACTGAGTCCAGAAAAACACAGGGTATTATCTACATTTGTCTAATGTGAAGACAAAATAATATTTTCATTGTGTTGCCAATGATAAAACAAGTGCAATTCTCCCATTTTCCTTTTTTTCTTTTTTTCTTTTGAGATGTAGCAACATAGACTCCCATACAAGTGAATTTCACAGAATCCCAGAATGGCTTGGGTTGGAAGGGACCTTAAAGCTCATCTTATTCCATTCCCTGCCATTCTTCTTTATCCTGTATGTCAAAATGTTGAAAAGTACAGAAAAATCAGATCTAGCAGACAGGGATGGGATGTCAAACTTTTACTAAAAATTCTGCACAATATCTACTGATGGAAATAAAAGCTTTGTCTCTGTAGTGTCTTTTTACCAGGCACTGTCACTGTATTTAAAAGCCTTTATCTCAGAACTAAAACCCGAGATTTAAACACATTAAAAAAAACCAAAAAAACTAAACCAACAAAAAACCCATAAATGCACTTTGGATGAAGTCACACTCCAGGATAAAAGGTTTTGTCCCCAGCGAAAAGAATAAAATAAAGCTAAAGTGCAGTTCTTATCAAAAAGTCATAAATTATCCTGAGAATAGTGACCTATTGAATACTCTGCTTGGATTACTTAAATAGGAATGCTGTTATGAAGCTGGGGCAAGGACGGTTTGCCATTCTGATCAGCTTCTTTTCAAAAGATCACATTTCTGGACAGCACCCTCATACACAGAGAACAGGACTGCAAGGTTGATCAGAGGGATTTTTTTGTTCATCAGTTTGTAACGTGGATTTTGGATAGAGCTACTCCACATTGCACAGAGTCCCATTCTAAAAACATACCTTAATTCCCTTTGAAAGCCCATTTTTGATTGTTTACATGATTTCTGTAAATGGATTTGCCAGGCCCAGGTTGCTCAGAGTTCTTATTTTGCTATGAGTGACTTGAGTCCAGACAAATGGAAAAAATGGAGAACCTTTGTCCGAGGAGAGAACTGGGGTCAATTGTTCCAAATTTGTGGCCACTGGCACAAAAAAACCCTTTCCCCACACGGAGCTATTATTATCATTACTTAATGGGACCAAATGCTATTGAACTAATTTGCCATATTTGAAAACACAAACCCACTTACACATGTAAAAATAAGAGGATTTGGAAGGAATATTTCTGCCTACATGGTAATCTCTTCTATGGCTGGCTTTCTCATGGTAATCCAGATTTTTTTTCCTTACAAAATCCTTCAGAGAAATATTTGACCATATAAAATCAAATAACAACTGTGAATGCTTTTTAACAGTGGTGCAACTCATGAGAAACTTTGGTCTTAAGTATTCCACATATTTTGTTTTGGGGTGTCTCATGGGTGTCAAAAGACATAAATTGGTGAATTAATAGAGAGAAGGTAAAAAGAGTTTTTCAGGGATATTTTCCAGAGATGTGTTAGAACGATGAGAAAACATAGAGATGTTCTTGACTTCTTGACACTGGAATAACTACTGTCAAAGATGGAGAGAAGAAAAAAAAAAAAAAAAAGGATGAAAGAAAAAGAGAAATAATGATTCACTTAGTACAAAAGGTCCAGCGAAAAATAAAAGTTTATAAATCAGTAAAGGGCAAAAGGAAAAGTTGGGGAGAAACAGCAAAACAGCCCTCCCTAAAAACAGTGGCCAAGTCACGCTTTGGCAGCTCTCTGCAGACCCTCAGCTGCCTGCCAGAGTGACAGAGCACTTAAAAGGGCCTCAGCTCCTTTCCTCATCTGCCCTTTCCTCATCTGCCCTCCACACTTCTGTCAAAAACCACTGAAGGTTTTCACATGACGATTTCCATGGCTGCTTTATGACGTCTCTAAGGTCTCTAAGGAGAGAGTTTAATTGTTCTCAGCAAATGACCTCAGCACTTCCCACTGTGGAAAATATTTTCAGATTGCACTGATGTGTGCATCAATTTTTTTTTTTTTTAACATTTTTTTCTGTGCTGCAAATCCACTTGGTAACAGGAAGCTCGCTGTTTGCTTTGTCATCTGAACTGCCATTTCCCATCATGTTAAAAAAAACCCAAAAAACAAAAAAAATATACAGCTCAAATCCTTGCTCTTTGCCAGCAATCCCAGAGCCTGACAGACTGCAAATGAGCCCTCTGGTTTTCCAAGCACATCTGTTGCCTTTGTCTTGTTAAAACTGATTCCAATTCACTTGCATGCCTGTAAATTAACTAAAATGATAGTCCTAAGGACAACAATTTAGCAGAGCCCAACAACCAGATATTATCAGTATGGTATAACTGTGTCATGTTCACCAGGGCTTTATCTATTTCATAACCTGCATGTGTTGATCTAGAACAATCCACAAATTGCAGAAATTTAATTGAAACAGTTGTACCATGCCTTGGCTCCTCAACATGTTTTCTACTGACCTTCCAAATAACAGGAAATAAAATAAGATTGAAGAAATTCTAGGTGCAACTAAATTGCCTGGCTTATTGTATTTATTTTTTATTGTTTACTTGTTTATTTGTGGATTTTTTTTTATGTTCTTGTGTTTTTTTGGTTTGTTTTATCGTACCTCTCAGTATATGTCTATCACAATGGATTTTATTAGTTCAAACATTACATTGATTTACTTTGGGTATTTTTATAGAATAACACTTTTACTCTGTGTTAATATAACCTTTTTCTGAGCAGATTAGAAAAAGTGTGCCTGGGAATGAAACTGAAATATACCTAAACATGTACATATGGATAAACTTGCATAAACATTTGTATAACTTGCTGCTTTTGTGCTTTGGCTTTGAAAATATGTTCAACTTCAAGTGAAGTCATCAATAAACTCCATACATCCAAAAGCCTAACTTCAATTTAACATGAAAAGCAGTTGAGTGCAATCAAATACCTACTACCTGTTCTACATAGAGCTGCTGCAAAAAGTAGCTGGTTCCAGAGAGAAGAATATACATTTAATTTGGATTTTGCTAGGAAACTGTCTCAGGGTTGTAGTAGAATGAGTTTTGTAAGTCTAAAATGATATCATTAAAAAAAAAAAAATAGTGACCTAGGTACTGAGATTTCATTTTCTGTAAAATGTGTTAGATTGTCTGCTCTAGAAAAATCTTAAACTGATGATTTCCAAAGCTCTATAATTTAAGTCTCTCTCTCTCTCTCTGTGATCATTATTTGAAGCTGACATTCCTCTGCATCAGGAAGAGTTGTGCTAAAATTACTTTTTCTAGAGATAAACGTGTTTTTTTTACTGGAAAAATGACCAGAATTTTTTTTTATTGAAAAAATTTGCTAGAAATTACTGGACATTTTGCCTCACACTGTTCAGATCTTTATGGGATTATGAGAGGCATTTGAATGTAAATAATATCGGAAGCCATACAGACATTTGGGCAAAAAAAATTGCTGAGAAAAAAATCATGAAAATATGACCTGGAAACAGACAAAGTTTTACTTGTTCCAAGCCTAGTGTCAACCTAACCTCATGAGAAATTGAGATATTCTAAAATGTTGATGTCTCCAACTATTTTGCATTTTTACACCCAAACTGACTATAATGAGTTTCCTGTTCTACATTTTTCTCCCTCTTCTTCTGACATCCCTGAATGCAAATTTTGTATAATCACAGCTAAAATCTTTAGTGACTCCTGTGGAGAGTTTCTAAACCCTCTTTAATCCTCTTTTTTTTGTCTTTTTTTTTTTTTTTTTTTATTCTTTACTCATCTGTCAAGGTTCAAACTATAATATCCTTCTCACACTCGTGTCTTTCCATATATGTACTTTATAGTTACTGTAGTCATCTTATTTCACTAATATTTTCTTGTCTGTCCAACACAAAAATTCACCTTACCTACTCTACAGAGACTTTTATTACTTTTCAGAACCCAAGATAAAAAACTACATCATGCAATTCATCCTACCAACAACTGGCAATCTGTAAGTAAGTAATAATTCCAGTGTACATATCATATTTCCCAGAAAGCTGATGCTGAAAAAAATGTTTTAGGATGATTAGGAAGGTGATTTTTTTTTTTTTTTTCTCCCAGGGTAATTTAGTCAAGATAGTCAAAATAATGGATTATGAAAAAATTAAATTAAATAAAACCCTGGCTCATAAAATCCAAGATTAAATTTTACATGGACAGTTTTGAGCATATATAAAAGTCTGAGAAGTCAAGCACACACATACATGAGACAAATATCAAAGAGAAATAAATTTCATCAAATTCATGGCACTTCAAAAAGCAATTTTCACACCATCTTAGGAAAAAAAATTAAAGAGTAAAAAAAAAAAAAAAGGAAAACAGAAAAAACATAAAAAAGAAGATATGTAGACAATGGTAAGGTTTATGATTACAAGTGGTCAATTTTGAAAGAAAACCCATAAATTAAGGTCCCAAAGTCCTTAGAAAGGGTAGCACACATTGTATTTCACACAGCAGAATAACAAAGAAATTTAACTTACATAACAATTGAGTAAATTGGAACATAAATGAAGTTAATTTTTAGGACAATGTGAGTATGGCTTGTTAACCCTATTGGAATTAGTAGGAATTATTAACCTTACTGAAAGGTAAATAAGGAATGAGCTATTTACTAAGGTAATAATGAGCAATTAGCAAATAAAAATTCTCTCCTCAGCTTTATCTTTCTTGACTGACTTCAACTTATTAGACCAGGAAATGTCTTCATTTTCTTCTGCAGCAAAGGGCTGAGTCCTACACCACACAAACATGCTGAATAATGCATCAGTCCTTGGTCATCTTGGGTCAATAAAACTGTTTTGAGGCTGGAATAATATTTACTGTGAGAATTGGACCGTTTGCAATATACACAGCTGGGGACCTTGTTTTAGTCTGAATTTTAAAGTAAAGCTTTTGTTGTAAGGTGAAGCATAGGCCTACACTGTGCCCTAGAGAATTTAATATAGAAGTATTAATATTTATCTAGTCCTGCTAATATTGTCCTAAAAATTAAATGTACCCTCTGGAATAAAGCTATTTCAGGATTCACTAGAGTGCTCAGAAATTCCTTTTATCTTATCTCACTTGTCCCTGAGAAAAAGTTATGCATAGTTAAAATATTGACAAGGCATGAGGCTCTCAAATATGCATTTCTTTTAATATCATAAATGCCACTCATACCTATGGTGTAATATTGATATCCTGTGTATGATTCTGTAAAGATTAGTTTTACATGAATGTAAACCTACAGCAGGATTCAGGCACTGACACTGCAATAACCTGAGTTTAAATTGAAACAAGGAAGAAAGGCAATTTTGGAAACCATCAGAAAAGTTGAAAAAAAAAACCAAAAAACCAAACCCAAGCACACTTCAGTGGACAACATGAGCCTGCTATGGAAATATGAATGTACATAAAGGATTCTCTGCTCCCCTCCTCCACTGCCAGCTCTGCTGCTGTTGACCCAGTTCATTCATTTTCACCTCCTCTTTTCAAGTGCCAGCAGTGCACATTTAAAACATCCCTAACAATTAAATTCTGCTTAGTTCACATAGTGACAGCACACAAGCATTTAGAAGGTTGTTTGTGTACATTGGTCTCTATAATAATTCTTGGGTTTTTTTGCAATATTAGTCTTTAATGGTCTTTTATTTTTTTTTCCCGTTGCTGTAATATTTACAGAAAAAAATTATAGATTGCTCCATTGAACCAAAGTGAAATGACTGCTTTGCTTTGTGGAGTAATGAGAAGCACAGCCAAAATCAGTGGTAAGATGGAAGAATTTTAAATGGTGTATTTCCTCAGTGTAAAATATCAAATAGACTAAGCCATCAGTGAAAATGCCATCGGCTTAAATCCTTTATGTAAACAACTTCTTTGCAGGAGTAATGAAGGAATGAAAAACACCTTGAATATTTGTAATTTTGCCATTGCATACCATTGTGAACCTAAGTGCATCAATTGAAACAGCAAGAAACATATTTTGCTATTCTAATAGAAATTACTCTTTTGTTTTAAAGTAAAAACTTTGTTTCATACCTTTGAATACCAAGTTGCTGCAGAAAAGGAGATTTTTTTGAAATACTTATCAGAAATATTGAAGAACAATAGCTCTGCTCAAAGAAATTTGTTGTCAATGAGGAATATTTTTTTTTTATTTTGGTTTAACTGAAAAATCTGACATTTCAGGGCAGGTAATTCTTATAATGATTAGTATTAATGATATGACTCTTTCTTCTGCCAACCTGGCATAATCTTCTGCCTATGCTTCTGGGCTACATATGGTCTGTCCAAGCTCAGCTATAAAATACATATACTTTCTAATTTCTTATTTGAGAGAGAAAACTTGCACTTTAATTTTACATACTGTTCTTTTTTTCTTTTTTTTTCCCGCAGCTACAATACAAATATTTACTCTTTGGAAGAAAACAAAATAACCTGCATGCTTACACACACTGAAAATTAATGACATTGTAAAGTGGCAACCAATAGCTGGTAAAATATGGGTGTGATGAAATTGGTGTGAGATGTAGAAAAGGAGTCTAGAAGCTTTTAAAAGCTGTTGAAGCAGTCAGTTCCACAGTATATTTCCAGCCCCAAGCAGTGAAATCACAGGTCACAGTGTGTTACCATGTACTCACTCGCCAAACTCATCACTGCTGAGAGAACACAGTGCTTAGGAAATCAAGAAAAACCTTGAAGTCCAAGCTATGATTTTACAAAGTAGGAGAGGCACACAGTGGAACAGGAATCTCCTTCATCTGATGCTTTGCACTAATTGCACTTTCCCTTTTAAAGTGATACTCAAAGCAGGACAGCTCGATAACCTTCTCACGCCTTCCCCTTGTAAACACCACGCACTGACACCGTGTCTGCCCACAATCTGTCTTGCAGGAGGAGGTGGTGTGGAAAGAGACATATGAAAGCAACTCCCCGAGCGCTGGGGAAGGTGTTAGCAAAAATAATTGCTTTTTTTTTTTTTTTTTTTAATTTCCCCATCAAGACATTGAGAAATTATTATCAGCGCTGACTTTCAACAAACTTATCCCCAAGCCCTTTACATAATATATTAATACTATATTTTAATGTAGCTGTAAATATCTTCAGGGATGATCAGGAAGGAGAAATCATATTTCAAATATTTTTTCTCTCTTTTTTTTTTTTTTTTTTTTTTTTTTTACAGTGGGCTAAGACTATGTAAGATAAAAATTTGTGCCTTCACTGAAAGAGAGTTGAGCAGCTCAGAACAGAGCTCTGAGGCTGCAATTGTCTATCCACAGTCCTTTCACATTTACCTATTGCATGAAATAATGGACAGCTGTGTCTTAATATGTTCAGTGAGATGGATCAGGAGGTCTGGTTTCTTCAATCAGAATTTCTCAGCTCTAACAGAACATCTTTCCTTCTTCTTAAGGGGAAAAGTCACCTTGTTTTCTTGAAGTCTTTCTATTTGTGGTATACTCTGCAAAAATACCAAGGGTATGAAATTACAACATACTACCCATCAGAATATAGAAAGCAAAAGGCTGCAGTCTACAGGAATCAGATCCAGTGCAACAGCACCAAAAAATAAAAAAATAAAAAAAAAGGGAAAAAAAAGGGAAAAAAAAAAGAAAAAAAAGTGTTAGAAAAAGGCTATCCTACTCATCATCTCATCGTTCCAACTCTAATAGCTTTGACATCAAGAAAATGCTGTCAGCAAATATGTGTTTGCCAGGTATTGAAAGGGACAGGGGACAGCAATTTTCCTACAATGCACAGGAGAATAATTTTCATATCATGAGGGACTCAAATGTGGAATAATCATGAAGTGACGGAGGGTTTTTGTTACTGCTTTGAGCTTAAAATTAATGAGATCAAACCTCATTGTTTGACTCAGAGAAGTCTGGGAAGTTACAGAAATACACACCACTTTTATAGTCATTAAATACTGTAGCCTAGAGCTGCAGGTGATAAAACTGCTTCATAATTTTATTTTAACAAAAGTAGCAGGAAAGGTTAAAGACCATGTTTTGATTGTTAATAAGAGAAATATACAGAAAAGAAGTTGCTGCCTTGAAGTTAAGAAAAAAAGCAAATATATTTTTCCCATTGAACATCTAGATTACCTAGTCTATCTAACACTCCTTCACCTAGAACTGATGGCATTCCACAATTATTAAAATTTCCTAAACATTTAAAATTAATTCTTTTTCTTAAATTCAAAATTTTAAACTGCCTGTAAAATCTAAAGGTCAAGGAAACGCTGAATCCAAGGAAGGCTTTTTTGCTTTCCACTCAAATCCTTATGATACATGGCTTCATCTGAGGGTTCCCCTTCATTTCATGCACAGAGAAATGAACAACTGCTCTCATTTATGGTGGAAAGAAGAATTGCTTTATTTTTTTGAAGTCTCTGGACTAGTTCTCTACCATCCCAGGCAATTAACTACCCCTAACAATCTTCATGATGGCCCTGTAAGTATTCCATCAAACATCATCTGGGCACGGTGGAAGAATCAGGGAGCTGCTGAAGTACATCCTTAATAAACTGTGTCCCTGCAAAGTTACTCAAGTGTTACTGTCAGCTGAGCGTCACATCTTTCATCACCCTGATAATCAGCCGGCTGCTGAAGATCATATATAACACAGGCCTGCCATTTGCAGGGCTTCACTTGAAAGACTGATGCCCCCAGCGACATAAATTGTGACCAGGATTCTCAGGCAGTGAGGCTCGCAAAGAAATATGTGCTGACATCACATTTCTGCTCTTTACTGTGGCCCTGACATTTGTGCCGTTTATTGCCAAGTGAGGGAAGAAGCGAAAATAAAGGGCTAATGAAAGATGCCATTTAACTTCCATGGGAGTTTAAGCCATGAATTAAAATGTAGAAGAGATGTGCAGGAAATGCAGCACCGAACTACCCCAAAACTTCACATGTGAGAGGATCCTGTAGAGATGGAGCCATGAAATCCTCTGTCAAGTACATAAAAACAAGAGATAACATAAACATGTTGAACATGTTCTGGTTGAACACAGGAACACAGACCAGTCTTTCTGGGCTCTGTGGAAGCAGCCAAATTCCACAGATCAATAAGTAATTTTTTGTCAATTTTTTTTTTCTCATATGCACAGAGAAAAGAAGCTTTTCTCATGAGTGAAGAAAATCTGGGTGAGGAGGAGACATCCAAAGAAAGTGACAATGGAAGAAATATTTTGGCCTTCAGCAAGGAATCTTGACTTCTGTAACAGAATGAAGATAAAAATAAATTAAAACTATTTCAGTATTTAGGTTTGTAATTTTGGAATGTACAGGTGGCTAATCCCCAGATTTTTTTCTATAGAACATATTCTGATTTTCTGAAAATGATGTACCAATAAAAAAAAACCAAGACCCAAACAGCAAAAGGGGAACAGAACATAAAATCTCTTTCTTCCTGCCATACTCCCCCACATACCACAGGTTGGTTTCTGAGACTCACATTACAAAGAAACAGTTTTTCTTAAACTGAAGAATGTCAGGTTTATTGCACGCTTGAAACACTTTTCATAATGCCTGTATCTCACATCTTATCAGAGACATTTCCTGTGGTGTAGGATATGTGCTGCCTGACAGCCTCTCCCTCAGTCACTTAGAAATAAACTCCCAAACATCAAACATAAGAAAGCTGACATGGTGGTACTTAGTTTATCCAGGCACAGCCTTCACATCTTTTTTATTATACCAATACATTAAGAAATGTCAAAATTTCTTGTGTAGCCTTCTTGTGACATCTGTGAGTGGCTGTTCATGCAAACTGTAATAGATTTTGAAATTTCACACTAACTTCAGCTAATGCAGATGTGGCTGCTGGGACCAGAATTTCCATTTTGAGAGACCAGCAAGCCACTTTCTTTTCCATGTGCATGTCTAAAAATCATGGCTAATTAGAGCTTTCTTTCAGTGTGCCACGCTGAAAGTTACACACTGAAAGATGGTTGCCTGCTCAGTATTTCTGTCATTCTAAACTTTTGGCTTCTATTAACTGAATAAAGAAAAGATTAACAGTCTCTGCTGCAGTTGTGAAGTGCTCTTCTGGCCTGGTAATAGCAATGTTACAACAGATTTTTTTTTAAGGCTTTTAATCATTCATCAGAAACTGGAATTTTCTTGTTCAATGGTAGAAAGCTCTCATCATTAAGAAAAAAGTGCTTTAAGCAAAAGTGAAAAGGTTTTAAAATGTGAGTGTACATATACATAAAATATTTATCACAGTGTAGAAGCTGAGAATACTAAGGTAAGAAACAACTATATCAACATTATCATAGATGATCTACTGGATTAGAAATTATGTACAGAAACCGTGCTCAGAATTCATAGGAAAAGGTGGGTTTCACCTGAGAGGGCTGAAAGAGCAAGGACAGTACAACACACCAAATACCACGCAATGACAACGAGGTCCATGATAGCTGAAGGGGACATCTTTAAGGAGAGCAAGCACAAAAAGTCTTCAAAGCATGCCAACTATGTTTTGGGTTTTTTCTAATCCCTTCATGTAGAGGCCGAAGAACCAGCCAATTCAGAGATCCTGGCTCTCCCTTGGAGGGTTTCTCCCTAGGTAAGGCACTTTGCTCTCAGAGAGAGAAAAGTGTCACTCCCAGAGGTCCTTGAGTTAGACATGTTAATTTGTTGCACCCCATTGGTTTCCCTCCCTATCAATCCACCCTGATACATGTATCCAAGTTTCCCCCTCTCCTTCCCTATAAATACTCCGGTTTTTTTCCCCGTTTTTTCCCAGTTGGAGGAGCTGCTTTCACTGGCTCCCTTCACTGAGGGCCCTGCTTTAATAAAGGCTACTGCTCTGTGGAATGCCATACAGACCCCGAGTCTCTCTTCCTGTGTCACCTGCTGATCGCCACTGAGCAGAGACCACTTGACGGGCAGAGGACGTGCCTGTGCTCCTGAGCAGTCCTTTTGGATGGCTTCTTCAGGGTAGGCACAGCACCCCTGCCATCAACACCGCCGTGGCAAGTGGCGCCCAACGTGGGGCAGACAAAGAGCCCCCACTGCAGTCTGCCTGCAGTTTTAACTGCAGAGTGTGCTACTGTTGGAGCTGCCAACCCACGAGGAGAACTTCTTGCGTTCTAGCAAGAGGAGATCTGAAGGGCTGCGACCGGGACCCTCGCTGACCATCCAGGGCAAGGAAGAAGACGAGCCCTTGAGGACTGGCCGCCAGGTGACCACCCGCCCACCAGCTTTTCATTGGCCTCATCAGCCGAAGAAAAAGTGTGAGTCACCCCATTAAGGGTTTTTGGGCCTTTCCTAGTTCAGTTTGCATTTTGCTGCTGGGTGGGGAGTGAGAAGGATGGGGAATCAGCTCTCCAGACCGAGACTGACCCCTCCTGAGAGGGACTTTTACGTCCAAGTTGTGGGTACCCTTAAAACGGGAAATTTTAAGTTTTCTAAAGGGGAGTTAAAGAGGTTTATTCACTGGATTTTTAAGTACTTTAAAATAACTCCTGGTTCTGTTAAGTTGGGGAATTTTTGGGATAATGTGGGGAAAAATTATATACTGCTCTAGCGAGGGGAGATTTATCAGTTGCCAAGTTTTTTCCTTTGTTTCAAACCATTATACTTTCTGTCGAGAAAGAGGGAAAAAGGGTTGATGAAGTTTCGGGTGCCCAGTTGAAACCCCCGTCCCCATTACCCTCTCCAAGTGTCCCTAAACCCTCTTCCCTACCCGAGGGACAGTTGGCGGGTGGATGTAGCCTATAGGCACATATAGGGTTGCTGCCGTCTCCCTGACACCCTCCCACCACCTCTCTACCCTTACCAGGACAGCACTGGCCATGCTGCTCTGGACCTTTCCTCTACCCTCCTCCCTATGCCCTCATACCCGGTTGTATCCCCGTTTCCTAATGTTAGTAAAGATGGCGCCAGCAATATGGCCAGCCCCGCCATATTGTCACCTTTGCACCCAGGTTTTCCCGCCCTTGCACCTCAAAATGGCCACTTTCCCGCCCCTACCCCTTCTCATCCTGCCACACCCTGCTCTTCTCCCCCTCCCACCACATCGCTGGGTGTAACCGCGTCAGGCCCCTCCCCTTCCATTGGGAAACTCCTCCCCATCGTGGACCCCAGTCCCGCCCCTTCCAACCCAAGCTCCGCCCCCAATGACACCCCCACTCCCGAGTTCCACCACACCGGGACCGGAAGTGGGAATGACACCAATCAGAAGGAAGCCATCTTGGCTTCCTCATCCAGTCGCAAGCAAGCCAAGTCTAGGCACGGGAGTTGGCCTTATGCTGTCATTAAGCGCCCTCCATGTCCGCAAGGAGATGAGAGGAGTCAGTCCACATTTTCCGACTCTGAGCCTGAGGATGGCTGGGCTGAGGTGCAAAGACAGGCTACGTGGGTGGGAGACTCAGCCCTGTCTCAAAAAATTTTAGCCTTTCCTGTAGTACATAAGAAGGACAGGGCAGGGGCACTTATTAATGTGTGGGAGTCCCTACACTATAGGGAGTTGCAGGAACTTTGCAAGGCTGCAGAGGAGCATGGCCGGGGTTCTCATTTTTTTGAACATTCACTGGAAGCCACCTTCACTGCCCATATTATGGTGCCTCATGATATTAAAAATATCATGAGCTGCCTTCTCTCCTCAGAAGAATACATACTATGGGAAAGGCAGTGGAAAAAACATCTAAAACAGTTGGCAGATGCATATCCAAAGGATGCCAACAGACCAAATTTAACTGTGGAACAAATGGCAGGGGAAGGTGATTTCCAAAAGCCCCAAGATCAGGCCCGAGATCTGCCCGAGCCAGCGTTACAGGACATCGCCAATGCTGCCAAGACGTCTCTTTTTGTCACTCCTGATGACAAGGTGCCTACGCAGAGCTTCACAAACATTAAACAAGGGGCAAATGAATCCTTTATTAAGTTTGTGGATAAATTAAAATTGGCCATTAAAAAACTAATAGAGGGCTCCCAAATACAAAAGGAGCTACTGGCTAAGATGGCAATGGCGAATGCAAAATTCAGAATGCAAGGCAGTTTTGCAAGCCCTTCCACTTGACCCCAAAACAACAATTGACCGAATGGTTGAAGCCTGCACCAAGCACTTTGCTGCCCAACTGAACATACGGTGGCAATTGTGATAGCTAAGGGAGTGGCAGAAGGGATGTCTGGTGCTTTCGCTGCAGATCCAAGCAAAAGCCGCTGCTTCAATTGTGGTGAGCTTGGACATTTTTTCAAAGACTGCCCAGACAGACATTGTGGTGAGCCTGAACATATTTGTACAAGCTGTCCAGAGAGACATTACTCACAACCATCTACCCACAAACAGTTACCCAGACCACATTGGTGTTTGAGAAACCCCAAGCAGAGCACGGAACAGCCCTGTGCTCCAACATCATATCAAAAGCCCTGCTGCTGCACTCCTCCTGCCAAGTCCACCATCCCACTTCCACGGGGACCACGACCTCAGACCCAGCAGGTGGATCAATCCAGATGGGAACCCGGCACCAACTGGTAACCAGGCTGTCCTTACAACTTAAGGGTGACTGTATGTATAAGATCCCCACAGGAAAGCATGCACCACCAGGCGACCCCTCCAATATTCTAATACTTGGGGATCCAACGAACTCTCCAGGACAAATTCATACCATCCCAGAGGTTCAGACTGTGTACCCAGGAGACAAGATCTTTGTCTCCTTAACATGTTCAGACGCTCCTTAGTTTTTAAATGAACGGACTCCAGTGGCACAAGCTTTTTTACTACCTAATAACTGCCCAGAACAGGTTCCCCTCAATCCCACTGCCATGTGGACTCAGGTTGTGGGCTCAAACAAACCAATCATAGACTGCTGTTTGTTTTGTTATGGGGAGCGTATCCATTGTCCCGGCATGCTCGACACAGGGGCAGACGTTACCATCATCGTCCACTCCGAGTGGCCGGACAACTGGGAGTTGCAGCCTGTGGCAGGCATGATCTTGGGGATTGGAGGGATGAAACTTCCATGCGAAGCAAACGCAGTGTCATTATTGAAGGACCCGAGGGGAAAATGGCGACCATCAGGCCATTTGTGGTAAGGGCACCAATCACCCTCTGGGGAAGGGATCTCCTATCCCAGTGGGGTGCTTCTCTATGAATTCCCAGCAGGGATTTTTAGTGGGGGTCACTGAAGATCACACCAAGCCTTCCATCCCTCAACTCACCTGGAAACAGCACCATCCAGTGTGGGTTGATCAGTGGCCCCTATCTGAGACCAAACTGCACGCACTGGAAGCCTTCATGGAGGAGCAGCTTGCCAAGGGCCACACTACAGAGACCAACAGCCCTTGGAACTCCCCTGTCTTTGTCCTATGCAAACCAGGCAAGGACAGGTGGAGACTCCTCCATGACCTCCGAAAGATCAACGAGGTCATTGAGGATATGGGTCCCCTCCAGCCAGGTATGCCCACTCCCTTTACGCTCCCTTGGGACTGGAAGCTTGCCATCATAGACATTAAAGACTGCTTTTTTAACATCCCTCTCCACCCCCAAGACGCCCCCAGGTTTGCATTCTCTGTCCCCTCCCCAAACAGGCAGGCACCCTTAAAAAGGTACCATTGGCTTGTTCTCCCGCAAGGGATGAAGAATTCGCCCACCATCTGCCAATGGTACGTAGCCCACATCCCATCCCCAGGAAGGGCCCTGTTCCCAAATGCAGTCATTCTACATTACATGGATGACATCTTAGTTTGTGCCGCTGACGAAGACTATCTCCACCGGACTCTGCAAAAAAACTATCCAGACAATTGAGGATGCTGGGTTTGAGATACGCGAGGACAAGATCCAGCACACCTGCCCTTGGACCTACCTGGGACTCCGGATCTGTGAGCGGACCGTCGTGCCCCAGCAGCTGACCATCAGAGATGACCCCAAGACCCTTTGAGACCTACACCAGCTCTGCGGGTCCATCAACTGGGTGCGCCCTCTGCTTGGGATAACGACGGAAGTCCTTGCACCCCTCTTCAACCTGCTCTGTGGCAGCGAGGCCCTCGACTCACCACGCACCCTCACGCCAGAGGCAAGGGAATCCATCCTCAAGGTCCAGGAGGCCCTGTCTTCGCGGCAAGCCCACCTCTATGAGCCCAGCCTGCCCTTCCAGCTGGTTGTCCTGGGTAAGGCCCCACGCTTACACGCGCTCATTTTTCAATGGGACATGGCATTGAAGGATCCACTCCTTATCATCGAGTGGATCTTTACACATAACCAACCTACCAAGACCATCACAACTCCACAGGAGATCAGGGCAGAACTCATTAAAAAAGCAAGAGTTCGTCTCCGCACTCTCGCGGAGTGTGAGTTCACATGTATATTTCTACCATTGGCAACTGGGGATTTGGAGCCTTTACTCCAAACCAATGAGAGCCTTCAGTTCGCTCTTGATAGCTATTCAGGCCAAATTTCTATACATCCACCCGGCCACAAACTATTCAAAACTACATTTAATTTGGTCCCCAAATTATTACAGCGCAAAACACCGCTCAAGGCTCTGACAGTTTTTACAGATGGCTCAGGGAAATCCCACAAATCAGTCTTGACTTGGAAGGACCCCAGGACACAGAATTGGGAGTCTGATGTCCCAGTGGTTGAGGAATCACCACAAATTGCTGAATTGGCAGCCGTCGTCAGAGCTTTCGAGAAATTCTCTGAACCTTTTAATTTGGTCACAGATTCAGTTTATGTTGCCGGAATACCTATGAGAGCCGAACATGCTTTCTTAAAGGAAGTCTCAAATCCAAAATCATACCAATTGCTTTCTGAGTTAATATATCTTATCTCCCACAGAAAGCAACCGTACTATGTTATGCATGTGAGGTCACACACCGACCTCCCAGGTGCCATCGCAAAAGGGAACAAGAGGGCAGACGTGTTAACCATATCTTCTGGAGCAGCCATAGTCCCAGACATTTTCACCCAGGCGAAGTTGTCCCACCAATTCTACCATCAAAATGTGCCAGCACTAGTTAGAATGTTCAAGCTACCTAGGGATCAGGCCAGGGCAATAGTTGCCACCTGTCCCAATTATCAGTCTTTCCAGATTCCAACCATTACTTCTGGGGTTTACCCCGGAGGACGCAATAGCTGCCAGATATGGCAGACTGATGTGACTCACGTCCCGTCTTTCGGGAGACTCAAATATGTCCACGTCTCAGTGGACGCATTCTCTGGTGCAGTGTTTGCTTCTGCATATGCAGGAGAAAATGCCAAACACGCCACCCGACATTTCCTCCTTGTGTTTGCTACCCTGGGAGTCCCAGAACAAATTAAAACAGATAATGGACCCGCTTATACCTCTCACAAATTGAGAGACTTCTTCAATCACTGGGGGATAAAGCATACCATGGGCATACCTCACTCTCCCACAGGGCAATCAATTGTGGAAAGGACACCCCAAAATTTAAAGAGTCCTTGATCAGCAATGGGGAGGAACACAGAGATCATTCCTCCAATTGAGAGGCTCTGTAAGGCTCTATATGTCATGAATTTTCTAAATTGTTTACCTACAGAGCCTGACCCCCCTGTAATGTGGCACTTCTCTAATTTGACCCATGCCAAACTTACAGAGAAGCCACCAGTGCTGATCAAGGAGCCTGAATCACAACAAACACTGGGACCTTTCCCATTGATTACCTGGAGAAGAGGGTATGCTTGTGTGTCCACACAAAGCAATCTGGTCCTAAGTGGCTCCCGGGGAAAAATATCAAACCATATTTAGGCCCTGCAAACCCTGCACCAGACACAGACATCACAAAGTCTCCTGAGACCCATACAGGTCCAGAAAAGCAACAAATCACTGCAGCCTGGAGACAGAAACATCGCCGGAGTCCACCGAAGCGGCTTACCACCAGATCAAAAACCAGACAGAAGCCAAACTGTCCTGCTACCAGGGCCACTACCAGGACCACAACCAGACAGGAGCCAACCTCCAGCTGGACTACACGAAGATGCACAAGTTCCTTTAATTCCTTTCCCCTACCTCTTCCCTCTCTCCCTTCCCCTTCTTACCCTCATTACCTAACCCTAATTGCTAATTTGCACAGAGATGCACCTTAATGCTGCTACCGCTGGTGCCTTGGCCATGCGTCCCCCTCTACGCAAAATGGCCCCATCAGCAACCAACTGCCTCATCCCCAATACCCATTCCTCATATTTTTTTTTTTTTTTTTGAAAGCGGGGGAGAGACAGGAAAGGGGGAGAAGGAAAAATAACATCTTTCCTTGCTTAGCCCTAATCTGTTTACATTCATTTACAGACCATGGAATATAAAACCATCGTTGTGTTCCTGACCACCTGGATGCCCCTGACAACATCAGCCGTGGATGCCTGGCTAGTAGCACAGCCCCAGGAGAATGTGTGGATCACCCTCGCAAAGACGTTCCAACAAGAACACATGTGCTTGTCCATGGGCAGCACCACCAACCCTCTGTCTGGTTGGGGTTCCTTTGAAGTCCCACAAATACCCTTTCACAGGGAAAGAACCCAACCCGGTGGACATTTGGGACAAGTGGACAAGGATCTTGCCCCATGCACCAGAGGAACCCCAAGAATTGGAGCTTTTGGGGTCCTCCAAGGATATTGTATAAATTTTGACTATCGCCCAGTAGGCAATGCATGGTCTGCCTCAAAATACCAAAGGGCAATTAAATCAAAGAAAAATGTGACTTCCAATAGTAAAATTTACAATCAGTCCAAATGGTGCAATTACACCAGCAGCACACGATCTGTCTCCTCTCACTATCCCAGAGTGCTGCCCCGGGGAGTGTTCTTAATCTGTGGGGATAGAGTGTGGGCAGGAATCCCTTCCCAACTTCAGGGAGGTCCTTGCACGCTTGGACAGCTTACCATCCTCACTCCAAATTCAACCCTGATGTATGATTGGCTGAAAAGGAATGAATCGGCCGGCCAAAAGAGAGATCTCATCCAATTGGATGAAAATTGTGATAGCCAAATTGAAGATTGGTCATACACAAAGAAGGTAGTGATGTCGGCATTTTTGCCATGGGTATAGGCTGCTAAAGCCCTCAGTGAGCTTTCTCACCTGGAGTGTTGGCTTGGTAAGCAGGCCAACCTGACCTCCTCTGTCCTGAGCGACCTCTTGGCGGATGAAGAGATTGTTAGGCATGCTACACTACAAAACTGAGCTGCCATAGACTTTCTGCTCCTTGCCCATGGACACAGCTGTGAGGAGTTTGACAGGCTGTGCTGCTTTAACCTGTCCAACCATGGCAAAAGCATCCATGTGCACATCCAGATCATCAGCAACATGGTCCAGGAACTCAAAAGAGAAAAGGAGCCCCAGTGGTTCAGGACCTTCATATGGTTTAATATGACAAATGGTAGCACATAGTATAGGGTAGCTTTGAAAACTCTACTGCTAGCCTTGAATTTAAACAAACAGAAGTGCAGTTTTACATCTAAGGCAGAATGACTTTGTGAAGGGATCAGAGGGTCCAGGTAGGTAGGGGACAGCCTGACTGGTTTGGATGGATGCTCTGATGAAAAGGACTGGGAGGCTGGGTGGTCACCGGGTTGAAAATGAATGAAAAACAGGTTTTCCTGTAGAATAAGGAAAAGCCCATAGCCAGCAGGTCAGGGGAAGGCATTATCCACCTCAGGACTGCAGCAGTGGGGCCATAACTGAAACACTCTGCTCAGTTTCTGGGACATTTTGAGAGCAGTGATGGATTTGTTCAGCAGTGGGTTAACAAAATGGTTAGGGACAGAGATCTGACCTATGAGGATAAGTTAAAAGAGCTGGGAAATGTCTTGTTTATTCTGAGACAGTGCAGGTTAGCAGTAAAATGATCTGGCAGGCACCCACAACTAAACATGGGATGATGATGAAGATACACTTTTCTGGGTAGTGTCACACAATAAAAATAGTGGTGGTAACAACATGTTGTAGCTTAGGAGGTTCAAAGTAGACATAAAAACCTTTAGGAATGAGGGGAGTGCACTAATAGGAGAGTTTAGTGGGAGAGGTTCTGAAATCATAAAAATCACCGAGTCATAGAATGATTGAGTTGGACAAGACCTTTAAGATCTTTGAGTCTGACCACAAACCTCATGTCCCTCATTGGAGCTTCTCAGGATTTAGATGGACAACCATGAATACAAACATAGAAACAGTCCAAGATTTGAAAAGGAGCCTTCAAAGCTGCTCCCCAGATGCCCCTCCCCAGAAATCTCTCCTGTTGTTTCCCTCCTTAAAGCAGTCTGTTCCTTTTGGAATGCTGTGTCTGTAGTCTCTAACACCTTGTCAGCCAATTGTGCGCTCGGTGACATTTCAAGGTGCAACATACAATAGAAGGTTCTGCCTTTTTCTCTGCTATTCTTTTTTTTCATAACTCCTGTAATTTTTATCTTTTTCACTGATTTGCCTCTACTGACCTGAGGTTTTCACAGTCTATCACTTTATGTGCATCTGCATTTTATTTCATCTTCATCTTAGTTATCAGATGCTCCAAACCAAAGACCTGCTGGAACTCTTTGCAAATGTCTCTTTACTAAACAAAATGACTTACTCATTCACAAAAGGCATGAGTGTCTACATGACCAGGTAGTACACCATAAATGCTGTTTCATTTTAATGAAATCTCTTTTTTGAAATTCAAATCTATTTTCCTTTTTCTCAAAGAAGTCATTGTTTCTCCAGGTGAAAATCTTCCCCTTCTGTAATCCTGTAATTCTGATTCTAACCAATGGTGGGTTACCTTTTTCAAAAAGTTTTGACAAAGATTGTAAGCTGAAAAAACTTTTGAAAATGGTAAGTATATTTAAATCAGCTGGATATTCTCCTTGTCCAAACTCTCACTATTAGCCCAAAGAACTCCATAAGGTTTCCAAAACACAAAAGCAGACAAAATGACAGCGCTTTTGTTTTGGGAATAACGTTCCTGTAACTATGAGTTAAAGACCATTTTTTGGTGTAGGATTTTGGAGTATTTTTACTAATAATTCTCACACGGAATATTCTTTTGTTTTGTTAGAATTGTCTGTATCACAGTCCAGCACTGTGCAGTCATGTCCTGGGAGCAAGGCAGGGGCAGCGGCACAGCCCCTGCAGCGCCCGCAGTGCTCGCCTCAAGAGCGAGCGGCTTTTCCTGCGGGGAAGCGGCTGCCCAGGAGAAGAGCCGGCTCCCACGGTGGCTTGGGCTGCCAGAGGGCTGGGCCCGGCATGGAGCCGCTCTTGGGGGCATGGCTCAGCTTCATGGTGCTCCACCCAAACCTTTCGAGGAACAGGCAAGGAGAGTCCCTCTAAATCCCCCAGTCTTTGCGGCCTAGCCTCTTCTTCTTCATCCAGGATTCTTGCTTCATGCCAGTCGTCAAACACCCGCTGCCAGGCCTTGAGCTGGCTACTGAGGTCGCTGCTGTATTCCCCGTCATTCTGCTCCAGCTCTTCATCACTGTCATCATCCCAGCTAGACCTGGAGGATTTTCTCTTTGCTTTCCCTCTGGTCACCTGCTGGCCAATGCACTTCTGCCTGGCTGAGGTTTCTTTGTCTCTCCTGGCCACTTCCTGGGACAGCTCTTGTTTGTGGCCAGCATCCCAGTCAGAGAGTCCCCGGCGGCTCGTGCCTTCTCCTGGGGACAACCGCTTCTCAGATTTTTCCCAGTGTGGAAATTTCAGGCAGCGACCTTTCTCTCCCTGGGGTACCCCTTGTTCCCTGCATTCTTCCCAGTCAGAGACATCCCAGTAGCTCGCGGATTCTTCTTGGTCCAGCCTTTTGTCAAGGCCTTCATCCCAATGAGAGAGCTCCTGGGAGCTACGGCCATCTCCTGGGGACAGCTGTGGCTCAGCATGAGCTTCCCCCGGAGTCCCTTGCTGGAATTTGTTCTCCTCCTCTCGGGAGAACTCTGGCTCTTCCCCAATGTAGAAACTTACAAAGAGACGGTCTCCATCCAAGGCTCCTCTCCTCCCTCTCCTTGCCCTTTCAGCCTCCTCCTGCTGCTCCCTCAAGGCCTGGGCTCTCTGTGAGCCGGACCAGGGCCTGTGGGGCTGGGAGTTGGGCTTTGCCTTCTTCTCCTCCATGTCTGCAGTCCTCTGGCACACACAGGTACCTGGACACAGCCGCTCTTCTAGGACTGGCCAGACCACGGCCCCACAAACCCTTTATATACCCCCAGCCAGGGTTGGGGCTCTGCCATGTCACAATGGACTTTGGGCATCACAAGGTCCCGCATCACCGAGGGCCCTGACGCACCGTGCCTGTGTCACAAAGGCCACCCCGGCAACCCGTGCCTGTGTCACAAAGGCCACCCCGGCACCCCGTGCCTGTGTCACAAAGGCCACCCCGGCAACCCGTGCCTGTGTCACAAAGGCCACCCCGGCACCCCTTGCCTGTGTCACAAAGGCCACCCCGGCACCCCTCCAACAGCCCGAGGCACCAGGAGTGGCCTGGAGCAGCCCCGGTCTTGGGGGATTGCAGCCCCTTTCTTCTGAGCAGCACCTTCAAATGATCAGGAGCGGCTGGGGCCGAGTGAAGGTGCAAAAGGATCCCGTGTGTGTCTTCGTTTGAAAGACAGGGGCCTGCTAACTAAGGCAGGAGCCTCCTTTGCAATGGAAAATGCAACCCCCCCTCCCTCACATTTATTATCCTTTTGAAATTAGGGCACTCTCAGACAATGATATGAGAATAGGAATAACAGGTTGTGCTGGTTTTGCATGAATTGACATTTGGTGAGGTGAGGTTGGAAGAAGCCACCCACAGAAATGATTTTTCACAGAGAAGCTTCTGAGAGCTTCCTCTGTGCCTAGCAAAAACCAAGAGGTGGCTAGCTCTGAGAACTGACAAGCTATTAAACCATTTAAAAAGCTGTATCCGCCTCTGTGAGATTGGCATTTTGATGATGGAGAAGCCAGGAAATCTCTCTCTTGCTTCTGGCTCTGAGGAGGTCACTGCGTGCTGGTCAGGCCGGCCCTGTTGTGCTGTGACCTGTGTGGCCAGGCCGGGCCAGCCCCAGCGGTGACCAGGCTGGGGACAAGAGGCCATGGGGCCTGGCTGAGGCTGGGCTGACCCACAGCTGCTCATACCTTGCCTAACCTAAGCCCTGCCCCGTGCTGAGCTGAGATCTGCCAGGCCCTGGGAGCGGCTCTGGGCCAGGCCAGGCCCCCTTGGCCACGGCCACGCGGCCGCAGCGACTGCCAGGGGAAGCCATCAACCCGCAGCTGAAATTGAAGGAGGCAGGGGCCAGAGACCAGCCATGCTGCTAGAGCAGCCGGGCCCCCTGAGATCTCAGCACATACCCAGCGCAGCCCAGAAGAACTTCCATTATGAGCAGATTCAGCTGCAGCCCGGCAGAGATCACAGGACTGCCCTCAGGCCTGGGCGAGATATAAACTCTTTCACTGCACAGATGAAACTTGCAAAACATTGATCCTCTCTCGAGTGAGAGAAGAGGAATGTGTGAAGACATGTCGGGGACAACTTGAAGGCACCAAGGTCAGTTAAGGAGTCAAGGCCCAGATGGAAGGAGCATGAGGAGACGCCTTAGTCTTGGGCTGGAATCCTTGTGGTAATGCTATGGAGATGGACTATGATACACTAGAATATCCCCTCTAATTCTTGAAAAAGAACAGGAGGCTGGAATGTTCAAACTGTAGATGTGAGCAGAGGCATCCATAATGAAGCAAAGCAGATCTTGAAGTAGCTGTGATCCCATGAGAAGCTTGGACAGAGAGACAGAGAGTGATGAAGACCCTTTGCTCCCAGGGAAACAAGAAGAAAAACAAGAAGATGACTTCTGTTCACAGAGATGAAGGTGATCTCAGAGAAAGATGAAGGGAACCTTTGCTTTTGAGCAGCTCGTCATTAAAATAGCACCCCAGGAGTTGACATGGTCTATGAAGTCAGCTGTGGGAAGGCTGTGAAAGTTTGGAGGAACTTCACAATTGCAGATTTTCCAGGCGGTTGCTATTCATGGAAATTAAAAAAACACAAGAGAACTGTTTCTTGTGGAGAAGTCTCCCTGGCATGGTGAGAGAAACTCCTCTCCCTGCAAGAACTGATGAAAGACTATTGCAGAGGTGGTAACTGATTGAAAATCCCAGGTATTGTCTCTACATTGTCAGTGAGAAAGAAAAGAGATTGTAGGGAGGGAGGAGAAGTGTTCTGAAGGTTTTATTCTGATTCTCATGGTTCTTTTAGTTATTTTAATAAAGTTTTCATTATAACTTTTAAGTTTTGAGCCTGCTTCATCCTCCTACTAATTCATGTCTCACAGCAGGAAATGAGTCAATAATCCTAGCAGGTGCACTGGCAATTTTAGCCAGTGCTGAACCCACTACACTAATTGGTACATTGGCTGGGGAACCCAAAATGGTAAACCTAAACCAAAATTGCCTTACACAGGCAATCAACAAACGGAACACTCCAAGGAGCTGCTGAAAAAGCCAGCTGTGAGCAACGCTAATAATGACTGTTGGAAAGTTTTACATTCTCTCCCCCTATACACTGACCCAACCACTGTGGCCATGGTGGAGGCCTGCCCCCATTGAGCAGGGGGACACCAACCTTGTGAAGGCTGCCAGTCAGGGTGCAGTGGAAGCACTGGTCTCCGCGAAGGCAATTACCACCGAACACGATGACACCAAAGGACAGTGCATTAACTCTGGGGAGAGAGGACACTATAGGAAGGACTCACAACTATAGGAAGGATGTCACAATAAAGGAAATAACAGATCCTGATTCTCAGCATGCCCTCCTTGCTATTCACACTGTTCTCGATGCAAGCCACTCCAGCACACACACGATCCCCCGTGGCTTTACTAGCCTCCAGGAAACTTCCAGCCGAGTGCAGAGTGGCCTCACGCGATGACACCAAATGCAAGTCTGTTCCGCCGTACTCTCCCAACCATCGTGGAGAACCAGCATGCAGAACTCCTTCAAGGTATTGGGATGGGACCATCACCACGGGGGTGCTTGAAGTACAGCAGGTCCAGCCAGGAACCCAGACGCATCTGGTAAGTGCCCTTTCCATCCAAACTGAGGACAGTTTTATGCGCACCATCTCTACGGGCAAGTATGGGCCTGAAGATTGGCCCCAGGATGTTTTTGTTTTATGTGACACGTGGGATGGGATAGAGTGACTCACAATTTTGCAAGATGTACTGAGTGTCACATCTTCACAAGAGATAACGGTCCAGGTTTTATGCCTGAGCCCTCCTCTGTTTATACCATAGGGTAATGCTATCGCCCAAGCCTAATTATTACCAGACTTTACTGAGACACATGCTGACCTGCTGCTCACGTGGACTCAAATCCTGGGCCCTGGACACACATTTAGAGTGTGTCCTGTCCCAAAACAAGAAGGGGAACTACCTCTCAGGACTGTTGGACACTGGAGCAGATGTCACCATCATCTCCTGCTGTGAGTGGCCAAAAGAGTGGCCCCTTGTTCCAGCTGCTGGGGTCATGTCAGGCATTGGGGAGCTACCACCAGCTTTCAGAGTCAGGACACCATCCCTTTCAAGGGTCTTGAGGGTAGAATAGTCACAGTAAGACCCTTTGTGGTTCAGGCAGTAGTAATACTCTGGGGAACGAACCTATTAGCTCAATGGGGGACAAGGCTAGAAATCCTAACAACACTACTAGGATTTCTAGTTGGGGCCACTGAGCAGCACACCACCCTTCAGCTAACCTGGAGGACTGATAAACCCATATGGATGGATCAGTGGCCTGTTCCAGACAAAATACTAAAGGTGCTGCAGTCCCTCATGCAGGAGCAGCTGTCCAACAGCCATATTGTGCCATCCACTAGCCCTTGGAACACACTTGTCTTTGTCATTCAAAAGCCTGGCAAGAATGGGCGGCGGCTCCTGCAGGACGTCAGAAAGATCAGTGAGGTCATTGAGGGTATGAGTACCCTCCAGCCTATCCTCAGCATCCATGCTACACAGAAACTGGCACCTGGTGATCACTGACTTAAAGGACTGCTTTTCTAAGATCCCACTCTACCCAGAAGATGCCCCCCATTTTGCCTTTTCAGTCCCACCCCTAAACTGACAGGCACCACTACAGAGGTCCCACTGGACATTATTGCCCCAGGGCATGAAGAACTTGGCCACAATCTGCCAGTGGTTCATGGCTTGGATCTTGTCACCCATTTGCTTGAGATACCCTACTTATTATTATTATTATTATTATTATTATTAGTAGTAGTAGTAGTAGTAGTAGTAGTAGTAGTAGTAGTAGTATTAATATTATCAGTATTAATATTAATATTAATATTAAAGATTATTAAAGATTCAATGCGCTGCCCCTCGGAAGTACCTTAGCCTCAAGATTGTGGAGTGGACCATTGTGCCCCAGCTTCTACAGGACAAGCCCAGGATCCTCTGGGAACTACATGAGCTCTGTGGGAGCATCACCTGGGTTCATCCACTGCTGGGGATCACCACCGAGGACCTCGCACCATTGTTCCATCTCCTGAAGGGCGATGAAGACCTCAATGCTCCGTAATCCCTAGCACCAGAGGCCAGGGTGGCAGTAGAAAAGGTAGCTGATACCATCCAGACCAAACAGGCACACAGGTATCGCCCCCAGCTACTCTTTTCCTCAGCTATTCTCAGCACCAGTCACAAATTTCATGCATTGATTTTTCAGTGGCACCCACACCTGCAAGATCCCCTGATGATTATAGAATGGGTTTTTAGAGCCCATCAACCTCACAAGACCATTACCACCCTACTAAAAATTATAGCACAATTGATATAAAAGCTAGGGTTCACCTTTATACCGTAGTCAGGATGGACCTTGACAATATATACCTGGCTCTTACCAATGAACATCTTAATTGGCTTTTACAAACATCTGAGTCACTGCAATACACTCTAGACAGCTACCCTGGACAACTTTCCATTCACTTATCAAAATATAAATTGTTTAATTCAGCCTTCAATTTGGTCCCTAAACCTCAAAATAGCCAAATTCCATTAAAAGCACTAAATGTCTTCACAGATGAGTCTGGGAGTTCCGACAAGTCTGTTATTACTTGGAAAGACGCAACTACCCAGCAGTGGAAGTCAGATGTGTAAATCATCCATGGGTCCCTCAAGATTCCACCGCAGTAGTCAGAGCTTTTTCCAAATTTGATGAACCACTTAATTTAATTACAGATTCGGCCTATGTCTGTGGTGCAGTGCAGCAAGCTGAAAATTCAATCCTAAAAGATAGCCCTAATCCCCAGTTGTATGATTTACTCTGCCACTTAATTTATATCATCCCACAGAAAGCATCCCTATTATGCAATGCACACAAGGTCCCAGGAATAAGCAGACACCCTAGAAATGGTGGCTCAAAACACCCTACCAAATATACTTGAATAAGCTAAGATTAGCCATCAATTTTTCCACCAAAATGTGCCAGCACTAGTATGGATGTTTAAGATCTTGAGATCATAGCCACCTGCCCAAATTGCCAATCATATTCCCTTCCGTCTATTGGAGCTGGAGTCAATCCAAGAGGATTGCAGAGTCTCCAGCTCTGGCAGACAGACATGACACATTATGTCCCTTTTGGGCCTCTAAAGTACATCCATGTCTCTATTGACACAATTTCCGGCGTGGTCTTTGCTTCCACACACACTGGAGAAAAAAAAAAAAGAAAGATTTTATCAAGGGCTATTTATTAGCCTTTTCCACCTTGGGTGTCCCACAAGAAATAAAAACAGATAACGGCCCTGCCTACACCTCACATCAGTTCCATCAATTTTTAAATTGATTGATTAATTTTAAATTAAAAGTGGGGTGTACGACACTTCATGGGCATTCCACACTGCCCTATGGGACAGTCCATCGTGGAGAGGGCCCACTGTTCCATCAAGCAGGTCCTTCATCAGCAGAGAGGGGGAGTCCTGACACTATCTCCCATTGAGAGACTGGTGAAGGCTCTTTATGTGTTCCACTTCTTGAGCAATTCTTTCATGGAGCCAACTCCCCCACTCATCAGACATTTCAGCACTTTGACCAACACCCAGTTAAAAGAAAAACCACCTGTGCTGATCAAGGACCCCAAGACCAAACAAGTCATGGGACCTTTCCCATTAATCACCTGGGGGAAAGGGTATGCTTGTGTTTCCCCTGGGGCAGGCCCAAGGGGGATCCCAGTGAAAAATTTAAAACCAAATGTGGAAGCTATAGGACCAGCTCAGGAAGAATGATCATAAGGAAGACAGAAAGAATGAACAGGACAAGACATAAAACATGGAAATGGAGGTACTGGAGCCCGAGGAGGATCCCTGGGACAGCTTTCTGGGTAGAGAGCAGAACTTGGCTTTAGACACACAGAAATTTCTCTTGGAAGTTTCTGAAGGACTGCTTTAGTGGACTTGAACAATATTACTTATCTGAGGAGATTATCGATATTCCCTAAGTTACAGATATTTTAGGACAAAGAAAGTTGTCACAAAGTTTTCCCCCCAAGTACAGCTTTTTGATTACTGTTTCTTTCATTTGCAGACCACCCAAGTACCCAGAGGCCAGATCCAGGCAGGCTTTTCCAAGACTGGGGACATGAGGGTTGGCTTTTATCACTAGTGAATAATTTTTTCTACATTCTGTTTATTGTTATTATAGTACTGATTGTATTTCTATGTTTTGTATTAAGTGTTTTCAAAAATCCATGGGAGAAGCCTTTTTACTTAAACAGAAAGGGGGAGTTGTGGAGGCCAGGGGGCCTGCCACCAGGGCGGTCATACCTAAAACCTGGAGGGGCAGAGGTAAACGGGAAGAGACGCCCCTCTAGGATAGAGTAAGAAAACACCTCCCTGCCATGGGCCTTTGCAGTATATGTTAATGTTTTGTTAAGTCTGTTCCCTTCTTGATTTGTTAAGCTTACATCATCATGTTCTGCCCCCACTTGCATAACTTGATTATGGTTAATTGATTATGGTTAATCCCCAGAATTAAGTTCTCCCTTCCCCTGATTCCTATTGGTCTGTTTTCTGCAGTGCTCCACCCCCGTCATCCTATTGGTTCCCCTGGTTCCTAGCCACGCCCCTGCACCACTTTACCCTATCCCTATTGGCTCTTGGCCCTCAGATCCGCCCCGTCTGTACCGTATTTAACCCTGTGCCCTCCAGCCAATTCTCTGTCTCGTCCCTGAACCCATTGGGAGCTTTTCCAGTCCCTGAGCCTCTGTTCCTGTTCCTGAAGAAATGGCCTTGGATACCCAAACGAGAGCTTGTCCCTTCATCAGGAGGGGAGGGGGGAAGGGGAGAGGAGGAGGGGGAAGTGGGAAAAAGAAGAGAAAGGAGCAAGGAAAGGAAAAAGGGAGGGAAAAAGGAAAGCAAAGGCAAAGGAGAAGGAAAAGTGAATAAAGCCATGCCTGTGTTTACTGTGAAACACTCCGAATGTTATTAAATGGGAGAACATATGTTCTGATAAGTTTCTGAAAGGACAAAAAAAAAAAAAAAAAAAGCAGGAACAGGAAATATTTGAACAAATAACGCTTTTAAGTATTTACATAGAAAGTACAGCATGCCAGGAAAATGACACTGTGTGGAAATCTTTCCATATGAATAGCTCTACACATTAGGCACAGTAATTGCTGGAAAATATCAATTGCTTCTCTTTGAGTTCTTGTGTTTCTTTTGTAGTAAAAAAATCTAGACCTGACCTTTACACATACTAGTTTAAAACTAAAAATATCCCCTTGGAGATCTTCTGATTATTTTAATGAGAACAAAGAATAGCATCTAAACATTTTTCTTCAAATAACAACCAAAGAACCTAGTTCACATCTGCAGGCAAGTTGATAAAATCACCAAAAGCCTTAAAAAAAGTGAGCAATATAAAAGCATGAATCTGATGCCTGTGGAGGTTAATGTTACAGAGCTGAAGTGTCTTTTTTGTTGTGGTAGCTATGTAGCAGAGGGAAATTTTATGAAAAAAATTGTGAAAAATGTAAAAAATACATTAAAAAGAATCTTGAAATAATAATCTCTCAGTATTGCAGGCTTAGTCTGGGAATATATAAAGCATAAAAATGTTAAATATAAAAACCACTGTGTTAAATTTCACAACATTTTGATGCCTTAAAATCCTTTAAGGCTGTTCAATAAATACATACTTGGTTCTTAATTATGTCTAGCCTCTGTTGTAGGTCAGCCTTCTCTAGGCACCAGTTCTAGAGAAGGGAAAATATCCTTAACTTAATTTTAATTTTTCTTTTAAATATTATTATCAAACACTTCAGTGATTTATGTGGCATTTTTTTCTTCATTATATGCATTTTACGAACATAGAGGTCTTAGTTGTACAGGTCTAATGGTGTATTGAGTTAAGCCTAAATTCACATAAGCTATGTAGCCAAAGAGATTGTTATTTGGACACTTATAATTGCTTTTAGTTGTATTTTGACAGCCCCTTAAGATTTACAAATACTTAGCAATTGAAGAGTAGCTTTTCTCTTCTTTCTCAACAGGTTTCACAGCTGAGGAAAACCTTACCAGTCCAGTGCTGCAGATGTGTGTTGGTGTCACACAGGAGGACATTGTGGAGAGAGGGCTCAGGATTGAATTTAGGGGCTGGGAGAGGGCAGAATGTGATCCCTTAGAATGAAATTGGATCAAGACTCATGCAAAAATGGCAAGGACAGAAAATACTTCCTTGTCTTCCATATGAAATGTTTTTACTCACCATGTCTGTGCAGGAATTGTTGCACTCAGTAAAGCAGAGGACACGAAGAGGAGATTACATGGTTTTGTCCCTGGATTGCCTGGGTGTGTCCAAGTCCATTTGATGAGCTGATGGATGTCATTCATCTCGTTCCTAGGAGAGCTGCCATTCATCTGAGTGGGCTTGGCAATCAGGGAAGGGTATGAAGGAGATAGAAAGTGATGTTTGGTGTCCCCGAGTCCAATCCACAGTCAGAAGAAAAGTGGTAGAACATGCTAGGAAAATAAGGGATAATTATCCACCCAGACAGAGGGTGGATATGAACTGTTTCTTTAAATAAAAGAAAACAAAGGGAAAACTGAACAGGAAGAGTTCTGTCAGAGGTTTCACTTACTGTTCTATCACATGGCAGGACTTGGGGGAAAAAAATCTAGGAGCAATTAAACAGTGTGAAAAGAACAAAATAAAGGGACTGGTGATGTAGGGAACTACTCAGACTTCAGAGTGCTGGCGGCTCTCTGGAGGCAGTGGGGGCTGCAGCACATCTGCAGCTAACATCTGCAGCAGGGCAGCCAAATGCAAGACATGTCATTTCTCATGGGAAGCTGGAACTGCTCCATGTCCCTCATCCTCAGCCTTCCAAGTTGTTTAGTCTGGCTTCAGGATACCAGGAGGTATTTTCTGACACAAAATGAGATGGAAGAAACTGTGAAGAAAAACTGAGAGAATTGAGATTGTTCAACCTGGAGAAGATTTGGGCTGAGCTCCCTATGGCCTCGCAGGGCCCGAAGGAGCCGCAGGAAAGGTGCAGAGAGACAATTGCCAAGGGCTGCGGGGCCAGGAGCCAGGGAATGGCTGCCAGTGGCAGAGGGCAGGGCTGGATGGGATCTTGGGCAGCAATTGTTCCCTGGCAGGGTGGGCAGGCCCTGGCACAGGGTGCCCAGAGCAGCTGGGGCTGCCCCTGGATCCCTGGCAGTGCCCAAGGCCAGGCTGGACATTGGGGCTGGCAGCTCCTGGGACACTGGGAGCTGGCCCTGCCATGGCTGGGGTGGGAATGGGTGGGCTTTGGGGTCCCTTTCAGCCCAAACCATCTGATTATTTGAAAATATTTTGTTCTGTTAGGCTTTGTGAGCTACCTGAGCACAGTTCTGGTTCCCAGCAGAACAAATGACTCCAGACAGTTTCCAACAGCAGTGTTAACTGTTAGATTAACTGTTAGATTAAGATGTTGTCTTAAGATTGTTCTGATGGCCTCGTAAAAGTTTCCCAATATGTACTTAATTAGATTCAGGACTTTAAAATTTCCTCAGTCTTTTCTGCAAAAATGAAATTGTAAAGTTTTGCAGCTCTTTTAAACTTAAAAAGAAGCTCCAAAACAAATGCACCTCTTGAGAGGGAAACCTTTGTACAAGTATAGTTGTCAATTATATAATGTACTAGTTAGTTCATAATATTACAGTATATCATAAGTCACTTTTTTCATTCTCAGTTCTTCTATGTCATATTTTATGTATCCCCAAAGCACTTTTAACCCTCTTGAGCTTTAAATAGCCCTAATTTTCTGTAATTAATAAGATTTAATATAACAGATAAACAACTTATGACTCATCCCTGCTTGACTGTTTCATGCTAACAATGCAGAGCCTGATCATTCAGCTCATTAATAAAGGTACAAATCAAGCCAGGATCCATGTTAATGCCCAGAAAAATGGTGATCTGTAACACATTATACAGAGAAAAAAGATTTTTAAAAGAGTAAACAAGATTTCACATAAAGAAGCACAAAATAGTCACCTCCTCCTTTGTGCTGCTAAATGGTGAGGTGGAAATAAAATGCGAGAACATGACATTTGTTGTGTACTTGGTGATTTGTAGACTCATCACTTAATGTAAAATATATTATGCAAAAAAAAATTTCAGGAAATTCAGAAAATTTTCATTTTTGTGGATGCATGGTAGTTGCTTGCTAGAAACATGTTTAAATGCCTTTTTCAGATACCCAAAGGCAACTGTAGTTAAATTATGGTCTTTTTTTTGTGCAACCTAAGGGGCCTTTAATTTAGAGAACACATAGTGTGGATACATTAATGACCAAGGTTTTTCTGATGTGGTAATTTGTGTGGGAAAGCTGAAAACAAAAGTGTATAAGGAAAAATAAAGTCTGCGTATATGAAATGTGAAACTAATTATCAAATTTGAAGTGAAATTTTACAAAACTGCTACCATGTAATTCTTTGCAAAAATGATGTAGTTAAAACCTACTTATGTGAAAAAATGAAGAGTTAAATCAAAAATTGTTTTATGAAACTTCCAAGTAAAGCAGAGAATCTGTGGTAAAAACACTATTTGATGAATAGTTTCAATGAAATATGATGAATTTTATGAGACCATGTATATGGTTTCCTGAACTCTGACTGTGCTATCTGATAGCATGGAAATATTACATTTTATTTCATTAATATTTTTGTTTATTTTTTCTGTCTTAAATAAATTTGTAAATTTATCAAAGGAAAGACTGTATATTTACTCCACCACGATGTGAAATATAGGTTTGGATGGTCAATTTCTGTTTTATAAATAATTCTTCTTTTCTGTAATATATCTAAATAGAAATGTATTGATTAAAGAACCCAATTCATCATTGACAGAGATCGACTGATGCATCACTATGTGATGCCATGATAATATATCATTTATAAATCTTCATAAAGCATAGACATTTCCTATTCCTTGTGTCTTTAATATGTCAATGGTTTTGCAGCTTCTGCTATTGGAAGGTAATATTTTCAGGAAGTATACTTAAAAGTGAGTTCATTTTACTGGAACTAAACCATCAAGAAATCATATTGGCTTTCTCATGTACTTTGCTAGATGGTGATAAATTTTCTTATCTTTAAGGCTTTTTTCAGTTCCTGGGTTTTCCATCATACATGATGACTAACTTTATATTAAAATTTGAATTGCTTTCCATTTGTTTTCTTCTTTGCATGGCAGCAACAGACTTGTTTGTCTTGCAGTGTCTAAACATAATCAGAACAAATGTTCCGCAGCTATGATTTGTTTAGGACAAATATTCCTTAATTTGCAAGCTCACAGAATTGCAGAATCCCAGGTTGGAAGAGACCTCAAGGATCACCTGGGTCAAACTTTCTTGGCAAAATCATGGTCCAGGCAAGATGGGCCAGAGCCCTGTCCAGTTGATTTTTAAAAATGTCTAATGCTGGGGAGGGAATCCATCACCTCCCTGGTGAGATTATTCCAGTGGTTGATTTTCATGGTGAAAATTTTCCCTCTTGTAATCAGAGCCTCCTCAGGAGTCCCTTGGAGCCCTCAGCCCTTGTCTTCTCCACGTGGCTCCTTGCACAAAGGGAGTCCCCACCTCCTCTGTGGCCACCCTTAAAGCAGTGGAGCATGAGGGGAGGTATCTCCTCAGCCTCCTCTCCTCAAGGCTGGGGCAGCCCAGGTCTCTCAGCCTTTCCTCACAAGTCAAGACTTCCCAGCCCTTGGATCCTTTTTGTGGCCCTTCTCTGCAGCCTCTCCAGCCTGGCCAGCTCTGTTTGGCACAACAGGGACCAAACCTGGACGCAGTGCTCCAGGTGTGACCCCAAGGAATGCTGAGCAAAGTGGGGTCATGACTTCACCTCTGATTCACATGCTGTTGTTGTTGCCACATAGCATCCTGTTGTCTTTTCCTGCTGAAGCAGAACCCTGGTCACTCACTCAGGCTGGGTTCTCCTCAGGTGTCCCAGGTCCCTTTTCCACAGAGATCCCTTTTCACACACCTGGTCCCCAGCCTGTGCTGCACATATTTTCCCAAATGCAGGACTTTGCACTTGTCCTTATGGAGCTTTATAGTGGGTTTTTTCCTCCTCTCTTCCAGCCTGTCCAGGTCTTCCTGCATGGTGGGCTCTTCCTTCCAAAGTAGATTTGCTTTTCCACGTAGATTGGTGTCATTGGCAAAATTCTTCAGGGTATGCTTCATCTCATCATCCAGATCACTTAAGAAGATAATAAACCATTTTGGGTCTAATATGGATGCTTGGGGGACTCCATTTGGGAAAGTCTGCCAGTTTGGCAAGGATCTATTTATCATGAGCCCCCCCACCATGTGTCACCTGTCAACAAGTCCCCCACCCACCACACAGGCCCCTTGCCTAGAAAATTCTGAATCATTTATTTTAGAAGAAGACTGTAAAAAAATATATTGAAAACCTTGGAGGAATCCAGTTGGATTGTTGCCTGGAAAATAGAAAAGATCATCCCCAAAATGTTAGAGTGAATATAAACGCAAACCTTTACTTGAAATCTTTCAGGTAAACAACATGGCAAAAATCACATGTGATACAGTAATTTTATAATTTTTATAAGGTTTGTAAAGTTGGTCAAGTATCTGTCATCTATTGTCCAATTAAAGGGTGACTGCATTAGGTAATAATTCCTGGGGTCCTGCCCCACTGGAATCAGTCCAGAGATTTCTTTTGCCCCACTTTCGTTATGTATGGTCCAGATTCCGGTTGTGAAAAATAACTTCCTTATAGTTGGTTCTCTTTTGGAATAAGACCAAACAAAATTTTAGGAATGTTTTCATAATGTCAACTTATTCTTAAATGAAGGGAATAAAGATAGGAAATGTACAAACAGCTACAGCCATGCTTTAGCAACCTACAAAGCTACAAATACATGAAAAATGTAAAAAGCTAGAAATCTAAGGCATGTAATCGTCACTGTTCACATCAACCAAGCAGAGGAGCTTGTCATAAAGGGTGGTCAGGTTTGTCAAGTACAATTTGTTCTTGGTGGATTCATGCTGGCTTTTCCCAGTCATGTGCTTCCTCTGAGTTCTGATAGCCCTCAGGAGGATTCATTCCAGAACTTTCTCAGGGACTTAAGAGAGACTGATGGGTCAAATTGACTGGAGCCTTCCTCCAGACTTTGTAGATTTGTGTTCCGTTCATCTTCTTCCAGTCTTCTGGGAAGTCCCCCAGCCTCCATGGCTTTAGAAAGAAGAGAGAGAATCTTCCCAGTCATTCCTGACACCATTCCTAACACCACTGGTGGATGATTATAGAATCACAGAATGGTTTGGATTGGAAGGGACCTTAAAAATCATCTTGTTTCATCCCCTGCCCTGGGAACCTTCAACAAGAACAAGTTTCTCCAAGCTCCTTCCAGCTTGGCCTCGAACCTCCAGGGATGGGGCATCAGGGTCCATCAATTTTTAGGGGTCAAGCTTCAATTAATCTCCATCGTTCTTCAACATATAAATCTTCAACAAGATACTTTGTCCCTTTCTCCTTTAAAAATCCAGGCTAGAAGAGGCTAGAAGGTTTTCCATTGCCTAAAAGAGTTGAAATCAGAACATTCATATCATACAGATGAGTAATTGGACTTGTCAGTATATTCTGTTTCAAAGGAAAAAAACAACCAAACACCATCAAACAGAAGCTGAAAAAACCCCAAACTTCAAAGGCAGAGAGTTTGAATGGCGAAAACTGGTAGAGCAAGAGCAAGTTTATGGACTCAGTAAAGTAATTGCTGGAAAAAGGTGTTTTGGCAGAGAATATTCTGAGATCTCGATGTGCAGAAGAAGGATGTGTGTTTTCCGGAAATATGTGCCTACACTTTGGGAAAGAAAATGAGTGATGAGTTCAGTGATGATTTTTCAGTGAAAAAATTTGGGTTGGAACGTGTTTTAAATCCTTACGTTTATTCTTTTGCTGCTTTTACATTTGCATAAACATCATTAGAAGAATTTAGAACTGTCTTGGGTATAAAATAGGCATACTGGAATTTTGTTGATTTTCAGATCTACCCTATCACCCAGAAAAATTACAATGAGTGTTTGTGATTAAAGGAAATGTGAACAGTTCTTGCCCATTTAGGATGGGCTGGGAGTGCTAATGAAATAAAAAATCAAATTCTAACAATTACATAAATACAGGCACAAATAAAATGGAAGATATTGTTGGACTTCCAGGGACAAGATAAACTATTTTAAAACTATCAAAACATAGTAAGGTGAAATGAATTTCTAGGTTTGTATCATGCTGAGGGTGTATCTTGGCTGGATGTGGTTTCATAAAATCCCATAAAAAAACCCACACAACTTACTGAGCTTAATGTAAATGATAATTTAACAGACAAGTGAACTTATGAATGTGGCAGGAATTTGCTGGAACATTAATATAATCTGACATCTTCATCATCAAAGGTAGGAAAAATTACCACTTGATGATGAGTAGTTAGAAATTTATCCTAAATGAGAGAGAATTGATGATTTTAGTAAGACAGAGTCACTACATTTTGCTCCAGAAATCATGATGAACAGCTGAGTTTTCTTGTTAATAGATGGCAATTTGCACAAAACAAGAAATGTTTAATATTTCTTCTTTTCCTGAAATGAGCAGAGATGAACTTCCAGAAGTAGAAAATCTTGAAAATATAGTTTAAAATATGAACATATTTTCGGTAATATCGTCTGCATGATACTTTAATGTTTATCTCCATTTGCATTTCAATAGGTTGCAAACACTTTTAACAAAGGGGAAGATTTTAAGGGGCTAGAGAAAAAGCTACAGCAGAAACAGATATATACAGCTTAAACTGTATCAGGGAGTGATGTTAGATTGAAAAAAGAGTGCTGAGGGAAACTATAGGGTTATCTTAAAACCACCAAAGCAAGGAAATTTGAAATTTATAGATAGGATTGATTTCTTTTGTTACTTTAAATCCATAAAGCCATTTTTGTATTGCTTTCATATTTAGTTTTTATACTAAAAAAGTGAAAAGAATAGAAGTATTCACTTCAGCTAAATATGTTTAGTTTCACTGCAAATTTTTGGAGGGGAGAGAACAATCAAATAAAATCTTTGCACCCTTTATTCAATGAGTCCATTATGCTTTTCATTATTCACTGAGCTGTAGCAGTAATAGAAGAGCTAAATCATTTTAGCCAGTTTTTCCAGACCCCTAAATTTTCAGCCGTGAGTCTCACTGGCATTTTCAAACCGCAGATTTGATCATTCAAGTCAGAGGAAATACTATGGAAATGCTTTTTTTGTGTGTTACTAGTATTAAAATTGAATTTTTTTATTTGTTTTGGAGCCCTCTCTAAGAGTTGCATGTTGCATCCTGCTTGCCTTTGTATTTCTTGTTTCTATGTGCTGGTTTAAACAGTAACAAAGATGGATTTTAATGACTTGAAGTATTTAAAAGATGCTCTTGCAAAAAACTTCATTTCTTGCAAAATCTCTGCTGCCATCCTCTTTTACTGGCTGCATAAACCCTTCATTCACCCTCTAGAAATTATGGTTGTACACAAATATTTGAGTTACCCTGCAAAGCCCTTTAGAAATGTGGCTGAACTTTGTTTTGCTTTCAAAACTACTGATACCTCCAGTGATTTAATTAGTAAAGAAAGCTCCTTTACCTAGCATGGCTCCTTTACCTAGAACCTCACATGTGCACTGGTTTAATTCTAAACAGACCTCGATGCCCAGTTGCAGATATTCTGTGTATTTTCTGATCCATTTAAATATTTGCCTTGTATTTCCCCAAATCTCCTTTTATTTATATTTTTTTCCCCTCCATAACCTCTTCTGCTCCTAGAGATGGTGCAAACATTCCTGACTGTTGCAGCAGTGAGAAATGTTCCTGACGCCTTGGGGTGATGCCTAAGTAAATTAGCTGCTAAAGCCAAAGTTTCATTTTTTTATACAGTTTTGTGGCTCTGGCTTTTCATTCACCACTGAGGCGCTTTGTGATTTAGTTATTTTTCACAGAGTAATGAAAATTTAGGAATTTGTAAGGAAGACAAGTGCAGTTTTGCAACTGAAGCTACTCAAGAGCACAATGGCTAGAGAATAACGCAGGGATTTCTGAACTGCAGAGAGCAGTTTAAAATCTTTTAGAATGTGCACTCCGTAGAAACAACTTTTTGCCTAGAGGATTCAAGTACTCCTATATTTGAAGATGCAGAGCTCTCTAAGCCAAAAATCCTTCTTATCCTTTCCCATCTGTTGAGAAGGGTCAATATCAGATATCCAGGGGAGAACAGAAGAATAAATTATTTCTACCAAAGAGAGAGCTGCTGGAACAGAAAACCTGTCTTCACATTAGCAGTACTTTGCACATCTTTTCCTGTGAATGGCTTTTTTTAAATCCATGGCCTCCAAGTCTACGGGAACATGACTCTTCCTGGAGCTCAGGCCAGCACAAATTTGTGCAAATTTGCTTTCTCATAGGGAGGAAAAAAAAAAAAGGAAGTCACAACTAATCTGGTTCTAAACTTGCTTATCTGCTTATTCTCCCCTAAGTTTTAAAGATAAATTTATGATTCTGTTGGCAACTGGCACTTAGTTGGTTTCAAGGCAGAATACAGAAGAATTTTTCAAAAATATACAACAATTTATTGTTTTTTACCTGCATGCTATGCTAAAAAAGTACACTGAATGTCCATTCACTTGCTTTCCACCTTTTGTGCCTGAATTTGTCCATTCAGTTGCGTCTCCTTCTGTGTGTCTGAGACAATTTTGAATTTCCAGCCACCAAGGATCACACTTCCCTCAATCCTAAAACCCCTACTCCTCTGCAATATATATATATATATATATATATATATATATATATATATATATATATATATATTTCTCTTTAATTATTTGTTCTTATCCTTTAGCTATATGTCCAGGAAATAAATAGAGCTCCATCATTTACAGGCATAATCTCATGCCTGACACTGTTGGCATTTTAAATACTGACATAATCCCTTTGAATAAAAACAAGTTAGAAATGTTAACATTTCAGTTTGATTTCATGTATTAACTTCTCCCTATGCAGTTGTTTTGTTTTTTTTAAAATGGTCAGCTGTTTCATTTCTGTTTTTGAAAGTTTTAGACTGATGTAAAACATATTTGGATAGATTCAGGCAGCAAATAAGAATGCAATTTAAGTCCATTTTCCCTGAAAGATATGGATTTCTTTTTATTTAGATGCCTTGGAGAAATATCCTTAACTATTTTTTAAAAATTCGATCTTTTTTATCAACCAATTTAACCATGAAAAATAAGAATTTTCCATGGGGAAAGGAAATGTTTTCATTTGAAACACTCACGTTCAGGTTGATCATCTTTGTTTTGAACTCACTGTTTAAATTGAGGTAATTAAACACTTAAATTTCATTGTTTTGGGGGGCTTTTTACTCTTGACTGTTCTTTATCAAGTAATATTTACTCTAAATCAGGATTATATAATGATGAAAATACTGGAGAGGAACTCAGTCTTTCAGTCAACAATATTTTTCCCTTTAACACAAATCTCATCCCTTGCAGTAAATTTATATTTCAGGTAAGTAGGGCAGATAAAAGTCCCTGGCAAAAGCAAACACCACTGAGAAGGAAAACTCTGCTAATTACAGGTGCAGGTTAAGCAAACCCACCATTATTTTTCTATCAAATAAAAGTTACAGCATTATGAAGGATCCACAGCTCATTAGCCAGCAGCTGCTCAACTCAGGTCACTCTGGCCTCAGAAATATCTTGTTTTTAATTGTCTTAGAGCCCTGAGACAGCAGCCAAACCCTGTCAGCAGACAGTGGTGGATATAATTTTCAGAAAGCCTTTTCTCTTTTTTTACTCACTCTGGTTGCATAAATATTTGAACATAAATAAAAAAAAAAAAAAAAAACAACAAAAAAAACCAAAAAAAACCCCAAAACCAACCAAACAACAACAGCAGCAAACCCCAGCATGAAACATCAGTGAACCCATTTGTTTGTACATTTATGAATTAAAAGTGCCTTTTTGCAGCAGGCAAAACTGAAGAAAAATTCACTGTGGGCTATCCTGAGTAAGGAGAAATGTATGAGTGGCATAAGCATAAAGAAATCAGTGAAAGTGATAATAGATCTTTTCAGGACTAGCAGGGACAAATTTTAAAATTCTAAATTTTTTTTAAATTTTAAAATTTTATCTGCCAGTTTTTTATAGTGCTGTTAGGAAAAGGTAGTATAACATGAAAAAAACCAAAGATTTTTGGGATGTAATCATAAGCATACAAGGCTAATGCATGGAGATTCAACACCTCAATAATTAACTAAGAGTGAATACAGCAAAGTACTTCAGTGAATGGAAAAATTATTTTACTCTATAAATGATGATCTGCTTATTTTGGACAGCTGACAGGTAGAAACAGCAACAACAACCACAAAAGAAATTAAGGTTGCTGAAAATAATGCAAAAAAAATCCAAGTTGTTTTTTTTTTAATGTCTTACCTTGATTTTTTAAATTTCTTACGTAGATATTTAACATATAAAAAGTAATAGTAGTGAGAAAAACTAAGCAGACATTGACAATAATATAGAGATAGTTGGTTATATAGTTACTTGGTTAGTATTTTTTTCTCACAAAAACAATAATAATCAATGCTGATCCACAATTTCTTTTAAAAGTACTGTTTTAGAAAATAATATATGGCATATACCCAAAACACGCTGTTTCCTTATGAAAGGATCACATTGAAATGAACACTGTGGTTGAGCCTGTTATTCTTTTTCAAATTATATACTTACATTATATAATTTGAAATAACTCAAGTTGAGATCAAACTATTTTATGTGGTTTGTACTGCACTATTTGAATTTCCTGCGTCTGAACTTTCTCTGTCCTTTAGATTTTGTTAATTCCTCTCATATACAGATTTGTCAACACCATTTGCAACTCACTTTTCTGTTTTCAATGCCATTATTCTCTACCAAAAAGCACCTGGAGTTTCATTTTCATTTCCAAGTTAAAAGAACTTCTAGGAAAAAAATGTCAGATGTCAAATTAGTTTCTCCTATAGAAGACATAGAAGTCGAGTCTGCATTTTTATTTCCATTGGAAAAGATCTTGAGGTAGTGGCTTTCCAAATGATTGATCTAAGCCATTACTGAAACTCCAGCTTTTATTAGTTTTTGACCATAATTTTCTTTTATGATGCCATTGACTTCACTAAGAAATTTTACTGGAGATTGAAGTCCTTAATATCAATATCTGAGTAAATCTGTTATTAGGAAATAATGAGTTCAAATGGGTTATAAAAATTTCAGGAAACTTGTGAGATTTTATATCAAAGGGGTCAGAGGCAGCAAAAAACCCCTAAATTTTAAGCATGGAAGGATAGAGCAGTTTGGATTTGAAAAAAAAAAGAAAAAGAAATGGAGATCCTGCAGTTTAACTTTAGCAGTGCCTTACAGAATCAAGTCCAGAGGTTCCCTACACAAAACATTGCAAAGCTGACACCCCTCATGATGAAGGATTTTTTTTTTTTTCCCAACTGCTTTTCAATATTTATTTCTATACCAGTGCTGTGATGAAAGGGAACGAGCTACAAGGTTAAAAATGTGTTTGATATGATGCTGAAGGGGTATAGCTATTTTTCTCATTTTTAATTTTTTGGACCATGATGCCAAAAGTGATTGAAAAGATGAAACATGGGTCTTACCTGTAGACTAATGCAATTAATTTCCAGAATCAGGAAACCCCAGAGACGTCAGCTTCAGGGACCAAGGATTTTATTTTTGTGGTATTGAGGGGTTATATTTCACATGAAATATATTGTACAAGTTTATGTCTCTCTGAGTGATCTGAGTGATCAAGACAGTGATAGATTATATCAGGTCTATTGCAATTTTTAGACAAATTTATTTAGATTGTTTATAAAAAGCAGAGAAGATTAACATGGCACAGTGTATAATGTTCAATCCATGTAATATATTTTGGGGCCAGAATCTGCTTATTTTTATGCACATATAGAGCTTTTTAGCACTTTAGTTAATCATAAACATCTGTGGTATTAATCAGTAGTGACAATGTACCCATTTAACTTGTGCTGTTCTGTGGTTAGGTTAAATAAATTCTATGGCTTTCATGAAACAGGATAAAATAATCAAACTTTAAATATTTTTACAACTCATGTACACAGAATCATGATCTAATTATGACCAGGTCACCATGGCTGCTGTAACACAAAATAATTCTGAATTTTAGTCAAGATCTTTCACATTGATAAACATTAAAATATTCAGAAGTCCTTTTTCCCAAAGCAAAATATGCTTTCAATATTAGCACAATGAGGAGGTCCACAAGACAGACACAAAATTTTGTCTGATAAGTCCATGAAAACTATGAAAAAATACTTATTTATATATTCTTTATATACCTAATAGAACATCCAGTGAAAGAACTACTACTTCCTTTTTCTGTGCAAACACCAGTTTGTTTGGTCTCCTTTGCCTTTCTTTACAGGTTAATAATGTTGACTCCTGATAAAAGGTGTGTAGTCAATATCAGACATTAAGAATTTTCTTCAGGAAGGCGGATTTGTTCATATATGAATGTTTTGGAAATAAACCAGTGTTAATATAAAGGTTCCTTTGGATTTTCTGACTCAAAATGTAACAGCCATTGAAATCTAATTTATCGTTAATTAACTAATTTTTTTTTTTAACTGAAAAACTATTGAGCAGAAAAAAAAATAAAATTAGGAGGAGTTAATTACTTGAAGCTCAATTATATTCTCAGCAACCAAGTACTGAGATACCATATAAGAAAGGTTTGAGACTTTTAAGTGGGCAGCTGTATACAGAAAGTAAAATAAGCAGCATTCCTGCTCACTACACTGGAAAAATAAAGGAGGGTAGTGAAAGAACTGACTATTTTATTAGAGAAGGCCTTTTTATAAACTTGTGGTTATGATGTTATCCTCAAACTACATTTTTTTTTGTGTTCAAGGTCTATGGATGCAATAAAAGGGAGCTAATAAAAGAAAAAGATTCAGTTTAAGGAGCTGCTCAAAAAACATAAGAGATGTAGTATCCTTATTCCAACATGTACCCGTGATATGATTTCAGAAATACAGCTTGTATTTTGCTTTAAATAGATGAATTTATATTTGCTTAAAATTTTGAATTTAAATTTTATTGCAGACTGATTTTGCTCTGATTTTTTTCCCTTTGCAAAGCAATAATTACACTCATTTAAAAACACTAAAACTGGAGAGAAACATACAAGCATCAGAACTTATTTTAAAAGTGCATTGCATGCCTGTTTTTCTCTCCCATCTTGACTCTTTGAGATTCTTGATACAGAAAGATGTTTTACTCTGCAAAAAAAAAAAAGTTTTTCTGCAGAAGAAGAATCTGATTGACACAGATGAGCATTTTTGGGTTCTGATTGACTTTAATTTCTTGTGGCTCACTTAATATGAAGTCTTCCATAACTTCAGCATGTAAAGAACATTGAGCAACAGTTTTTTCCCATTTTTGGTGTACATAAAACTAAACTGCTTTAAAACCTCACAACTCTGCATAGTTAAGAAGAGATTAAATCTTGCTTAGATTATATCTTTAATTGGGAAGTGAGGCATTCTATACATACATTCATAATTCTACAGCATTACTGAGGAGTGACACATTGGCTAAAAATCTTTTGAGTTGTTCATGTGGAAATTAAACTCTACATAATGTCCCTGTCAAAATTTCTAAGTTTATCTTGTAGGAAATGAGAGAGATGTGCTTCATTTACTGGCTTTGATTTTAGTTCATTTTTATAGGAGAAAAAAACATATTTTCTGTAATTCTTACCATCAATATTGCCACTTCCATATTTTACTTTTAAATTTCTGTTTCCCTGAGCAGTGATTTCAGTGCAGCAGAAAGTTTCCAGACAAACCTCTTATTGTGGTTGTGGGTAAAATGATGACATGTGATTCTCTGCTTTATTATTAAGCTATTTTCTTGCACAGATTGATAGGAGCACATGAGACTTTTGGTTTGTGTGGAAAGGCCATTTCAATTAAATAATCTGTAAACCTCAAAAAAAGAAGAAGGAAGTGTGAAAGGTTATGAAGATGTTGGTTTACATTTTTTCTTTGTTCCTTTTCAGAATAACCTTTTGGCCATCTCATGCTATTTCAGTCAAAGGATTCTGGCCAAAATTCAAAATACTATGTGTCTATTAAGATATGTGTTGCACTTCAAGGGTTCTTTCTAGTTATGCTGTATGAATCTTTATTCAGACATTTCCATTTGCTCTGTGGAGTTTGGGAGTAGTTGATATCTGGCAAAAAGCACTTGGTACTCCCCAGGTTCAAGTGAGTGAGATCCTGGTATTTCATTGTAGCTGGAAATGAACTGGAAATAAACATTGAACAACTCCAAGCCATCAAGTTCCACTTCTCTGAGCTGCTGGTGAAGGACCATTACAGGCTATAAATATACATTTACATCTGATATATTTATATCTTACAGATTTACTTGCTGATCGTCCTCAGCAAACACAGACCGTGAAGAAAACGCTCTTCGGCTTCAGTTTCAGCATCCAGGAAAGGGTAAAGCTGTTCTCTAAAATACCCTTGTGTGAGGTGAGTGCTGGGGGTTTGGGTTATGGAAAAACACTCTTTAGACTCTCCTCTTTCAGAAAGTCAGCAAATACTGTGCCTTTCCCAGCTCTTGGCTTTAAAAGGCACAAGTTAATGTTGCAGCAGCCGTCCCTGCGAGGCTGATACAGTCCATTAAAATTGGGGGCACTTGGTCACTTTGTAGAATTACTTCAGAAATAAGCTGTAACTTTTGAGAGGCCTCCCCGAGGAGCTGAATGCAAAGTGTAGGTCTTTAAATGGTCTCAGGTGGAGTGTGTGTACGTGTGTGAGGGGCAGGGAAAGACATGTTTTCATTTTGCTTTCGTTTCGGTTTTTATTTTCACCCGAAGGACGCTAGGAACGTTATTATATTTCTTAGAGTTTTGGGTGATGAGTTCAACGTTTCTTGTGTTTGAAATGTGTTTTCCAAATAAAAGAGGTTATCTTCCCTTCACTTTGTGGTTCTTTGCTTGTGAATCTTTGCTTTTTTTTATTAACAAAGCAAGCTGCAGTGGTATGACCTGCCACAGATGCTGATTTATTACAAAGGCTCTACCACTTTCAATAGGAGCAAAAAGAAGGAATGAAAAAGGATATCCTTATTGTCTTATATTAGAATTTCTGGTCTTATTTTAATTTCATGCACTTACTGTACATAATTTGAAGTAAAAACAATTGAAATTATGCACATTCTCTCCCTATGGCCTGTAGGCAGCTTTATTGCTTTGAAGGTGGTTCTCATTGTCAGAACACCACAATATCTTTAATAAAATATATGTAATTAATTACATTTTCCTGTATTGTTTATTTAGGGGTTTATTGTGATTTTCTTTCTCTTCATTGAGGAAAATTTGAAGCATACACATTTGTCATAATACAGTAGAAATTATTGGGCTGTTGGACAAAAGGGTGGAACAGACTAAAACCATCAGGGAACGTAAAAATAATATAATAATCCAAAAAATTGCATAAGATTAAAGAGCAATAAAAAGCACATTATATATATGTCTAGTACATTGCTCATATATAAATACCATCCAGCACATCAAAACCCTTTTTGTAGCTGTGTTTTTTTCCTGCAGCAATTTATTTGAACACACACATATATGTATATATATTTATCTCCTATGTGAAGATAAGTAACTGCAAAATGCCAGAAAAATGGCAGCAGATTAGAAAACCCTGTTATTCAGCACAACCTCATCTCATCAGGACTGCAGCCTTCATACACCTTCTTAATTTCTTGCCACAGCTGGGCTTCAAGCTTTATTTTTCTGAGGCTGACATTCATCCAGTGGGAATATTCAGAAGTCAACAAATTAATTTACAATTGCATTGAACTGCTGGAAACGAATTGTTGAAGATTATATTTTAAAAGGTTTGAAAGCCATTTTGACCCTCAGGTATTAAAAATGCCCATGGTCCCTCAGAAATTTGTTTGCCTCTAGAGCTGAGACAAAAACTTTAAGTTTGGTGAACATTCTTAGATAATTTGTGTGCTTCTCAGACTTGGTGGTAGTGATAGGTCATTTTCTTGAAATTATTCAGTATAACTCAGGATTACTCAGATATTCCCCCCCTTAGATTATGGCTGGGCTGGGGTGAGAGGGTCAGGCTGGACATCAGGAGGAATTTCCCCATGGAAAGGATGGTGAGGCATTGGAAGGAGCTGCCCAGGGAGGTTTGGAGTGCCCATCCCTGGAGGTGCCCAAGGAAGGGCTGCCCGTGGCACTCGGGGCTCTGGGCTGGGTGAAAGATGGTGATGCGTCAAATGTTGGACTGGATGGTGCCAGAGATCCTTTCCAACATCAGTCATTCTGTCATTCAGTTATTTATCTGTGTGGTTTTAAAAATGTTTAACCTTTGGGGTTTAGATTTTTGTAGTGTTCACATATGAGGGAACCAACTCTGGAAATCCATCTGGAAAAAAAAAGAACGAGAGCAAGATCAGGAACAAGAGCAAGAATAAGAACAGGAACCAGAACCAGAACCAGAACCAGAATCAGAACCAGAACAAGAACAAGAACAAGAACAAGAACAAGAACAAGAACAAGAACAAGAACAAGAACAAGAACAAGAACAAGAACAAGAGCAAGAGCAAGAGCAAGAACCTGAACAAGAACCTGAAGAAGTACCTGAACAAGAACAAAAACCAGAACAAGAATCAGAACAAGAGCAAGAGCAAGAACCAGAAAAAGAACAAGATATAAGAAGGAACTTTTCTATGGCAGATTTAAAGGGATAATTAATCTCTCATAATAAGGGTTGATATTCAAAATTTTAGTAAAACACAAAAACAGGTACTTCTTTCCCGTAAGAATGCCTTTTACTAGATTCACCTGAACCTACAAAATCTTGTTACCTGACAGAGTGCAGCAGTCAAAAAGAGCACCTGAGTAGATACTGAGCATTTTTTAACATATTCAAAAGTTTATTACTTTGCTTCAAACTCTATGGCTTCATTCCATGCAGAACAGGCAGCTGGATTTGGCTTTGGGAAAAAGGAAAGTTCTGGAGTAACACAGAGTATTTGACAAACAGACAAACATCAAGGTATTCCCTGTTCTCAAAAAAACCTTTGAAATTTTATGTGATGTTCTTAGTGTTCCTATAAATGTTAATATTTACATATTTACATGTTTATAAGGTGTAAGTTTAGGAAGCTGATAAAATTTTCTGAATGTCCTTCCTTTCCAAAAGGTTTAGGCAACTTCCTGGGACATGTGAGGTCAGGTAAATACCTGAAGTTTCTGGCCAAGGAAATTGAGGTAGAAACTCAGAGGATGATTACTGAGGTCACAGTGACAATGAGATCTGGGACAAAGCAGTATTTTCTGGTAGTCAGGAGCCTTTTCAGAACTTACTTTTAACCAGACAGAACTTTGTGGCCTCTAGCTGAGAAACAGGGGCTACTCCCCTTATCTGAGTGTTAGCCACGTGCTACACCATTTTCCTCCTTTAATGACTGTTCACAAGGTTTCTTAGACAATTTATATATTTAGAAATATGTTACTATTACTATTACTATTACTATTACTATTACTATTACTATTATTTTGCCAAAATATGTATTTCTTTCTGAAAATTGTTCAGGTGAATGGAGACTCTACAGATGTAGGCCATGCCTGCAATATCCAGATTTTAGTTACACAAAATTAGAATGTGACTTGTTCAAAGAGGTATTTTTGGCAGTGTCACCCTTTCAGCTCATTAAAGTGAAAGATTTTCCGTTCATAAATATAATGAAAGTATTTTCCATAGAAAACGTAAAACAGAGCAAGTGAATCCTTTAAAAAATGATAAATTTCGACTCAAGTTTTCAACATGTTTGTAAAGGACTTGGTGCACTTTCAAGAACATCTCAGGAGCAAGTTTTCTTCTTCCCACTGGATGACTGAAGAGAAATTTCTTACTGGAATTATTTGTATTTTCTATGGAAGCATGTGCTCATGATTTCTTTTCTCCAAAGACCTGATGCTTCTAAGGTCTAAGTCCTTGTGATTTCCAAAATGCATCTTAATTAATAAACTGCTCTTCTGCAGTATCCTGGGTGTGTTTCTGTGCCCACCAGTCTGAACATAACCCAGAATTAATAAAAACAAATTGTGAATGAACAATTCCCTTTCCAGCCCCTTCCCTCATCCAATCAGTTTGTAAGTGACAGTGATGGAGGGAGAGTTTCTAATTTGATAAAAGCTTAAAAATTTATGATGGTCAACATGTTCTGATGTTTTTTTACCAAAACAACTTTAAATTTGGTTTATTTAATCCAAATTTAAAAGTAAGGAAGAGCAGATTTTTATTGCTTGGTCAGAAAAGAAGCATCCACATAGAAGAATCAGAAATATAAAAGGTTGGAAGCAAGTAGCTTGGGTAAACAGACAAGCATTTAAAAACTGTTCTTTATCCTACTTTAGCTGATAGACTCTGAAATTCCTCTCTGATCACAGCATTAAACCAGATGGATGGAGAAGCAGTGGTATAAACAGAGCCTCTTCTGCAGCAATATTTTAAATGTTATTCACTATATATATATCTCCAGCCTTGAAAGTAACTCCCAATTTATGGGAAGTCAAAACACTTCCTAAGGAATCAGAGAGAAGCTGTAAAAGAAATTGCATCCCTGTGACAGGGGGTTGACATGTAATGATAAACACATCAAGACAATTGACAATAAACATGTCAAAACAAAGTTGCGTTTTGAAAATCGCTGAAAAAAAAAAATGTATATAAAGAAGCCATTAGGGTTTTAAAAATTAGGAGGTGTAAAGAAGTTTTCTAAAGCTGAAGTGTTGACTTTACATGGCAAAATGCGCTTCCAGGTATTTATATGAGGGGTGCTTTATTTCAGGTGAACATAAATATATGCAGAATCACAGAACTAGTAAATAGAAAGCTCTCATTGTTAGTTCTAGTTATGACTTTATCTTCATCCCTTACAGGTTTTACCATAATTTCCTCAAAGCTGTTTTACCACTCAGAAAATAAGGAAATGGGCAGCACATTGTTTTTGCAAAAATAAAGTGTGTCAAAGAGGTTTAGGATTGAATGAGTTCACTGAAAGTCAGCAGATTAAAGCCCATGAAGGATATAGTGAAAAAAATGTGTTCCTTCAGAAACATTTTAATTAATCCTGTATTTATTCTCCATCTAGTTTTTTTGATAAATGCTTTTATTTTTTAACTTGTTTTTTTTTGTTTGTTTGTTTTCTGTGCTTCAGCTGACATAAAGCTGCAGCCTGTTTAATCCCTCCCCTTTTTTTCTTTTTTTTTTTTTTTAGTTTTCTTTTGTTTTAGTTTCTGTTTTTGTTTTTCACAGAGAGAAATGCTAAAACCACAGAAAGCTCCATTGCTGTCTGGCAGTCTTACTGCTGTTAATGGGAGCCTTACACTCAATTACCACCATCTTCACAGAAAGTTTAATTAACCAACATAATGCTTAAAAAAAATAAATGTATTTAACAGCGAGATTGAGTGGAATCATAGTATTAAGCACAGTGAGATGTCTCTATCTTGCCCTAGAACTAACTATATCCCAAATAATGGGAGGGGGTGAAAATGACGCCTGAAAACAACCTCGTACCAGAAATAAATTTTGCATTATTATTCCTGTCATTGGAAATAACTATGATAATGCATTCACTATTGATCTTTCTCAGTGGGACTCCAGCTCTGACTCACTGCTCA
>NC_141732.1:2261536-2476197 GCF_971803275.1 Cyanistes caeruleus | reverse complement strand
AGGAAAGGAAAGGAAAGGAAAGGAAAGGGAGGAAAGGAAAGGAAAGGAAAGGAAAGGAAAGGAAAGGAAAGGAAAGGAAAGGAAAGGAAAGGAAAGGAAAGGAAAGGAAAGGAGAAAAGAGACAAAACTTGTTTTTTCACAAGGATAAAATTTAATTTTTTTAAGAAAATAAAATATAAAAATTTATAAAAGTAGATGTATATTAAATAATTATTTAAATAAATATTAAATAAATTAAATAAATAAAAAATAATAAATACATTTAGAAAATAATTTTGAAAGATAAGAAAAATCACTAATTGTAATGTCAAGGATCAAAAAATACATATTTTTTTATGATTTCTGAATAATTTTTCATTTTTATGTTTAAGTCATGTGACCATGCTGATCTTCCAGCTTATTTGTTGTTTATATAACATTTTCATTGGAAATGTGATAGATTTTTTTGGTTTTTGGCCAGAGGGGAGGTGTAAAAATTGTTTTCACAACATAGTGATCTGATGTTTTTTTAATTTTTGTCTTTTTCCTACCCTTTTTTTTTCACAGATAATTCACCAATTCTTTTTCCACTCCTAACAAATATATATTTTAGTTTTCATAATTTCCAAGCACTGTAAATTTAAAATTAGCACATACCTCTAGTAACTATATACATAGTACTTTGTAACCATACTGTGTTATAGTAGTACCTTAATGTATTAAGGATATATTGAAAATAAGAAAATAAGTCTGTATATACACAAAAAAAGTCTTATAATTTATTTTACTTTTTAAAAACATATATACAGTAAAAATATGACTTTGTGGAAACAGTCTTTAAAGGTTTGAGGGTTTTTTTTTTATTGCCTTCTAGATTAGCAGTGTTTTTGAACATATAAAAATTATGTGCTGTCAGAGCTGGAGTGATTGAATGATTGACTGAAAATTCCATTAAGAAAATGAGAGTACACCACAGTGCTCTGCATTCTGTATCTGCTTTAGTGGAGCTTGAAAAGAGTGGAAAAACCCCAGAACTGGTGTAGAACAAAAACAAACATTTTTTATATTTGTTCAGTCCAGTCCTTAACCTTTTCATAGTTTGTAGGACTTGAGGGTGGCTGGAGTTTCAAGACCCAGAAAAGGCTGGATAGGAAATGAACAGTAAGACTGAAAACGGGAAATTTAAAAAAAAGGGTGGGAACTAGGACACTTTTGGTAAAATATTCTGTAAGAACAGTAATATACTCCAGTTTTGTAAACACTTGAAATCACTTTTTTAATTAAAAGACTTCCCAGGCAGTGGAATTGCTTAGGCAATTCATTAATTTCTTCTCTGTATAAGATTCAAGATTTAATTCTCAAAACAGTCACCTTTTCATATTACGTACCTAAATACAGTTGTTGTTAAAAATAGGAACAAGATGCAAAAAACCAGACAAAATCCAGTTAATTATAGAAAATAAACTATAAGGAGTTGGTAATTTTCCTTGGGTAGGGCATTTTTTTACATCCTTTATGACTAATTTCAATTTGACATAATAGAAATGTAGACACAGTAGTCTCAGGTAATTCATATTCTATCTTCTAACAAAGTGTAATTCTTCAAGTGGGATAATTTCTCTGTTGAACTTCAGATAAGGCTGAAAAAAATGAAGAAAGAGCAGCACAGCTAAAAGCATAGTACACACAGTTGTAAATTAACTAACATATCTAATTTATGTTGTGTAATAATAGAAAATTGAACCCCTGATATTGAAAATTTTAATCTGCCTCGTTTCTCAGTATATTATTAATCCAAAGTAACATTAAATTTCCTCTGTAAAGATTTCCATATAAAGTTATCAAAGTTAAACCCAAAATTCTGCATTGTATAATATTAAAATTAAAATTTGTAGATGCAATAATATCCCCAGCAAAGTCGTGGATGCTTACATTTTGTGCCTTTAATATTAAACTAAAATAATCTTACCCACATAATACACCAGCCTTTGACATAACAAAGGAATATGGCATTACTGAATTAATAATCACATTAATTGGCATGTACAGCTGTGGGAGAACTGATATTGAATTAATTTAGCACAGATTAATGTAGACATGGCAATCTGAATATTTACATATCATTAAAGCTTGGTGCCTCCAAGACTCAAGGGCATTTTGTCCCCACAAAGTCTTTGGTTTACTGTTTTCAGAAGCATTTATCATCAAAGCTGGACAAGGGCTGGCACAATTTCAGGCGTTCAAATCTGGTGGAGAAAAACCGAAGCTTAAGGAATCTTAGAGGCAGTCCCAAACCTCTGAATCAGAAATTCAATGAAATGGCAAATTAAGTCTTTTATACTTAAAAGCATACTTAAATATGCTTTATACTTTTTATACTTTATACTTAAATATACTTTTATACTTATTCCCCTGTACCTTCATGGGGGGTCTTTAAATGGAGAAATTATATCACTATTTCATCCTTACATGATCATGCATATTGCATAGAGACAGGAAAGTCTCAAAGAAATAGAAATTGAATGTAATATCTTTCTGTGTTTTTTACAGGACAGTGCAATAACACCAAAAAGCACAACCATGTCAAGTCTGTTTTTTTATGTAAACAGTTTTAATTGTTTTATTACAACAATTAAAATTTGCTCTGCCCTATATAGATTTGAGAGTTGCTATAATTTCTATTATATATTTTAAAAAAACCCACATACATGACCCTCTTACAAAAACCCACTTGGTAATACAACAAATCTAATTAAAGAACACTGCAATAAATCACTTAAAACTTTAGTCCAGTACAATCCACTAATCAATTAAAATTCAAACTGCCTTATGCCATTTCCCTGACATTACTTAGGCCTCATTTGTAGTTTAAATTAGGTAATACCTTTATTTTATATATAATATCACACTGGTATCACTGATTCCTGCAAGAAATCTGTTATCTGAAAATCTGTTATTTTGGTAGAATTGTTGTGGATTATAGGAGTAATTTATGACTGGGGACAGCATAACTTTGAAAAATCAGACTTTAATGCCATTTATCCCTTCCTTTTATTAATTCTTAGTGGTTGAAACAACTCAAAATGGGAATGATTTTCTTTTAACTATTTAAATTAAGACATTTATTGTTACATAGTTAAAGATCTTTTTATGGCATTAGGGGGTGAAAAGGGCACTGCCAGGGACAATGGAATTCACAGGTGTCTGATGCTCTGCCTAGAATAATTGCTTACAAAAGTAATTTTATTTGTAGATAGCTAAAGCTGGGTGGAATTAATCCCTACCTTTGCCATGCCTTTGATCTAGAAATCACTCACCTCCTTCTAAGAAATTCTGTAACAACTGTAAACCACCAGGGATTTCAAGGAATTGAGTATGAAAGTTGGAAGTTATTGAATTATTATCGGATTTCTGGCTATTTGACAATTTACCCTCTTTCCAAACAAGGCAGGAACAATTATTTTAGATTTTTTTTCATTCTAAATAAACAGCTTGCCAGGTTTCCCCTCAAACTGTCCCAGCCATTTCCATTTAATTAGGACTGCCTCCATCTCCTTAGCAATCTCCAGCTCAATTATCTGAAGTTTCATAGCTCAGTTGTGGTTTCAAAAAAAAGCCCATCAAATTTGACTCAAAGCATGAATAGGAACATAACAGCAAAGGGATTTTGAGTGTTAGAGAACTGGAGAATTTTATGGGTTTTTCCCATCTTTTGAGGTGTTTTGCACAAGCAGAGATGAAATGACACAGGAATCCAACAGCCTAGCTGTGTTCATCACTGCAGACCCTTCCCTAAAAATTCCTGCTTGAATAAAGCTTTTTTCAATTTATTTTTTTGTATTTTTCAGAGAAAAGAGGAAGATTAAGTAACAATCCATTATTTAATGCCAGCAGAGCAGCAATCTTCCCCCTCCACTCAACAGCAGATAAATTCTGTGATTTTGCTATCTGATGAGGGTTTTTTGATCTTGGCATCTCTGGACACTAAGATCTGCATTTTTCTTGAGACATATTTAAACTGTATAAACAATTAAAATTTTCTAGAACTAAAAATAACATAAAAAAAAATAAAAATAAAAGGCTGGGAATTTCAAAAGTACTGACATCCTTAGTGAAAACCTAGGTCTGGTTTGGTTAAATACTGGAGATTTTCTCTGCTTCTCTGGATTACTCAGAATTTCTCATTCTTGACCTCCTGATCCTTTCCTCCCATTCAGCAGCCAGTATTCCCATCCTAAATTCTGTCACCAGCCTTTTCCTCCTACAAATCTATTTAATGTAATGGGTCAAAATTCTTTTAATGACTCTCTTATCAGACTTTTCTTTCTGTGAACTAAGAACCTCCAACACAGTACATTCCTCTAACATTTTTTTCCCCCTAAGGATTAATTTAATGTCTTATTATACTTCTGGGCATCATTTGGCTCTATCTGATGTGTATCAGCTGCACTGCAGATGGCTTGAGGCTCATTGCCCAGCCATATTTCTGATTTCCAGGTACAAAACTGGCCTGAACACAGGATAATATCCCTCTGAGAAAAAAAAAAAAAAGCCAAAAAAAAAGAAAAGCACTTTTTTTCTGGTACCCTGTGGAACACTGGAGGCAGTTACATTCATTATGAATGTGTCTCAATGGGTTTTTTTACTATTTGGGGGTTTTTTTACCAGTTTTTTTTTTTTTTCCACCACAGTGTCCCAACCCAGTGCCATCTGCATCAGGAATATACAAATTAAATAAAATATCCTTTTATGTCATACCAGACACCTGGGAAAATGATCACAGGATGACCAGCTGTAAAGGAAAAGGATCTTGGTTTACTTTGTGTCTTCAAGGAAGGCATTGAAGGTTCCTTTCTGCAACATTTCATGCATAAACCTTAGCGTTTCTCTCAGATTTAAATGCTAGGGATGCTATTATTCTACCCAAATATGCGATGATTGTTTTATAATCCACAAAATACATAATTCATAATATACATAATTCACTGTAGTGCTGATAAAGATGGCCAGGAAAATCATTGGAAGGGATGGACTCAGCCTGAATTCATGGCTTGGTTTAGAAGCATTTTGTGCTACATATGCACATTAATAGTTGAGCAGACTTTGCACTGAAATAATAGAAAATAAGGGAAAAACAATATCTAAAGAAGCATGATGATTAAAATTTGGTGTTTTGTTGGTTTTTTTTTCCAAAGACAGGATATTCCAGTTTTGTTGTTGGTAACACTTGGAGTACTTTCCTTGACTCCCTTGCTGACCTCACAAGGACAAACCAGAAGAAAACACAACATTTATATGCTTAAGCATATAAATTTAAAAATCCACATGTAGAGTCTGTGTCCATGTTGCTGCTCGAGTTCAAGTAACTTTGGTTTGCTAAACCTCACAGTTTTTCCTTACTCATGAAATTAGAAAATACTGGCACACAGACTATTTTACACAAAAAGTAGATTTGTCCAGCTGCAATAAAAAACAGTACCTGAAACGTGGAAAAGGTTATTATTAACAACAGCAATTCTGCACCTGGGTGTAGGAGCTTTAAACAAAACAGGTGATTGTTACTGGAAAAAAGAGATAGCAGGAAAAATTATTTTACTGTGAGGGTGGCACAGGGTGCCCAGAGCAGCTGGGGCTGCCCCTGGATCCCTGGCAGTGCCCAAGGCCAGGCTGGACATTGGGGCTGGCAGCTCCTGGGATTGTGAAAGGCTTCAGGGAGTTTGGGCCTGATGACCTTTAAACTTTAAACTTTAAACTATTCTATGATTCAGATGAATTGTGATTATATTTCACATAAATAACCACTTGATGAGACCTCCAAATAAGCAAAATACCTAAGAAATGTTCAAAATAAGGCAGGGAAAGCTTTATCCCTTGAGATTTAATTTTTCCATTGACTAGAGAAAAAAAAAAAAAATCAGTTCCTATTGAAGATAAATTTTATCTGTTTGCCTTCCTATCCTCTTTAAAATTCCTTTTAAGCATTTTGGATCTTGTCCTAGTATTTATTGTTTCACACAGAAATTGATTCTCAGCCACCAAGCTGAGCAGGGTACATAAAAAAAATGTAATTTCTCTTGCATAAGCTATGGATTGCTCTTACCAATTTAGCACTCTAAAAGCTAATAAAATAATAAATTACAGTCTCTCATATCGCCTCACAGTTGGCAGAGTGACAACCATCTGAGGAAGGCTGTCTTTGTGGTGATGTTCCAACTCAAAAAACTTTATCTGTGTTGCTCTGCCTTATTTCTTTTCATTTAGTTCTGTATGGGACCTGTGGTTATTACCTTGATGCATTTTTTATTGATCTGCTCAAGTTTCTGACACAGCCAGTTATGAGACATTGAATTTTTTATTTTATTTTTTCCCTCTCCCCCCCAAAAAATGGAATTAAGGGAATGTAAGTCCTGAAGCTCATTTCAGGTTGTGTGTGGCTCTTCAGTTCAGCCCAACTGCTCTCATGTAGAACATGGTATTTCAGCCTCAAATATTTCCAAGCAGAAACCTTGGTGGCTTTGGTTTAGGCAATTTGGTGGAACTGGTCTGTATTCCCAATATTTTTTACTTTTTTTTTTTTTTTTTTTTAATTGAATTTTTAGTTGTTGTTGGCAGAAATAAAAGGGGAAAAATATCCAACAAATACCAAAATTTTCTTCCAATAGTGTTACTTGAAAATACATGAAATAAATTTCATATTATATATTTATAATATTTATTATATTATTATAATTTCATTACTTATATATAATATTGTTTAATATAATATATATTATATATAATATTATATTTGAAAATATATAAATACTTTATGAAAATATTTTCTAGCTTGCCTCAGAGGTGGACATGGATATTTCATCTTTCTTTTCTGGTATTCAGTGGAATGGAACAAGATAATTCTGCCATGAAAGAGGAAAATGATGGCAATTTTAGGTTTTAAATGCAAAAGTCAAAATCCTGTTAAAATCATCATGTAAATAAAAGGCCTAAGCAGGAAAGAATCCCTTTCTGAGGTTGCTTAAGTGGAACCTGTAGCACTTGGTGCATTGCAAATTCTGTCTGGGGGGATTTTAGTTCATTTTTTTTTTTTTTAATTAAAAAATAAAAAAAATTAAAAAAAGGGTTCCTGTCTGGTCAGCAAAAGAGGTAACAGGATGAGATAAAGTTGTAATATATTTTTATCATTTTTCCCCTTAAATGTCATGGTGGAGCTTACAGCAGTCGTTTTCCACAAGCAGCATGGAAAAATGTGTAAATATCAAAGGTTTTTAAGCTTGACCTTCAGGCTTAAAATTATGAGTTTAAAAACAGAAAGAAAAATTCAGAGAAAATAAAAATGTCAAAAAAAAAAAAAAAAAAAAATTGGGCAGTGGGATCTACCATGTTAAAATTTAAACCAAACAAAGCAACAGGATACCACATTAATTTACTACACACTGTTACTTAGATTCCTTTCCACTAAAATTAAACATCCTTTTAACTCACATTCCTGACTTTCATACCAAAACTAACTCTCACTGAGCTATCAGTGGAGTGCATTTTGGAAATAGACATAAAATCCATGGAGGTGTAATTAACCTACAAAATCAATTTTTTTTTGCCTCGGTTACGTTATTCTATTCCTGTGTTTTCATCTAAATAAAGAGTAATTTAGAACAATTCTCCATGGTGTGTGCACCAGAGAAGTTAAGAGAAATCAAGGTTGCCCCAGAATTTTTCTTTAAATAACAATGAATGAAAACACTGCATTTTATTAATAAGTCCACAGGTTAACTCATTTAGTTGTCCATTTTCCTGAACAATAAGGCAAGTTTGTGAACACAAACAAAAAAAGGACTGAGGATATTTATGATTCTTTGCTTACAAAGTGAAGCCCAAATTAAAAACTTGAGAGGTGGCTAGTTTTCCATAAAAGAATTCACACAAAACTGACTTGATTTTTTGCTTTTTTACAGATTGTTATTAGTTTTGGTTAAATCATATTTCCAGGAAAGAAGTCTGCAAGTGTTCCACTGGAATAGATGATTATTATGTTCTAACTAGAAATTAAAATTGCTTACATGATCACATTCCATTGATCTGCAGCACTATCTTCCCAGATATTCAATCTCATTTAGGGGGTCATCTAACCTCTCATAAAAGCAAAAAAATTGGAAAAAAAAAAAAAAAGGGAAGTTCCTGTCCCTTTGGCAGTACTTCCCATTAATTTTTTGTGGAGAATTCACCTCAAAACATCTTGACCAGAAAAAAAGAATAAATACGTAGATCAATACAAGATTAAACACGTGCAATTTTTTTTTTTTTTAATTTTAACAAACACTGTCTTGAAGGGAGAGATGCATGAAATATTTCAAATTAATCTTTTCCTTCTCCCCTGTATCAGAGTGAAAACAACCCCTTAGACTTTGAAACACACCTGGCAATTTACGTGTTTCTAAAATAATTATGTCATTTACTGCTATTGCAAAAACACTTGCCTCGAAAGCTGATTATGCCACAGAAATAAATATCCAGGGAAGGATATTTGTGTGGAGGGGGGAGGAGGAACTCAGCTCACATCCTTTCTGGTATTAGTGAGTTAATGGAAAAGCTGATACTAATGGTACACTATAAATTAGTACATCTGCAATAAAAGAACTTATTTTCCGTTTTAATCGCTCGGGAGCTGTTCTGGAAATGTGTTTCCATCTCAGGTGCTGGCGAGTTCAACGATGTGCACAACGGGGCTCATGCTCCAGTAAACTGGTGAGAGATGTTAAATGCAAGAACAGCATTAAAGTTATGTCTGGTGGCAGTATAAATGAAAGTCTCTCACTATTCCCCCTGTAACCTGCTTCAGGAGTTTGTAACTCAGCTGTGAAATGGGCACTCAATTAAAAATAAGAGTACTGCACGAGTCTGAAGGAAAAAAAAAAAAATATATATATATATATATATATATGTGTGGGTGTGTGTATATATATATATATATTTATTTTTTTTTTTCCTCAGGAGTTTCTTGCAGCTACCTTAAATAGACTTTGATTTTTGTGCTTGTCAGGGGACAGGAGTTTTGATTCTGGGAGACAAAACCATTGATCTGGTGCATTTCTAGGAAATACAACTTGTTCAAACCCCAGCCCTAGCTTTTGGGGTTCTTTTTTTTTTTTTTTTTGGGAAATCGTGTGTTATCATGTTTATATCCCTGTATGAGAAATATCTTTAATATACATTGCCACTAATCTCTGACTATTTCAAACTGGCCAGCTTTTACCCCAGAAGAAAAGAAATCTGACACAATTTACACTACACTGCAACTTTTGCTGAGGAAATGAAATTAAATGTGAAAGTCTTAATATGACTTAGAGTCTTCTGAAATTCTTGATAATTGTTTATAGTCACAGCCATGCATTAGCTTTTTGAGAGCAGGAATGTGTGGTTGCTGATATGGGTGTGCCTGATTCTCTCCACATTCCCTAGGAAACAGCAGAGAAATTCAGCTGCTGTCAACAGAGTTTTGCATTTGTACCAAAACAGTTTGAACTGAGAGAAAACATCTTGTGGTGATGCAATTTAAAAGCTTTCTTAGCATCCATTCTCCCACTGTGGCTGTGGATAGAAACTGGGCAAATAACAGGCCAGAATTTCAGAATACTCACATAAACCCTGGTGGTTCCATATATATATATGTATTTATTTTATATGTATATAAAGAATATATTCATGTAAATACAAGAAACCTTCAGGCAAAGCATTTGATGAAAACTTTTCTCATTTTGAAGAGGGTCAACCTGGAAAAAATGCATTTTCCAGGGCCAAAGGTATTCTGACTGTCTCAGGAGAATGAAGATTGAAGTTGTTAGAACAGGCTGTGCTGGTAATTAACTGTTCCCATCCTCATTCTGTGCATAATGACAAATATCATGTGGAAATCAGACCATGTCGTCCTGTTCTTGAACACAACTCTTGACATGCTGGAATTGGATGGCAAAAGGGATGTCTCCATAAGTAAAGTTAATTTTTGTTTGCAATCTGCCTCGTCTGCCAGTATAATATCCCTCTGTTGCACCATATCCCTTGGTTTCAAAACAATATAGATATCAAAATTCTATAAATTCAATTATTCACCATTCCTGTTAATGTAAAGATACATTTTACTTGTTTCAGTGACTGCAGGTGTCAGTAAAGGAATTATTTAGATTCTTTTAAATGTAAGCTGTTTTCTTGTATAAATACACTCTATTTTCTCATCCTTAATAAGGAAAAAATGTATTTATTTCTGCATAATTAGAGAAAATAACAGTCATAACTCCATGAAACTAGGGAGTTTTTCCCTACTAATTGCTTAAAGGCACAAGAAAATATGAAATTAAATTGCCATTTCATGCCAAGTAGAAGCCACTGAGAGTCTTCAGGGGCTGATAGAGGAGAAAAGTTAACCTGTTGTGTGTTTCCTATTCCTGCCCTGAGCTTCATTTATCAAACTAAGGAGCTCCTCCTGTAGAACAGTGCAATTAGCCAAGCAATTAGCTGCTGTTTGCAAAAAATTATCCCTCTACCTAAGATTGGTGCAGGGGTTGGAGAAATCCACATAAAACTCATCTGTGGGAGCACGCTGGAAATCAAATTCTGCAGCTGAATTTGGAAGGAATCTCTTTTTTCTGTTAAAAAAAACTCCAAAAACTGTAAGTATTTGGGCTTCTTCTACTAATTTCAGTGAGGCCTGACCTGCAGTCCCAATTTTTTTTTCCCATATTTATGGTCAGTGATGTTGGTGCAGAGTTTTGCAACATTCCAGGTGCCGCTTCTTAAATTGTTGTGTGGCTCAGAGCAATTTGTAAAATCAATTATTTGCACACTCACAGGTTACCCTGGCAATTTTGAATTTAAAATGAATCCCCAAATCCCACCTGATTTGAAGATTTCACCCACATTATGGTTTTCTTTCAGAAGACTATGCTTAGCGAAGGCATAAGTAAATATTTAACACTTTTATTATTATTTAAAGAGGGAAATGTGATTTTTATGTGAAGAGAGTTTTCTTTTTTTTTTCTTCATATAGAATTATATATATATTCTACAATTCTGAAACAGTATATTCTGTAATTCTTTAATTTGGCTTGCTTTTTCCCAGATGATTGCCTATATTTTAAAGTTTGTCATCAACTAGTGGTAAAGACTACTAGAAATAAATTAATCAGTTATGTTTTACCCAAAAATAGACTCTCAAAGACCTGAAAACTCAAACCAGTTGGTGTGGGTTTCTTCGGATTTTCAGTCTTACATACTCCAGGTATAATTATTTTATCAAATTTCAAGATACTTAACATGTTTATCTACATGAATGCATTGTTTTGATGTAAAAAAGATAAGGATGTCTTCTTTTAAATGCAACCATGGAATAATTCAAGCTGAGGGGGCAAAGCTTTATTTCTTATTTATATTATAGGTGTTTTTTCTCTCCTGTGTTTACTGGAAGTGTTTTCAGGAGTGATGTGACAAAGTTCAGCAGCAACACAATTTCAAGTATATTCACTACTGCTAACAGAACATTGTTGTGGTGAAAAAAATCAACTCCAGCATATTTTTAAATCTAAATGTGAGTGGAAATGGCACATAACAAAGACATACACATGAGGAAGAGCCACAAACACCCTTTCAGCAATGCAAGTGTAGTGGAGGAACTTGAAAAACGCTGCAACAAAAACATGCAGTAAAGGTTTTGAGATAATCCAGATTTTTATCTTAAAAACTACTAAATTTTTTTTAATTAAATTCGTAATTCTTTATTAAGAATTCTTAATTAAATTAAGATAAAATAATTAAATATGTTAATTGCATCATTACATTTATATCTATATAAATATATACTCTATAATATATAATATTGTAATACATGATATATGATACATAATATATAATATACAATATATGTTATATAATATATAATATATAATATGTATATAATATAATATATATGTTATGTTATATGTTAATGTTATATAATATATATTATATAAAATAATAATATATAATATATAATATATAATATATAATATATGCATATGTTAATACAAATATATTATTAATATAATTTTATATTTAATCTATAATTCTATATCATATGTATTCCATTTTATATAATATTTATTTACACATTATTATTAATTGTAATAATTAAATTCTTAATTTAATTAAGATTAAATTCCTAAAATTCCTAAAATATTTACATTAAATGATGCTGCTTTTCTAAGAGCAAGGGTGAAAGAGGGATTTTACACCAGGAAGCATTGCTCTGAAAAATGAATAACTGAGGAAATGACACGAGGTGGTCCCAAAGCAATTCCCCCTGTGAAACTCACCTGTGCTTTGCCTCTCCTTTGGAAACCCAGGACTCCTGTTCAGGGCAGCCCCCAGAGCACAGCACATCTCACCTGCTCTGCCCTTTTGTGGCTTCACTACTCTGCACCTGAAATATTTGTCTTTGACATCCCCATTTCAAGGAGATGCTTGGGAGAATTTTATCCCAAGGTTCTTGGCTTGGGTGGGATGTCTTCACTTGGAAAACTTGTTTTATAGGGGAAAAAAATCCAGGTCATTTCAGCCAAATGACATAAATTCTAGCATCTAAATTTCAGCATTTAAATTTCAGCATTTAAATTTCAGCATTTAAATTTCAGCATTTAAATTTCAGCATTTAAATTTCAGCATTTAAATTTCAGCATTTAAATTTCAGCATTTAAATTTTAGCATTTAAATTTCAGCATTTAAATTTTAGCAGTTGCATTTAAGCATTTAAATTTTAGCACCCAAATTTTGGCATTTCTGCCGTCAGAGCCTCACCCAACCAGACCTAAACTCATTACAGCAGCAGAAAGCAACAAATGAGTGAACCAGACTCACATTCCAGATCCTCTGATGGGCATTTGTGGCAACCTCACTGACACAGGGATGCTTCTGCTTTGTAAACAACAACCCCAGTGACAGAACTATTTGGGGAAGGGGTGAACAAAACACCAGTTTTTAATTTAATTTTTTTTTAAATTCATTTTTTAAATTTCTTTTTTTTTATTTTTGAATTTCAAGCCACCGCCTGAACATTTCCAACTGCCTCAAACACGCCCTCCAAGATAATTAGGCAAGTGAAATGTTGTGTAAATTACAAAACAAAGAAAAATCTCCCTTGCAAACAAAAATCTTGTATCACTAAAGAAAGAGTTGTCCTGTGCTCACTACCAACCCCCTTTTTCTTACACAGAATTCTCACTGGTTTTCTTGCTACCCTTGGGGTTTTTAAATGATCCTGACTGATCTGAAAAAGAAACACAAAAAAAAAGCCCCAAGACAACCAAATACTTAATTTTGCACATCTGCAAGAGAATGTTTTCTCAAAATCATCAATAAAAGTGACATTGTCAATGTATTTGTGCTCCAAAGTGAAAATTCAAAATTACATTTAAACTGAAAACCACTTTATTTAATTTTTACACAATGTGTAAACTTTCATCTTAAAACTGTTACTAAATGTCAGATTCTCAAATATACTGTGACTCAACTACCTGTTTTTCTGCTAATGTGGGGCAGTTCAGAGGATTTTAAAAAAAAGGGACCATGAAGCTTTTAAAACTGAGTTCCCTGTAGGAAGTTCAGGTCCTCAGCACTTTTCACTTCAAAGTGAAAAGCCATTTCATCAGCCCAGAAATGCTATTCTGCTTTAGCTCAACTGTTTGGTGTTTCATTCTGATGGACACTGAGCACTTTCCAACCTGAAATTCTGCAGGAAAATGTAATGACTGACCAAGCTGATTTATTTATTTATTCATTCATTTATTTACTGTTATTTCAAAACTTAGGTGCCAACAGTTGTGGAATTGTTTTGGATAATTGTTCTCAGCCTTCTGCAGTGTTCCCAAAAAGTATCATCAGCTTTCAGTCAGGTGGGACCTCTCTGAATTATCAAGACCAAAAAATGTCAGTTCTGACAGCCATGATTTTTAAATTTTTTAGTAAAACTGTTGTTTTCTACATTCCATTGTAATAATAATTCTGACACCCACAGTGCTTAAAGTGAGTGTTAAAAGAGAACATAAATTTCAAAATATATATATATATATATGTGTGTGTGTGTGTGTTAATTGGAATATTCTGTCCACAAATCTCTTAAATATAGCAAAAAAAAAATCGAATAAATAAATAATAATAAAAAAAAAGATAGATGGAAGTAAGCTGCAGTCAGAAATTTTTATGCACAGAAAGCAACAGGTGTGTAACTCTTTATAACTGAATGCATTTGGAAACCCCTTTGACACAACTATAATGTTCATATTGCAGCATTGGAATTTTTTACATGATAGGATGCATGCAAAATATCAAATCACTGCCAGAAAATTTCCCTCCTCACTATTAACTATAATAACTATTAAACCTAATAAAGGTGTTAAATTCTTAGTTTAGCCTGTAAACAACAAATAAAAAACCTCCAAAGAATGTAAAAAATCCCAGTTTGTTCAACTGTTTCGATTATTTTTAGTGCTGTACAGAACAGAGTAGAGTTTGGGTATTTTTTATTATGTTGACCTTTCAGGTAGTTTTACCTGCTCTTTTCATCCCTAAACTAGGGGGAAAAATTACTTCCTTACAAATACAAACTTTCAAAATATGTTAATTAACAGTATTCTTTTAGAATGCAAGGAATATATTGTACTCTTAAGAGAAACATGAAATAAAATTAAACATCCAAAGACAGCAAAAACCCCTTAAACTTTGGCTCTTAGAAGCAGAGCTATCTCTGGTATCTTTCTTTTATCTGCCAGGAAGAACATACTCAAATTTCTACTTTAAAAGAAAAAAAAAGGTTATGGGTACAGTGCATTCTTAAGTATTGTTTCCATTTCTTTCCTGTTGCTCTTGTGTCTGAACTCAAAATTTTTTAGGCAGAGTTCCAATCAGAAGTTTCAACCTGTTCTGATTGTATCATTAAGTTAACAGAAGCCAGGGAAAATGACCACCTCTTGGAGGAGGAAAAAAACCCCAAAACAATCAAGACAACCAAACCCAGAAAAAAAATCCAGCCTTTGAAAACATCAAAGACTATTTTATTTATAACACAGCGCAGCACACGGCGCAATAATAGAAACACTCTGCTTTTTTATTGCTTTGAGATGAGACAGTGGCTTCAGAGAGCTCCTAAAGTTTATGTTGTATGATTCAAGACAAATAATAAGAAAACCACCCAAACATTCTCCTCCTCACACCTTTATTTATAAATGCTATTTGCAGGGTTTTCTGTAGAAAACCTCTATAGGAGTTCGCTCCTAGAGCTGTTATGCCTTTGGTAAAAATAAGCATTTCTGACAGCACCATTTCACTCCTTCCTGTGCTCCTTTTCCCAAGTACATCTATTTTTGATATCCACCTTTGGCTGGTAGAGCCTATTGTGAAAGGTTTTAGAGTCTTCTGTTTTTCAAAGTTCCCTGTGTAAAATGGCAGCACCCAATTAGTGCAGATATCTGCCTGCACTTGTTCATGATGTAAAAGAGCAAATTGCTCTGGTTTTTCCCCTGTTAAGATCTCAGTTTTCATCAGGTCTCTATATGCCAGGGGTTTAATCAGAGAGGAACTGAGCACCACACAGCCTCTGGCTCACTCTTCCCCCTCCAGCAGGATCAGAGGAAGAGAACTGGAAGAGTTAAAAGTGAAATAAACCTCATGGGTTGAGATACTAGCAGTATTACCCTTGACACAAAAATAAAAATAAAAAAGGACAAACTCAAAGCAACCACAAAAACAAGCAAAATTAAACAAAAATAAACAATGAAAACAAAACTGGCACCAATAACAGCAGTGGCTGTAATGGTGATGCTGAACAAGTGAGAGAAATAAAGAGAAAAACCAGAAATGAGAACTCACCACCAACTGGATGATTCCCAGAGAGCCCCCAAGCCGTGTCCTCCCTTCCAGCCTTTCCCCAGCTTCACACACTGGGCATGGCACCCGTGGTCTGGGATGTCCCTGGGGTCAGCTGTCCTGCCTCTGTCCCCTCCCAGCTCCCTGTGTCCCCCCAGCCACAAGTCTCTCCTTGTTGACATACTGAAAAACAAGAAGAAAACGAGCTTAATTCCTTTTATTTTGGAGTGTTTTGTTGGTTTTTTTTCTTCCTTTGGTAACTTTTTGTTGTGTTTTATGACCATTTTATTTTTTTGGAGATGCTGTCAGGTATCAGTCACCCAAAAATGACAGATGGCACAAAGACTTTTATTAGAGGTGAGGGCTTGATCTCTCGTGGGTTTGAGAGGAGGAGAGGTGGGGGAGGACGCGCACACATCGTCTCTAACAACAACGAGAGATTTCTTGTGTTGCAAAGGAGACCTCAGCCAGAGGCATTTTGCCCATTTCTAGCAGACAGTGTGGGAGTCCCTTTGTGCTGACACACATGAGCTGCTCATGGAGGAGAAAAGTGTTGCAGGCACAGGGGGTGACAAAGATTTTTTTTTCTGTCTGGATCAGCAACAAGCGCTGCCATCCTCCCACTCAGCTGCAGATAGCTGTCTCCTGCTCAAATCCAGCAAAATCTGCAGTCCATCAAACATTTATGCTGTAGCCAGGCATTTTTAAGCTTGAAAAATAACTTTATGTTCTCTGGACTGGCCTCCAAGATAAATGCAGGCCGTGATTTGGACTCGTATAGGGACTGGGGAGTTTACTCTTCCATTTCAGTTCACCACATTTCCCTTGCAGCTGATTTATCCATCAATAAATCAAATGTGCAGATTAGACAAATCACACTTGCTAGTAACAGTTCCTGTTGCAAACATCTTAATCCCATTTCATGCTTTTTATGGAGTGCTATTAATTTTTTTTTTTTTATTTTTTTTTTTTTGCCTGGCTCTTGTTACTTCTCGGGAATGTGAGACACACATTAAGGAAATATTTATTGAAGTTAAGTAGTCATTTCATTATAAGTGGACATGGAAATATAGACACTGAAGCCAGCATTTTGCTCTGCAAGCTCATGTTACCTCTGGGGAAAAATGGTAAACATTGTTAATAGCTTATTTAAATTCAGAGATAGCTATCATAGAGAGGAAAAATGTGAACCTCTGCAGTCAAAAAAAAAAAAAAAAAAAAAGAAGCTATAGCTTCACAAAAGAAATATTTTTGAGCTCCAGGGCTTAGAATGACCATGAATTTAATGACTTTTGTTGAGGCAAAGATTGAGAAATTTATTTTTGGGATTCCATATCCCATGATCAAAGGAAAATTGCCTCCTATCTAGTATAATGCCCCCAAAAGTACATGCAGCAGGACCTAATAGCAGTCACTGGAAATAAAATATAGGCAATTCAATTTTCTTTTTCTTTTTTTTTTTTCCCTCAGAAATGCACTTTAAGGAAGTAGACCAGAGTTTTTAAGCCCAAAGACTGGCATTGTGATTATCTCATTTTTGGTACTGCTTCATCTCTTTCAAAGCCAAGGTTCTTCCTTTTGCTTTCTGCCCATACCTTAGAATCCACTAAATCACATAATATATGAAATACTTAATTTGGCAGGAATAGGGGAAGGGGAAAGGTGTCATCACATGCCTGGAAATGTAATTTACTGAAATGCTGAACAGTAATATTTTTAGGAGTCCCTATTATTTATTTTTATCTACTTTTGGTCCAGGAGGAAGAGGAAGAGAAAAACCAAAGGGGAAAGGACTCTTTGAATACATATGAAACTTAACAAGATTTGAGTTTCTAAAGCCTTTTTTATTTGTGTGTGTTGTGATCTTACCTGTGAGGAGAGCCCTACAGCACCCACCATTCTGATCTGAAAATGTTCATACAGGCTCCTCCAGTTGCTTTCTGTATCTTGTAAAAGGTCTTGGAAAACCTCTAAGGAACATTTTCCATGGTGAGACGAAAAAAACCAACAGCAATGGGGTTTGATCCCAGCTGTGATCCTTTCACAGCAGCTCTAAGAAGGATTCAAAGCAACAGAGGGCAGGGCTGGATGGGATCTTGGGCAGGAATTGTTCCCTGTGAGGGTGGGCAGGCCCTGGCACAGGGTGCCCAGAGCAGCTGGGGCTGCCCCTGGATCCCTGGCAGTGGGATTTCCTTTTCCTGTGTCCCACAGAGCCTAATGACGTAGGTAATGAAATATTCCAGGTGCATAAACTGTTCCTGCATCTCTCTTTTTCCTAAGGTGGAAAGAAAATTTATTCCTGTGCCACAAGCTCCATGATTTTAACTGGGTCTGACTGACACATAATCTCTGCATGTCACCAGCAAGAAGCATTACAATGCATACAATTTCCTTAAAAAAAAGGATAAAAATATACCCATCTACCTGGCTTCTTCTGAGCAGCAGCACAACATTATTTTTTGAACACTTAACACCCAGATGACTGACCTCAGGCAAGAAATATTCGTAGTTATTTGACAAATAGAGTTTCAGATTAGGTTTAATTTAATTGAGGGTCTTGAGTTTCAGATTAGGTTTTATTTCATTGAGGGTCTTGCCATAACCATTTGTTTATGGCTGAATTAAGGTACATGATTGCATGTAGTGTGTCATCAAAGTAATTGGACTGTTCTCTCTTCATCTCTCTTTGACCACAAAACTGGACATTCCCAGCAGATTCCAGCATGTTCTACCATCAAAGGAAGAAAAGTTTGTCAGACTTTTACAACTAGCTTTGTTCTAAAGAATAAAATGAAAATAAAAAAAAAATTAGAAAAAAAGAAACACCAAAAAAAAAAAAAAAAGGAGGAATATTTAAGACATGAATTCACTTGCTGTAATCCTCTGCAAACCATAAATGAGTGAGAAAAAAATTCACCACCTGAATTCTGCTTTGAAATAAAAAGGAAAACAGTCTTCTCTGCAGCTAGGACTGGCCTCTACAAGATTTTGATTTCGCTAAACTGCCTCAACTAAATTACCTGTTTCTCTGAGCTTTATCTCAGACTCCATAAATTTGTTCCTTGGCTGGGGACTCATGTTCCTCAGGACTTCTTGTGACTTTTCAAGAGCTGGGTTAGCTGATTCCCTCTGTGTTTGGAACACCTGCCCTGTCTGTAGTAAAGCACAGAGTGCTATTTCTCTTTGGACAGATGGCACCACTACTAGTGTTTAATATTTTAACTGCTTAATATTTAGAAACTTTGTGCCAGTCAAAAATGCCCACTAGGAGAAAAAAAAAATCAGTGCCATAAAGAACAGGGAATTTTCCTCACCCAGCTTCTATCAGTTCTTAGCAGGGAGCAGTCCTGTGGTTTTGGATAGCTGGGAGCATGAAGGCAACTTAAATCTATGCCAGCTGCTAATAGCCCAAGGCTTACTGGGCCATAGGGAGCTAGACAGGCACATTTTTATTTGTCTGCCCTTCCATGGAGAAATAAATTATTTTTTAATTTACTTCTCCCATTTTCCAATTAATTTGGCCATATCAACATTCCAGTGCCCAGCAAAATGTATTTGAATTGGCAGAGCTGTGCAAAAGCTGTGCTTGCAGTACTGCAAATTCAAATTCCTCCCATTAGCTACCCAATTAAGCAGAAGGAAGTTTAAATTACCAGCCTCTGACTTTATTTATTTATTTTCACAGAGGACTAGTAGTTAACCACGTTTAAAGTCACATGAATAATAAGGGAATATATACCGGTGCAAGCCACAGAAGAGATGGGGAACAAAAAAAAAGAAATAAGGGAAATGAGAAGAAAACCCATTACCATTGAAAAGGAATTTCTTACTTAATTATGATCCGATTCAGTGAGTTATTAGACTTCTACTTAAAAAAGAAACATCTGATAATTAAGTAGCTATTAAACCAAATTGATCATTAGTTTGGGAAACACAGGCAAGCCTTTTATTGAAAGGCTGCTTCCAAGTTATGTAGCTTTAAATAGATATCTCTCCAACTCAATGGAGCCAGCTGCACAAATAAATGTTTTGTGTGAACAAGAACAGCAGCTAGAACATGCTCTGTGAAAAAAAGAATTGATCTAAGCTGCTTAGGGATACTCTGAGGAAGCAGAATCTGCTTTATGTTATCTTGAGAACAGCATTGGCTGCCTGGCCTCTGGGAAAGCAATCTTGCCCTAAACTGTAATACTTCTATTTTCTTTTTTTCATCAAAATACACTTACTACATGCACACTGATTTAAAACTTCCACTCCATTATTAATGTAATTAAACAATACAAGTTCTTTTCAAGATGGGTGAGCTCGTAATGACCAAAACTGGAGAGCATATCCATTTGTAGCAAAATGTTTGTTTAATTTAATCAAAGCTAAGCAAACAGAAAAAAAACCAAAAACAAAACAAAAAAAAAGTCCACAAGATCAATGTTGCATGTTAAATTCTACCTAAAACTCACGTAAAAAGACACAAGTCCCTTTCTGACACCTGCTGAAATTTATGTTTTTTTGATAAATATAAGTAAATAAAAGGTTTTAAATACTGAAAGACACATAAAAAATCTTGGCTGTCTCAGCCCTGTCTAAGAGACTGAGCTTATGAGTAAAATGTTCAAAACAATTTTTGTGTCTGAACTACTTTTACAAAATATTATTCAGGTTGTTGAATCATGAACTCATCACCAAAATCACAGCACCTGGACAAGCAGAATTCCTCCCTGTAAAAAGAAATAAAAGTCTAAAAGTAAAGTTTTGACTTCATTATTCATTTAGGGTATATTAAATGTTAAAAAAGATGACAAGTTACAGAATTCAGTATTATGAAGCAAAAAAGTAGCTTTGCAAAGGAAGATTCTTAATTCTTCATTTTTACATGTTTTGTCCTTTCCTTCCTTTCCTTCCTTTCCTTCCTTTCCTTTCCTTCCTTCCTTCCTTCCTTCCTTCCTTCCTTCCTTCCTTCCTTCCTTCCTTCCTTCCTTCCTTCCTTCCTTCCTTCCTTCCTTCCTTCCTTCCTTCCTTCCTTCCTTCCTTCCTTCCTTCCTTCCTTCCTTCCTTCCTTCCTTCCTTCCGCCACTTCCTTCCGCCACTTCCTTCCGCCACTTCCTTCCTTCCGCCACTTCCTTCCGCCACTTCCTTCCTTCCTTCCTTCCGCCACTTCCTTCCTTCCTTCCTTCCGCCACTTCCTTCCTTCCTTCCTTCCGCCACTTCCTTCCTTCCTTCCTTCCTTCCTTCCTTCCTTCCTTCCTTCCTTCCTTCCTTCCTTCCTTCCTTCCTTCCTTCCTTCCTTCCTTCCTTCCTTCCTTCCTTCCTTCCTTCCTTCCTTCCTTCCTTCCTTCCTTCCTTCCTTCCTTCCTTCCTTCCTTCCTTCCTTCCTTCCTTCCTTCCTTCCTTCCTTCCTTCCTTCCTTCCTTCCGCCACTTCCTTCCTTCCTTCCGCCACTTCCTTCCGCCACTTCCTTCCTTCCTTCCGCCACTTCCTTCCTTCCTTCCGCCACTTCCTTCCTTCCTTCCTTCCTTCCTTCCTTCCTTCCTTCCTTCCTTCCTTCCTTCCTTCCTTCCTTCCTTCCTTCCTTCCTTCCTTCCTTCCTTCCTTCCTTCCTTCCTTCCTTCCTTCCTTCCTTCCTTCCTTCCTTCCTTCCTTCCTTCCTTCCTTCCTTCCTTCCTTCCTTCCTTCCTTCCTTCCTTCCTTCCTTCCTTCCTTCCTTCCTTCCTTCCTTCCTTCCGCCACTTCCTTCCTTCCTTCCTTCCGCCACTTCCTTCCTTCCTTCCTTCCGCCACTTCCTTCCTTCCTTCCTTCCTTCCGCCACTTCCTTCCTTCCGCCACTTCCTTCCTTCCTTCCTTCCTTCCTTCCTTCCTTCCTTCCTTTTCCTTCCTTCCTTCCTTCCTTCCTTCCTTCCTTCCTTCCTTCCTTCCTTCCTTCCTTCCTTCCTTCCTTCCTTCCTTCCTTCCTTCCTTCCTTCCTTCCTTCCTTCCTTCCTTCCTTCCTTCCTTCCTTCCTTCCGCCACTTCCTTCCGCCACTTCCTTCCTTCCGCCACTTCCTTCCGCCACTTCCTTCCTTCCGCCACTTCCTTCCGCCACTTCCTTCCTTCCTTCCTTCCGCCACTTCCTTCCGCCACTCCCTTCCTTCCTTCCGCCACTCCCTCCCTTCCTTCCTTCCTTCCTTCCTTCCTTCCTTCCTTCCTTCCTTCCTTCCTTCCTTCCTTCCTTCCTTCCTTCCTTCCTTCCTTCCTTCCTTCCTTCCTTCCTTCCTTCCTTCCTTCCTTCCTTCCTTCCTTCCTTCCTTCCTTCCTTCCTTCCTTCCTTCCTTCCTTCCTTCCTTCCTTCCTTCCTTCCTTCCTTCCTTCCTTCCTTCCTTCCTTCCTTCCTTCCGCCACTTCCTTCCGCCACTTCCTTCCGCCACTTCCTTCCGCCACTTCCTTCCTTCCGCCACTTCCTTCCTTCCGCCACTTCCTTCCTTCCGCCACTTCCTTCCTTCCTTCCTTCCTTCCTTCCTTCCTTCCTTCCTTCCTTCCTTCCTTCCTTCCTTCCTTCCTTCCTTCCTTCCTTCCTTCCTTCCTTCCTTCCTTCCTTCCTTCCTTCCTTCCTTCCTTCCTTCCTTCCTTCCTTCCTTCCTTCCTTCCTTCCTTCCTTCCTTCCTTCCTTCCTTCCTTCCTTCCTTCCTTCCTTCCTTCCTTCCTTCCTTCCTTCCTTCCTTCCGCCACTTCCTTCCTTCCTTCCGCCACTTCCTTCCTTCCTTCCGCCACTTCCTTCCTTCCTTCCGCCACTTCCTTCCTTCCTTCCGCCACTTCCTTCCTTCCTTCCGCCACTTCCTTCCTTCCTTCCTTCCTTCCTTCCTTCCGCCACTTCCTTCCTTCCTTCCTTCCTTCCGCCACTTCCTTCCTTCCTTCCTTCCTTCCTTCCTTCCTTCCTTCCTTCCTTCCTTCCTTCCTTCCTTCCTTCCTTCCTTCCTTCCTTCCTTCCTTCCTTCCTTCCTTCCTTCCTTCCTTCCTTCCTTCCTTCCTTCCTTCCTTCCTTCCTTCCTTCCTTCCTTCCTTCCTTCCTTCCTTCCTTCCTTCCTTCCTTCCTTCCTTCCTTCCTTCCTTCCTTCCTTCCTTCCTTCCTTCCTTCCTCCCTCCCTACCTCCCTACCTCCCTACCTCCCTACCTCCCTACCTCCCATCCATCCTTCCATCCATCCAGTCTTATTGCAATAACATTTTCCAGATTTATGCATATGTCCATATCTGGATTCTTTAATCCCAGTGGAGATGCAGTTGCTGTTAGAAACATTAAAATAATTGTGGGAAACATGTCCTTGATTAGAATCCGATTACAGTACTAAAGTTCTCAGTAAAAAACTCTGATGTCATTTAGAGAATCCTAAGTAAATAGGACTATTTATTATAATAGAGGAAGTTTTTCTTCAGGTTAATCTACAATTCTTATTCTTCATGGGTCTATTTTTAAAAGTAAAAATTTCTGAGACTATAAAATAGGAAATGGGAACTTCATAGAATAGGCTTATATTACTCAAGACACAGCTCTGTCCTAAAAATACCCAAATAGCCTAAAGGAAACTGGAGGGATTCAAGGAGTTGAAAAGAAGGCTATAATTAGAAATTACAATATTCTAACTGTGAAATTGTAGCAAGATGGACTACACAGAGCAAATCCGTCTTTTAAGAAACTCCTTATCTTATACTCACAATTATTTAATCATTCATGGTATTAAAAACTGCTGTGGTCTAAATTTTCAGAAAGAGACACTTTAATTTTTATATTTATTATTTGGTCTTGATTTTCCCAAAGGCCCTGTCTTTGAGAAAACATTTCCCTCTTGTAAGCTTGGCTGTTTTTGGTTTTTTTATATATTTTAACTAATTAGATCAATCTTATACTCAGATTTTTACAGCAGCTTAGCATGTATTAGTGAATGCCTTGAGAAACCATGAGAGCTTCAGGCTGACTTTGAGACATCAGGATTCCTCTGTAAGATGCAGACCAAACATGACAATTTCAAAATATTCTAATTATACAGACCTTGTAAAGGATATACTAAAGAGAATTTGTTTAATAGTTTGGTCTTTTTTTATCATGACTACTAGAATTGAATAAATACTGTTTAGAAATTAATATTATTTTTACTTTCTCTCATAGATTCATCTCAACTAAAAAAAACAAAAGAAAAAACAAACCAGCTGCTGGCTCATTCTGCTTTTTCCTGCTTTTCCAGAGGCAATATGTGTCACCCACATGGATGGATATATTTCATATAAGGCTGACAACAGAGTGCATGAAATAGAAAATTTTTTACCATGCTGTATAATTATATAATATTATAAAATTCTATAATATTATATAAAAATGTATAATGAATTGACTTCAGAGTTTGATCATCAAGGGAAACCTCGAGGACTGACATTCTCCATCCATGGGACTGAGTAACTTTTTCTGGTTCTGCATCAAAATCAATGACAGCTGTTCACACTTTCACCCTTTGGCAGCATGTGTGTTTATGCAAACACATATTAAGCATATGTAGACTAAAGGAAGATGGGTTAATAATAAATATTTTTTTTCTTTTAAATACAAGGAAAAAAAAAATCCAGCTGAGCACACAGTATTTGGTGTAACTCTCACTGCACCTTCACCTTTGCCTTAAAAGAAACATCTATTCCAGTGTGATTTGTTTTTACAGAGGGTCATAAAGTGTTCTCTGGTATTGTGTGTCAGGTAACACATTATTAGATATATTTAATATTACATGATATATATCATAAATGTGTTTATATTTATTGAATTTTATTTTTAATTATATGATATATCATTATTAATGAATAGACTCACATTTTTGCTAAAGCCTAGTTGGACGTAAATGGAATATTTTAATATCTCTCGTCCATCTCTGATCTTGTGAAGAAGGGAGGACACCTAACACTAGACATATTAAGACATGTTTCTGATTTCAGGAATCATTAAGGAATGGATCCTTACCTCCCATATATTAAAGATCACTTTCTAGCAAGATTGATTTCAATTTTATGTTTAACTAACTTATACAGGGAAGTCTGGGAATAAAAAGTCATGGGTTTGGGAAGGTCAGAGGTCTCTAAATGCAGGAGATTTGCCAGGATTGCCCACGGATTTGTGTAGACTAGAAAGAGCACATGAGGTTGTGTAATTCAAAGCAGGGATTATCTTCAGGCTTGGATTAGCATCCTCAGGGTCCTGACTGGTCAAGAAGCAAAAATAAAAAAAGGAAATAATTTCAGGACAGAGATTTTGCCATCACTCACTCTGGGAGCAGTTCCAGTAGCTAGTCATCCTGACCTTGACAAGTCTTCTCCTTAAATATACAGATCCAGTGGAAATCTCACTTTGTTCTTCCTGCACACCTCTCATCTCTCGGATGTGCTGCTCTGAGCCTTATTTTGCCTTCTGCATCGGGTTCTTGCCTTTATGGCAATGTAAACTGAATTTAAATCACCCTTAACCTTTTCTTCTTGAGACCAAACTAACTGAGCTCCCACAGCCTTTCCTCAGCATAAGCATTTCTGTGCTGGTGTCCTTCCTCAATGATTTCCAACACAGTCAGGCTCTAAATGTATTCAAAACAAGGTCAGCACAGCAGGGCAAAAAATTTTGAGTCTTCTTCAGCACCAAATACTAAGACAACAGCTGCTCAGCTGAAGTCAGCATCTCAGAGTGATGTCAAATCTGTGCCAGTGCTTTTCAGCTCCACATAAACGTGATTATTCAAAGAAGCACACTGTTTCAGATTTCATTTTCAGCAGAGGGCAGGGCTGGATGGGATCTTGGGCAGCAATTGTTCCCTGGCAGGGTGGGCAGGCCCTGGCACAGGGTGCCCAGAGCAGCTGGGGCTGCCCCTGGATCCCTGGCAGTGCCCAAGGCCAGGCTGGACATTGGGGCTGGGAGCCCCTGGGACACTGGGAGCTGGCCCTGCCATGCCTGGGGTGGGAATGGGATGAGCCCATAAGGTCCCTTCCAACCCAAATGGTTCCCTGAGAAAAGAACCAAATCAATAACTGGAAGTAAAATACTATATCCCAAAATATCCTTTAATTGGGATCCCATTGCTTATCCAGACTGCAAGGGAGCAGATCATCCAATATTGTTTAGTTTGGAAAAATGATTGCTTTCCTGTCTTGACTTCTCCATTCTTTACACTGCATTTACTTGCATGTTTCTGAGGCTAAACATGCTTTTATGTATGATCTGTGATGAGTTTGGTGGCAGGAGTGTCCTCGTGCTTGTTCCCCTCTCCTCACAGATGCTCCAAACAATGAACTGAATTCTCAAATTCAGTGTGCTGAATCAGAAAAAAAATCTGTTTTCCCCCTCCCTTTATGGGATTTTATGGGCAGGAATGCTATTGTAAAGAATTTCTGAATTTGAAATCTTCCCTAACTACAGGGTTACTGCCTTTTCTTGAGGATTAAATCCAAGCTACCTCACAGTTAAGGTGTAAAGTTCTCTTAACTGTAGGTAGGATTCAGCTCTGGTGGGAGCTGTCCCAGGATCTTTGTACCTGTTGGATATTTTCAGGGGTGTAAAGGATCTAAGTGGACCCCAGGATAAATATTAACAGATCTCAAGTAATTAGGCAGAACATCTACAGGAGAAGAAGGAGGCTTACAAGCAATTATTTTCCTAAAGCAATATAAGGCATAGATGTATGAAAGAATTTATATTTTTATCTGTTACTTGTCACTAGTGTTGCAAACAGAACAGATTCCAGATTACAAATATATGCTACATTACAAATATTGTGTATCAGAAGAATTCAATATGATGTTTCAAAATAATGCCTATTTTTTTTACCTTTGAACAAGCAATAAATAATGGTAATTAAAACAAACAAACAAAACCAAAAAGAAAAGGTAAAGATATATCTAATAAAACCACAGGGGAATTGCCACTGTTGATTATGTCCCTAAATTATTTTGAAGTCTGCATTAATGAAACTGCAAACTGAATTAAGTGCCTTCATCTGCTTCTGTAAGCTGCTCTGTCTGATCCATTAAAGAATACACATTTTCACTGCAGTAATCAGAGGTTTAAATGGGCTTAATGTAATTAGAAAAACCCTTGGAGATATATATTATCTCTTATGAAAATGGATATGCTTCCTAGATTAGAACACATTGTTTCAGCATCAGTGTAGGACTATAAAATTACAGCTCAAAGTCTCTAATTTTGTTTAGTCATGGGCACAGGGACCCTGTTGAATGTAAAAAGAGGTAAATGCAGTGGAAATGTACAAAAATCAAAGTGATTATCTCCATCAATACTCTAAAGCTTGGCATGGAAGTTGATCCACAATTGGCACAATACTTTTAAATAATTCTGAAAATGTAACTGTGAACGTCCTACCCCAACTTAGGATGCTAAAGGAGTGTCAGTCTGTTGGTTAATAAGTCATTTAAACTTAGTTATTCACATCATAATCCCTACAAATAAATCTGTGCTTCTTATTACGACTCTGAGCTCCTTACACAGAATACAAACCACAATATTCTTTAATGAAAATCAAAATTATAGAAGCCCAAATTCCTGACTTGCATACATACCTGCTATTACTTCCATGCAAACCTTCATGCATGCATGACAACATTCAGCCTGTGATAGTGCTTGTAGGATTGCAACTTTCATTTCCTGAATGAGAATCTCAGCAAGAAAATCGGGGAATTTGTTTTTTCGGACTGCACCTAGCACATCGGTTTGACATGGCATTCACACTTCAAATTTGGTAATTTGTTTCATTTAGACTAATATAATGGTAACACCAATTTTCCTCTTCTTGAGATATTACTGACTGAATATCTTTAGCAGGTGTTTATTTTAAGTACAAGTTGTTCTGAGATTTTAACATAAATGTTCATGGGGTTTGGGCTAAACACAAACTTCTGAGCTTTGCTGGGACTAGGGTCTTACTAAACTAAGCTCTCCCCACCCCTGAAATCAGTCCCCAAGACAGTAAAAACATGATTATTAGCTGTGTTTGATGCATGCCTTCTCCCTAGGGAGATGTTTACTGGCTCAAAAAGGCACTCGGGGTGCAGCCAAAACGCTGTTCCAACTTGGAGGATCAGCCAGAAAATCGCATTTTGCCTTTAAAGCCGCTTGATCTTCCCACTGGAGGTGGTTTTGTCAGGAGCAACCTGCCAGCAATGTTATCCTTCCCCCCTGAGAGGCTCAGAAGGTGTGCACTGCAACCCTGCCAGCTGTCTGCAGCGTCAGGTGCGGATTTACCAGGAGAGCTGAAAAGGCTGGAGCCTCCTCCCTGCTGCAGCCCGTTTGTTTGAAGCAATTTTCTCCTTTCTTCCAGCGATTTGACATGGTAATGGCCAGATGACTGCTCCTCTCCTGCTGGATGCCATCTCAGTAATTTTGTAAGGGAGCACTTCTCAGAAAGAGCTGTGTAATTTCATATTCCAGTCCTGACACGGCCCCCGGGTGCAGAGGGGAATGTGATAATTGCCATGGAGAAGGACAGATTGCCACGGATCTGTTGATTCTTTGTCTCAGGAACACTGGGAGTCACTGCTCTGCAGTGGTGATTAACCCAGCCAATTAGCCTGAAGCCAACACCATGGGCTGCTGTGAAAATGAAGGGTTCCGATCCTAATTTTACCAAAATCTCTCCTTTGGCAACTTCGAAGTTTATTTACTTTCCCTTATTTATCAACAGGTGATAATCGTGCTTTCGCACACCTGAACATTCTGAGGCCAGACTGACTTGGCAAAGCATATTCAAACAGCTGAAAGGAGTGTTGTATTATAATTTTAGGTGGCAGTGTTTTATTTTCTTATTACGTCTCAAACATTTATGTAAGTGATTAACACTTTTTAGCAACTTATGCAAGGTATTCAAAAACTGACAATTTCTCATAACTGAGGCAGATGAGTCACGTTTCACTTGGTTCTCTTGCTTTACCCTCCATCCTTCAAAAATTTGGCTATTTAGCAAGAAAACGTGATCTTAAATAGAGTGAGTTATAGTTCTATGACCAAATTAGTCAATTTTTGTTGGCTTTATTTTGAGGCTAATAAAATAATGTCAAGACAGATATGTTGCAATGTCCATATCCCTGGTACCCTGAGACAAAAAAATTCTCTGAAGCCTGACCCAGATCCAAAGTCTTGCAGGTTCTGGAAAGCTGTGAGTCACTATGTGTGCATCAATTTTTTGGGTACAATATTGACATTTTCTCTGCTTGGCCTTAGAATTTTGCCTGTTTTTGGATGTGTGTTTGAATTTGTCCACCCTCTGGAAGTACTGAGTGCAAAATGTACATAATTCATTTCTGATTCTGTGATTCTATCTATTCCCTTTTTCTCCTCCTATATTTGTTTTTTGGTTTTTCATTTCCACCTTCAAGGAAAGGACAGTAGTTTGCAAAATAATTTTGTGGAGTCCTTGGCCATATGGCACTAGAAAAATGAAAAGAATTATGTAGAAAGCATCTTGTGTGGCCTGGAATTTCTGCTACAGAAGGAAAAAGAGTGTGTTCATTTCATAGATTGACATATAAATTCTAAATATCTGTGAAGACCAGTGTAAAAGCAGTTAATTTAGTTTTAGTGGGGGATTACACATTCAGAAAATGCGAGTGAGTCCTTTAGAATGTCATTAACACACTGAAATGGTGTAATTACAATGTATAATCTTCCTTAATTTATCTCCTTTACAGTTGTCAGCATCAGAAATCCTCAGAATTTGCCTAAAATATGTAAGCCTGTGATATTTGATGGCACACTTACTCAATGATTGCAATTGAATGGCTGTTAAAAATCCCAGTACATTTACAGTGTTTTTGCCAGGGAGCATAAGAATGTTTTTTGTCCTCAGTAACTTTGTTTACTTAAAAACACAACTGTTCTTTCTAGTTAGGAACTAAGCAGTCTCCTGTCTGCTGTTTGAAAGTAAAATGAGAACTTATATGGAGAAAATTATGCAAGAATGGGAACGCTGCTTGATTGAAACAATCAGTTCTAGGCAAAAATACACAGTCTCAAATTTGGAAGTGACAAGATGTTACAGTACCCTGCGTTTATTTATATTTCTTTGTAATTTTCTTTAAATTCCTAAACTGCTAGGAAAAAAAAAACAAACATGCTCTACCAGTTTGTTCTTCAATTTATTTTTTTTTACTTGCTGTTAGTTGAAGTAAAATATATAATTTTTCTTTGATGCCATATGCTGCCTAATTAGAGAGCATATTTTATACTGTGTATAAAATAACTTTAATGCTGTGTACAAGGATCTTGGGTTTGTAAAGCAGGACTCAAAGCTACCAGAAAAAAAATTGTACAACACAGGGAGTGCAGGATCTCATTTTGAGATAACTGCACTAGAATCCACCTACACAGATGTTTAACCACTTAATTAAGAGAAAGAGTCATTTATTTAGGGTTTTCTAATGAGTGAAGGAGGACCTCAGTAGTGCAAATGCAGTCTGAATTAATCCAGTCCATCTATAAAATAAAAAATAAAAATAAAATACTGGTGTTCATAGCCTAGTTCAACAAATGAATGAGATTTAACTTAGAGACATGCTTATATTGCAAAACAAAAACACTTGCTTCTTATAGATTATACAGCACTTCTAGGATGTATGTCTCCAAGGAAATAGAATTTTGGGACCTCAAAGGAGAGTTCTTGCATCTTGGCTTAGATTCAGTTAAAAAAGAGTATTTTTTTTAAAATCATTATTGGATTTTGCATTCCAGCTGAACAAAAGACCATTCTCAATCCAGTGAGTTTATCTAAAAACTTAAATTTTAATGGATTTCAAGTCTTATTAGTAGGGAAGATATGAGTTAAGTTTAATTCTTCCCAGGTAAACTGTTATTAATCCAGCCATTTTGAAACAGAAGATCTAGGATTGACTTTTTTGTTATTTCTTTAAATTTCTTCTGGTCATTGTCTGAACTTTTCATGTGTGACCATGGCTTTAAATGTTGCAAAATTACTCTAACTAATATCATCATCAGCCACCAGATAAAAATAGAGTGCCTTTCCTCACTCAGCTCAACTGCACACACTTCTCAGTGTTTCATGCTCAGGATTTTTGACAAAACTGTGCCAATCCCTAAACTCTGGCACCGATGCAGTTCTTAATAGCTTTAAATCCTCACCACTCACTTTAATTCCTCACCACTTCCTCAGTATTACAGATCATGGATGGAATGGACCTCAGGAGGTTTTTCAGCCCAAAACCCCATCAAAGCAGGGTCAACACAAAACTCACACCTACTTCCCCTGGGCTTTGACTAACAAAGTCCTGAAACAACCTGTCTGGGCAACACTGACTGTCCTCAAATTGTTTTTTCCTCTTTTCTGTATTTCCAGTCAGGAATCATGTCAGTAAAAAGCCCCTTTTTTCTCACAGACATCAGGAAGATGATGTTAAATCCCCTCACAATTTTTTTTCCCTCTCCATTTCAAAACAGAATCAACTTCCTTCAGCCTCTCCTCACATGGCACATGCTCGATTGCCCAAGGATTTTGTTGAATGCACACCAATTCATCTACACCTTTCTTACCCTGGGAACCCAAAACATTTTGCAGTGGAGCCCAAAAAGTTGAAAATTCCACCAAAGTGCTCCTAAAATGTGCTTTCACAGCACATATTTGGTGATTTTGCATGGAAATATCACGCTGCTGTTTCTCCAACTCCTTTATTTTACAGCATGCATATTGCTAAGCAGCTGTGCCAAGTTTAATTACACTGAGTCTAATAGTAATAGATTTTTCTTGGTCTTTTTGGACTGTGCACTTGCTGTTTGTGAGACTATATTTCTGGAAGATAATCCTCTGGTGCTGTGCTATATGAAATATATATATCATTTACAGAGATGAATTATACAGTCTAACTGAAATTTGAATTATATATAAAACAAATGCATAATTTATGCTTGTGAGTATCTGTTGTACACACAGGATGATTTTTTAACTCCACTTTTTTTTTCTGTAGCAGTCAGGTTTCATTAGCAACATTCCTCCTAAAATCTAGAACTTTCCCAAAATTTTTCTGGCATTATGACATACTGCATTAGTTTATCTTTTGCAATGTGGACAATGTTGTATATCTTGTTTATTTCTTTGGCTGTGGGTTTTTAGTTTAATATTCCTAGTAAATGTGAACATTTTAATTAATATTTGCCTGTGATCCTGGTGGACAAAAAGCCTTCTTATTATACAAAAGTTACTCCCTCTGGAAAATCTAGAAACTTAGGGTATTTGTTGGAATTCTCCTTACATGAAAGATGTTTCATTTTGCACCTAGAGTAATACTTCTTTTACAGTGAAAATGTCAGGAAGTCATGGGAAAAACCAGTTATTCTTCAATATATTTCCTCATAATAAGACTAGATGGCAAATGTCTGGATTTGTTTAATAATTTCTGAATCAGGACATGTAAAAGCCATAGGCCTTCTGTTGGAGAATAATCAGGTTGCCACAAACTGGAACATTTTAGACTGCAAGGATCTTGTAGGCATGACAGAAATATGAAAAAAATCATATTTAAGGAATATCTTTTCCCTAGAAATCAATTCAATGGAAATATTTAGATTTGTCTTGTGAACTTGTATCTGCCATGTAAGCATTGCACAGCTTTAATTAATGCTAATTGTGTACTGGGACTCTACATTCCTTTTCCTAAAATACTTCTTCCAGTGAATTTGAGAAATCACTAATTTGGCATCTCTTTTTTTACATGTTAATCCCTTATAATCCCTTTGGATTCATGGTGGTGCATAACACAAATTATCTTTAAATGTCAAGAGAATCACTGGGACAAGAGCCCTGACAGGTTTAGGAAGTGACTCTCCATCCCTCCTAATCTTTTTTCTTCCTCTTTTGGTTTTTCTTTTTTTTTATCTCTTCCTTCTGAAATCTGTGTGAATTTGGCTGAATCAGAGGGAAGTATCCTTTTATATCCTCATTAAAATCTGTGCTTTTTTAACACATATTTCACCTGAGAGTTTAATTGTGTTTGCCATGGCCCTCCCTGATCTCTCTCTGTCCCTTCAGAGATATCTGAAATAATTTGTGCTTTTACTAGTTTCTACCATCTCCCTTAACAAAAATGGCCTCTTCTCTGAGCTTAGAAAGCACTTCAGAGAAATCTTCCTGCAGCAATCTAGGAAATTAATTTGCCCAAATGATTTTTTTTTTCAAACCATATGAAAACATCAAATAGCCATCTTTCATTTTGATTCATATTAACTCTTGTCAAGTCCTGCTCTTAGACCTTAACTACAATTAACTACATTCTAGTTTAAATATCTAGTTAATAAATAACTTGCAGGTTAATTAGGCACCATGGTTTTCATTTTAATTTCTTGGTTTCATTTCATGGTTTTAATTCTTTTAATCTTCCATATTTTAAATCAACTGGAGAAAAAAAGGGAAAAGGAAATAAGAGGCATTTCCATGTCTGGCATGGCATCCCAGAATAAGTATGTAGAAATTTAAATTTTTGAAATTTAAAACCCAAATAACTGCTCTAAGTCATTCCAGCTAATAAGCTATTTGTAAAAATAAAGTGGTTAAGTACAAAATACACCTCTTTATATATTATATATATTGGAAAATCAGTTGTTTGTGTCACTTTAAAAAAATTTCAGTTTCACAAAAGCATCCAACATGGAAACAAATATTTAGCCTGCAGATCTTGTCAGGCTGAAAGCTTCTTACAAAATGTTTGTAATATTTCTGTCGCCAAAGGCCTATGTAAATGTTTCTAAAGTGCAGAAATTCAAATATAAATACTTCTTTTATTTATATTTAAACAAACATTGTTTGACTTCATACTATCACTTAATAAGACCTGAGTAATTTCTGAGTGTTGCTTTATGAATTTAGGTTTTTAATTTTCCTTGTTAGAACTTTTAAGGTTGACACTAAAATTTATGAGTTTATGATAAAAAATAATTTAAAAAAAGGTAATGCAAAGTGTACAGAATTGTACCACAGACACGGAACTTGGCTTCTGAAATTCACTCCATCTCCTTATTTCAAACACATTTATGCAGACGTCTTAACATAATTTATAAATTTTTTATAACCTTAGGTATTGCTTATTCCACTGGTAATTAATGTTTGTCTTTTATATGAAATAATAATAATTCCAGAGACTAGCTTAATCTGTGATGGATTTCTTTCATCTTTGCCACACAGTTGAAGCAAACAGTCTGGATTTATTTTTTATTTTTATTTTTCTCCAACTTCCCACTGCCACATTTCCACTTTTCCTTTATTTCTTCACGAAGCTAACCAGAAACAGAACACTATCAAGAATTTCTCTTTATTCAGTGCAGGGCTGCCTCAGGACACCGGGTTAAATTGCAGCTCGGTGGGGAGTCAGCCAAATGTGACACGTTTGGCAAATCAGGGGGAAGCAGGGAGGATCAGAGCCCAGCATCCTGGGGGAATAAAGACTGGGAATAAATCTTTTGCAGCTACATGTTGTCACAGAGAAGAAACAAATCTGCAGGGATATGTTTGCTTAGAGTAACTCAGACTTGCCTTCCGTGGTTTTCCCCACTTCTCAGGTATTTGAAACAAACTCAGCTTGTAGAAAATCTTTTTCTTCTGGGTCTTTAATAACTTCAGTGAATTTTTCCAACAGTCTTTTCCTCCTTTTCTATCCTTCCCCTGTTTTCTCTCTGTTTTTCCCATTCTCTTTTATCCTTTTTTTTTTTTTTTTTTTAAATTTTTTTCTGAATGGCAGTAAGGACACCAAATATCCACTGCTCAGTGGTCAAACGTGAACTCATGCAGGAATAAAAATGGTTATGTTAAAACCCAAGGAGTAATTCAAATAATAAATAATCAAATGAAACACTTTTGCACTGTGAGAGTGACCAAGAGCTGTAACAGAAAGGTTATGCATTTTCAATCCTTGGAAACATTCAAGAGGCACCTAGACGTGGTAATGAAAGATGAGAAAGAGGGACAGAACCAAGCAATTGTGGGTATGGTCTCAAGATTTATGTGATGATTTATGTGATGATTTATGTGATTTATATGAGCCTGGTGATGCTCTCTGGGATGGGGCCCCTCCTTGTTGATTTCATAACCCTTGTCCCAGGCAAATGAAAACACTGAGTTCATTATTCATTAAAAGAGACTTGGGATCTGTTTTACACGTGGTATAATTACAAGTACATGAAAGATAATTAGGCTTCAAAGTGATGCCAGAGTTAGGAAGGGCAGGAGATATGGAGGCCTACAGTGTGTGCAAGCCAGGATATACCAATATCAACCTACATCCATCTCATCTCTGCCACCATCTCTCTATTTACGATCTGTAAACCCTGGTACCGGGGGAGCCTGGGTGTGAGGGAACGGGCAGAGGTGAGGGAGGGGATCCTGCCCCTCTGCCCCGGCCAGCTGAGGCTCCTGTGCAGCGCTGCCTCCAGCCCCGGGCTCCTCAGGCCGGCAGAGCCCAGGAGCTGCCGCCCAGGGCCCAGGGGAGGCCGCACACAGCATTTGGGCTCTGCAGCAGCTCCAGAGGCTGCGGGAGCCGGGCCCGGCCAGGCCGGAGAAGGGAAGGCCCGGAGGGGATCCCGTGGATCCACACAAACATCTCCGAGGGCTGCCAGAGGATGGGGCCGGGCTCTGCCGGGCGCTGCCGAGAATAAAATAAAGGGCAGCGAGCGGCAGCCCGGCAGGAGGAAGAACTTGTGTCCATGGAGGGGCAGAGGCCTGGAACAGCTGCCCAGGGAGGGCCTGGAGTGTCCCTGTGTGGAGCCATGGCAGCCCCAGCTGGGCACGGCCTGGGGCACTGCTGCAGGGGACCCCACCTGTTACTCTGAAGTTTAGTGATGACATTGCTTTCATTTTTGCCATACCCTTCCCATCATAATGTCCACAAAGTGAACATTATTTGCTAAGAAACTCCTCCATAAATTTATTCATTTATGCCAACAGTACAGTGCTTTAACCATTAAGAATAATTAAGTGCCTTCTGTTTGTAAGGGAACTACAGAGTGACACACACTTGGAAGGGAAGGATTAGCCGAAGTTCAGCATCAATTACAGTTGCTCAAATCCTGCTTGTTGACCAGGCCTTCACTCCAGCTCCCCTAAGGTTCCACTCCTGCACTGAAACCATTGCACGACCCAGGCCCAGTGTTGTGAAAATTGAAATTTCTCCTCCACTTGATGCTAAGTAGGTGCTTTGGGAAAACATTGCTACAGATGCTATTACTATTTGGCAGATTTTAAATAAGTCTCATGCCCTTGCTGTGTGAAGCTTCTCCTTCCCTGCAGGGTAAAATCAGAAATTTGGATTAAAAGTCAGAAGAATAAGAGGATGAATGTTTGCGTGTATCTGGTTCTCTCATCAGAGATAATAGGCATAAATGGTCCCTTTCTGCCAGGCAGCTTTTTTTCCCATTTGGACTCAGCGTAATCCCATGGGTGGGTATCCCTGTGGCACCAGTTCTAGCTAAAAGCCTTCTCACATCCTGCTTTGGTATTACTTTTAGCTCATTTTTAAGTCATTTTGATGGGTTATGCTGCTTTCTCCTCTCCCTTGCAACTGAATCCGCTGGCTTCAAACACATTAGTCTTTACATGAATGAATATCATGGGCAGATTGATTTTAAAATAAAATGTAATCCTTCTGTCTTTGGCTAGAATTAAGTTCTTTGGTTTCGATGCTTTTTTTTTTCCCAACAGAAACAGGTCTTGTTTGGGAGTGTTATTTTTCAAACCATGCTGATATCAGCTGCCCTAGGTAAAAAAGACATATGTTCCTTGTGAGCTGTTGCTTCTTCCACGGCTGTCTAGACTTTACAGAAACAAACTTTACAGTTTTCATAGGGAAAACATGCCATTTTCCATAATGAAAATCTTTATCATCCCGTTTCCTTTCAGAGCCGGCATTTTTGGTTCACATTCTGTACAAAGCACGGTACAATATTTGGAGCACTCGGTGGCATAAAAAAGTTTTGTTTACTCAAATGGGACTCCTTGTTTGACATCTAATTATGACTGTTTATCTGCCAAGGCTATTCCAGAACTTGCAGTGCTCCCAGTGCCAGAGAGACATCTGTTAAAAGCTTCTATTTAATGTCTAGTATGAACAAGGTGTATCTGCCACAAACCATTCTCCATATGAGAAGGCTCCAAAATTAGAATGTGAAGCTGTATCACTCTGTTCTCTCACACAGTAGTACAAAATTCATTTAGAAAACTAATCTTCAGAGGTGTTAGACTGGGGCACTCTTATCCTCTCCCATTTATGCTTCTCAGATTTATCTCACTTGTTCTGTCTCAGAAAGCTTGTATTCACTCTTCAGTACGTACAAGTTTTTTGTGAAATTGTTGTTCCTGTTGTCCTATTTTGTAGTTCACAAAATATTTGTGTCATTGGGGTTCTTTTTAAAGCTCATAAGAGACAAAATTATTTCATTAATTACTAACACCATGATCCTACAGTTTAACAATGGCTCCCATCTTAGAGTAAGATCATTTCAACCTGATTATCTTCAATACAAGCAGATGAAATGGCGGAATTTTTTGTCAATAATTTTTATCAGAATCATCTGATGTGTGTGCTTTCCTTTTAGTGGTGGCTCATGTTTGTAATGGCCATGGAAGGATTATGGTGTTGGCTGTGACTGGCAGACACCTCCAGCTCCTCTGGGGAAAATTTCCAGGGGCAAGAGCTGCAAATCCCAGTTGTTAACCTCAGTACCTCTGAGAGCAGAGATCCAGATTAGTGTCAATATTTTGATTGTCACTGCAACTGGAGAATAAGGATGTCTGCACAGATCTCTTCAAAGCATTTTTAGTACTGTGGGTTTTAATTAGAAAACAAGAATTTGCCTCAAAGCTGGAGTTGTCATCAGAGATCCCATGTAGCTTTCAAGCCCACTAGTGTTAATCTTCTTTGCATATCTTTAAGACTAAAAACCTTTCTAATTAAACTCTTAAAGCTTCTTATCTCTGTGGCCTGGTTGACGCTGCAGTGGAATATATCATTCCCTACAACAATGAGTAAAATTGTAATTCCCTGCATAATACCAATCAAGTTGATTGTAGAACATTATGTTCATTAGGAAGTAATAGATTTTTTTTTTTACATGTTTGATCAAAGCAGCTGGCACTTAATCCAAGCTAAGAAGCAGAATAATATTTCATACTACTTATTGGTTAATTCATGGCCAGGTCTGCAATTTATTGAAAAAGAACCAATCAACTTTATGGGGTGCATACAATGTATAGATTATCTGTATAATAAATATATATATATACACAATACTGTTCAGTAGACTCAATTAGCATAATGGGGAGAAAATAACTTTCATAATAATGTATTTTTGCATTTAAAAAAAATGCATGTGAGAAGTGAGGGTAAATTCAGAGAGACAAATTTAGACTTTTTTATGTTTTGTCCTGTGCCGGGACAGGAGTTGGACTCGATGGTCCTTGTGAGCACCTTCCGACTCTTGATAGTCCATGGTTCAGTTCTGTTTTTAAAGTGTTAGAACAATTGTGAGGTAAAAATGCACATGATCAGCACTGTAGTAACATCCACATGCTTCCATTGCCACAAATGTTGTGGAATACATTGCCTAATGTAGTAAAATCAACCATAAGTAATTTTCAATATAGAAATGCTCCCTATATGAATTGCAAATGAATGAGTATCAGAGTAAATGACACTTAAATTTCTGTAAATGTCAAAAATACTTACTATTTGTTATTTCCATATTAATTTCCAAATTATCTTTTCTCAGTTTTGCTTACATTAGTTTTGATTTTCATTGTTTGTTGTTTTGTTTTTTTCCCCCGTAAATTGCATTCAATCCTTTCAGTTCAATTTCCTTTCAGTTTTTGTTTCATCGTGTTTTCACTTTCTGTATTGCTTCCTGAATAATTCTGGGTTTATTTGAACAAATAAACATGGATTGCCTGTCTAATACTGATTTAAATTTTCCACCAAGAAGTTTAGTTGTACAGCTGTAGGCAGACTTGCATGTTAATTTGCCTTGGTATTTATTCCCTGCTTTAACAGAAGTGCCATAGTTTTTTGGAGAAAGCTTTCAGGGCAAAATGGAACTTTGTCTCACTCTTTCATCTTCCTGTATTGCTGATAGAGTTCAACTGGATGAAATCCTATAGAATTCTTCCATAATTACTATAAATTTTTGATAGATATTACATATTAATTGAATTTGTTTCACTTACTATATGGCAATAATTTAATTTTATCTGTTTTTGGAGGGGCGGTTAAGTTTTTTGCATTGGGTTGGGTTGGGTATTTTCCTGTTTTTGGGAATTTTTTTTTGTTCTGCCTACCTTTTGCCATCTTCACGTTGTGACAAATTTTATCTTCCACTCTTTTTCCTCGGAATTTTCCTGAGGCAAACTTAAGGTCTAATATTTCAAAACTAACTTTACTTAGCGGAAACAAAAGGAATGAAAGTGGTGTAACAATTAGATAAGAAATTCTGTTTGTCTTCCTGATCCAAAAGTATGTTCAAATTAAGACTATTGAACATAGTAGGACTAAAAGTGTTGAATGTAGTGGCAGTGGAAGGGAAAGAAATTTAAAAAATAAGGTAATATTAAGAGATACTCATGAAAATAACAATGAATTGCATTGCATTTAAAAGAATTATCTGTACATTTTATTGCTTTTTAGATTCCAGGTGGATGAAAATTCTGACGTTTTACTTTCTGAGACTTATCAGAAAATAATGTCTGTAACTTTTTCTGCACTCCAACACAGAAACACGCAGAGACACACAAAAAGGAAAGATGAAAAAAAAAATAAAAATTAGACATACCTATCTCTCATAACTGGGTGTGTTAAATTCTTGCTTACAGCAGGCACTAGAGAATGAAATAAAAACATGAATTTTTTGAAATCGTGTCCATGATCTGACATCTTTTCATCTGAAAAATGAAAATATTTTTCAATTAACTGTTTGGGTGTAGAATGACATTTTAGATCAGGGTCCATAGAGGTGGCAAAGCAAGTTGCTCTCACTGTTAAAGAAGTTATCACAATGTTTTATAAAGCAGCCACAGGTAATGGCAATGTATCTGTTATCTGAACTCTTCTGTGAGGAGTTTTGGCTGCTTGGCATGAAGATTCTGGACATCTTCTGTAATTTATCCTGTGTAGAGTCTCCAAGTCTACATTTCCTTTAACATGATGCCCTTAATCAGCATTAACCGAAAGAAATATTACTACATCTGGGTAGGCCTTAATCCAGCTGCAAAGGACGTGGTTTAACTGGCAGAAATTGGAAAGCTGGTAAGGAAATGATAATTTCCACCTTCCTCATCAACTTTCCTTCTTTTCTCCAGAGTGGCTGACCATCAGTGTATTCCTAACATTAGAATCACAGAATCATGGAATCCTTGAGGGTGGGAAAAGCTTCCAAGACCAACCTGTGCCCACCTTGTCCTCAGCCCAGAGCTGGACACCTCCAGGGATGGGCACTCCCTGGGCAATTACAAGGCCTGAGCTCCCTTTCCATGGGGAAATTCCTGCTGCTGTCCACCCTGAGCCTCCCCTGGCCCAGCCTGAGGCCGTTCCCTCTCCTCCTGTCCCTGTTCCTGGCAGCAGAGCCAGACCCCCCTGGCTGTCCCCTCCTGGCAGGGACTTGTGCAGAGCCAGAAATTCCCCCTGAGCCTCCTTTTCTCCAGGCTGAGCCCCTTTCCCAGCTCCTTCAGCCCCTCCTCACAGGACTTGCTCTCACATCAGCTTCCCTGAAATTCTTGTTGATTTTCCTTTCCTTTTCCATCTTTTTTTTTGTTTTGGTTTTTTTTTTTGTTGTCTGAAGATAGTTTTTCTTAAACAATTTGGGCAGATACGCTCTCTAGGAATGCAAAAATACATATTCCAGACTCTTCTGGGCTGTGTGGAAGCAGAAACCAGAAGAACCCTGTTCCAGACAGAGGTAGATGTCCCAGCTTCCTTAACCACTGGGATTTGCTGTTCAGCACTCCCTTTGTGTTTGTCCCTACATCACTCCATTTTTTTTCCAGTGCCAAGCATATCTTTCTCAGGGAAGTTTACTTTTCTGGATGCACAGAAAGTGAATGAAGAATGACAAAAAAGTAAAACTTCATACCACTCCTTAATTACACACCATGCCAATAAACAGCGTTCATGTTCTCAAGGGAACATGGAATGAATTAAGGATAAGGCACCTTAAGATTAACTATTGCTGAATTCCAGAATTATCCCATTGCTGCATCTGTTCAGCAGATGTGGTGCCGTTTATCCAGATGTTGAAAATGCCCACACTGTTACATATTAAAGACCTCCCTCCCTTCCCAAGGTACTGATTGTTTCAGTCAAAATGTCATTTAAATGAAAGCAACATCTGTTTTCCTCTCAAATTCAGAAGCTTTGTTTGTTTGGGGGCGCTTTTCTAGGTTTTTGGGTTTTTTTCATTATCAGTTTTCTTCAGTCTCATGTAAATAGCTCAGAATTGTAAGGTGACCAATAAAACAGTTTCGAGAACCTGGACTATTTCATTGTAAAAGTGAGGCATCTTAAATCCAAAACTATCTTCCAAATACTTTACAGCACACAAACGAAGTAGTTATTGCAGTACTTTCCTTAAATGTGCACAATGAAATCCAGAAACTCCTTGCTCTCCTCCTTTTTACTGTGGCTCTTTTAATTTCCAGCTGTGTTTTCTTGTGGCTGAGCAATGATGACCACTGCTTGAAATTTCTTTCACGGCTTGAAAACTCACCATGATAAACAATATGTATTATTTTCATCATGTCCATTCTTTAGGAGACTGTACAGGCCATTGGTAGTAAAACTAAATTGCATTTTATTATTGAAATGACTCGTGCAATGAACAACATAATAAAATGTCATGTTCTCTATAGAAATTTAATCAAATACAGCCTTCTGCCTGTGGTTTCTATTTGTTTTGAAAATAAAGTATGTTGTAGGTTCCCTGTTTCTAATTATTTCTCTGTTTTTTTCCTCCCCTCTGTCTGCAGTATTCTTTTTCAACTTGTTTTAAAAATGTATTTTGGCATAGCACATTTTCCAAACATAAGAAAATTGAAATTACTAGTATCCGAATGGATGAGTATAACTAACTTAAAACTCTTTGAAGTTCCACTTTATGTTACCTTTGACTCAAGTTTATAATGGATGAAAGGGAAAAATCAGGAAGATGCTGAATTGGTGTATTTAAGTTATTCCACTCAGATTTTATTGATTGATGTTTTAGTTTAAAAATAAAGACTTTTAGAAAAGCCAAAGAGTCTGAGATAGAGATAGTCTTTTAAATGGAAGCATTTTTTTATTTTCAATTAATATTTTTGCTATTACAGAAAGAGATTATTTAATTTATAATTTGTATTTCATATTTTTTTCAGAATAAGTATATTTAGCTTTTTCATTTTTGACTTGAATAAAATGGATAACATTCAACCTGAGCAGAAACTAAATTAAATGATAAGACTTATCTTGTTATTATGGGGACAGGAGACAATGTAGATTGAATTTTATTTCTTGCCTATATGGTGAGTCATTCTTACAACTCCAGTAATAATTCAACTTCCTAAAGAAATTCCTGCACTCTTTTTAGGCAGATGTCGGAGAATAACTGAAAAAGTTATTTATATGAATTTAAATATTAATAAGGTAAATTATATACAAACAAAAAAAAAGAGGTTTATTTCCTAGACTCCTATTTGTGTTCCATGGAGTAAGTTTCATCTTTAACATAACTGATAAAGGGAGTTTCAAATTAAAACCTCTAGAGATGATGATGATGATGATAATGAGTATCAAAATCTTTAAGTTTCCTAATAGAAATATTTTTATTGGCCAAAGACAATGCTGTTTGAAATTAAATTCAGAATGGTATTGATCAAAGTACTTTAAAACTCTACTCAAATATTAGTTTGTAATTACAAAACAATAAAATCTAAAAAAAATTACAAAAAATTTTTTTTTTCTAGAAGATCCCTTTAAATCTTAGTAAACTCTGCTGAAATACTGAAAAGTTAGGTATGGTGTCAAATAGATAAAGCTCTTGAAGTTTTGTACCTCTCATTCTTGAGCTTCTGTTTCCCTCCTAATTTTTTTATTTTCTCTGAGTTGGGACTGTATTCAGACAACATCTGAATCTAAAAATGAAAAGTAGTATGTGCAAAAGGGCTGTAGAAAACATTAATGTTTTAAAAAGAAGAAAGAGAAAAAAAATAGAGAAAAAATTAAAGTTTTGGATCCACTTTTCTTTACAATTGTATTGCACCTTGAGAATATTAAAAACCTTTGGAATAAATGTAGTATTGGCTCTTAAGAAACCTATGTTGCCATATTTTAAATGCAATATAAATTAGAATATTGTCGACTTTCATGTATGGTTTGAGCTTCTGTCTTCCCTGAACCATGTTATACATGCATCTTCTTTTCATAATCAAGTATCCACATTTTCCCCCAAAGTTTGAAAGTGAGGCATTGAGACATAGAAGAATGAGTTCTTTCCTTATCCTGTTTGTCCCACTCCAACAAAAATGTTATAATAAATGTAGACTTTGATTTTCAAATCAAACCCAGTCTCCATGGTATATTTTCTCCCAAGATGGTCCATGGAGGAATGTGACCAAATTATGGGAGAAAATTGAATGTATGAAATAGTTTGTCAGGCAGTTTTAGTTGAACACAACCATTCTTCCCTTTTAGTGGAAACTGGATTGTGTAGATTGTCTCAGATGGGACACAAAATCGACCAGAGAGGTTAATTCTGAAACCCTTTGAAGAGGCACTTCTGCAGGACTACCCAATAAATAATTAGGTATTGCAAACACTGATATTTCATTTGAAATTGCTTTAATTGCTTTAAAAAACAGTAACATCCACAGGCAAAAGAGCTTTACACAAAACATCCTTCTCCTATCAGATTTTCTTTTTGTTGTATTTGAGTGTTTTTGACGGCTTGCAAGAAAAACTTGCAAGTGGGATTTCTGTGTTTTTATGACCTTTGTAGTGATGGAGGTCATGGCTCTTAGCAATTACTTCAGTCCCCTCAAAAATTTAAGAGTTTATACCACCTGAGGCCAGAATGTGCAGCTTATAGCGTGTGATGTGTCACTATTTCATTTCCATTTGCTGAGACCAAAATATCTACCATAGAATAAGGAACATGGTCTTAAAAATTTGAATATATTCCAGGGACAGAAAGCAGGAGATACCAATATAACACTGAATAACAAGGTCTGGTAGTGGTGTGTCATGGCTGGGGACTGCAACCTCGAGACCGGACAAGCCAGAGACAAAGTAGTATAATAAAAATAATAAAATAATAGAAGGATGGGCTCCATTTGATGACCCCAAAATAAAAAGCTTTAATGGTAATCCGTACAAGGTAGAGGATTACACCAAAAGACCATGGTTCAGGCTGTTACAGTAACATATATGAACTAGGAGAGGGGTGGAGTCTGAGGGTAAGAGTCCAATGAAGAGGGGTGGTCAGGAATATTTAAAACACTGCAGCAAAGATAAACCAATGACAACAGGGGAAACAAGGAACTTTCTAGCAACATTTACATAACTACAAACAAGGGGCATTGTGGGTACTGTCTTTTCTCTCCATGGTAAAGAGGGCTTCTCCCATGGCCTTCTGCCCGGGCTTTTACAGACCCCCATAATGGAGTGTTTTATAAGCAGCTCCATGGCTGGTAATATTTTATGTTATAGAGGAAAAATTAAATATAACGAAAAATTAAATATAAGGTGTCAGGGTAATAGATTATACGGTAATTTCAGCATTGTAACTAAGTAATATCCCAGTATTTATAAAATATTCTCTTTTTATAAATATATTTATAAAATATTTGCTTTTTATACATTCAGGGATTATGGACAATCTGTCTATATAATGTAAGTATACTATTTGCTTTAGTTGTGGTGTTTTTTTGGTGGCAATTTAGCGTTCTGCACAGGATAAATCTGAAATTTCTGTTCTCTTTCAATGCCCTAGCACCATCCTGTGAGAAGTGGTCACCTTCAAAAAGAAGAAGACAAATCAACCCTTCTGTTCTGGCCCCTCTAAATGATCTGTCACACTCCAGGAAAAAAAATTCTGATTGTCTAAATTTGCCATGCAAACATTCTTCTTTTGTGTAATTATGGGTTATGGGATTTTGGGTTGATTTGCTTTGGTTCAGTTTGGTTTTTGGGGGGCTGAAGTCAGGGTTTGGTTTTTGGTTGTGAGTTTTTTAGTAGTTTTGTTTTGTTTTGTTTCCATTGTTGTGGGTTTTGGAGGTTTTGTGGGAGGTGTCGTTTGTTTGTTTGTCTGCTTGTTTGTTGGTCTGGGTTTTTTTTGTAGTTTTTTGTTGGGTTTTTTGTAGTTTTGGGGGATTCTTTTCCTGGTTTGGTTAGGTTTGGTCTGGTTTTTTGGGAGCTGTTGATTTGAGTTTGGGGTTTTTTTTTTGTTTGCCGTTTGTTTGGCTGGAAGGTTGGATTTTGTTTGGTTTGTTTTTTTTTTTTTTGTGAGTTTTTGGGGAGTTTTTGGTTTTTTTATATTTCAAGGCTTTTGTTTGGGTTTTGTTGGTTTTTTGGTTTGATTTTGGGAGGTTTCTGGTTGGTTTTTTTTTGCTTTTTTTCAAAGGGGGGGCGTTGTTCTGGTTTGGTTTGGTTTGATTTTGGTTGTAGTGGTATCAGACCATCAACCCATTTCTGTAGAAATGAGTAGAACTGGTTTTGCTCTGAGACACTTGATATCACAAGTGTCAACATCAGTTACTACCAAACGAAATCTAAAACCATTTAATGAACTCTTTCTGTTTTTATTCAGTTAAATGTAAAGTTTGAGAAATGTATCACAAGGAACTAAGCTAATTCTCTTGAGAAAAGGGATGTTCCCTGTGTATATACTTCAGCAACACTCAAACTGTCAGTTCTCTCTCAAAAAAAAAAAGAACAATACTTTTGGGACTTATAATAGGACTGATTTCTGTTTCTTGTACTTTTAGTTTCTTAGATAGGCCAAATTTCTTACTTCAGGATCAATTTTCCAAGGCTCTTGTTTTCCAAAATATTCCGGTCTTAGCATATTCATCTCTTTTGTAATGAGTTGCAGTTGATCACTTTGCAAAGTCAGAGGTACAAAATATTCCCCGACAAAATTTAGTCACCTTTCTCATTTCACAGGCAAAAGGAAATAAAAGGTATTTTTAAAATATATTTTTGCTTAACTTGATTTTAACCAGCATATAAAAGTACTTAATGCTGTTCATTTAAATTTCATGTTGATACGTTTGACATTTTAAACGTGAGAGTTCCTGAAATACATTAGTTGTAGCATAGTTTACTTGCTAGTAAATGAGTATAGTTTTGGTTTTTGTAACCGTTTGTTATTTGTTCCCTCAAATGTCCTTGATCAGCTCAAATTACTCTGAATTTTATTCTCGAAAATGCTTTTTGCAGCAAGCAGAGTGATGTCTCTTGAGTTTATCCCATTGTTAATAGCACATTTCTCCTGTCCTGGTCTTTAATCTGTCAATTTCAAATAAATATATTACTTGTTGGTGCCATATTCTGTTTGCAGAAAGTAAATGTCTCATCACCAGTGTTCCAGCAATAGCTTATTTTAAGTGAACATTTACTGTTTCTTTATTGTCCAGAAAGAGTTTTTATGGCCTATAATGCAGTGTTAAATATTATCCTCACTAAATAAGTACCCGAAATAGAACAGTCTTATTTTAATAAGGACCTATGGTTTAGATTTCTCTCCCTTTGTGACTAACCCAAGAAGAAATACCAAACCTTGAGAGAATCAGTGCTGATACCCTAAGTTTTGGGTTGGGATGTTTGATGGGGCTTTGATGGCCCCAGCAACCTATTCAAAAAATTAAAATAAGCTTTTCCTTCATTTTATATGCAAAGAATTGTAAAAAAATAGCAATTTTTACTTTTAGTATGTGTCCAAAGTCTGTTATCCAAATAAGAAAAAAGATGCAAGGGTAGATTACCTGAGGTGTGTTTTCACAGGTGAGATGCATCCTACAGATTCCAGTGACAGAGGTGCCAAAGCACGTCACACTTACAGTGCATCATGCTCTGTGTTGGGTGGTAATCAATGCCCAGACTCTTATTTCATTATTTATGAATGGGAAGTTTCTTTTGCTTCATGGCCAGCTGGTTTTGATCATAGAATCAGAGAATCCTGGAATTATTTGGGTTGGAAGAGACATTGAATCTTACCCATCCCACCCCAGCCATGGCAGGGCCAGCTTGCTGTGTGCCAGGAGCTGCCAGCCCCAATGTCCAGCCTGGCCTTGGGCACTGCCAGGGATCCAGGGGCAGCCCCAGCTGAGTCAATACACAGGAGACCCCAGAGGTAGAGGCACAGACAAAATGACAACCTTAAAGGTCAGAACTCTAACTTTTATGAACTTTAAAGGAAACATGTCTAGTATTTTATTTCAATAATTTTCAGACTGATGAAAATGTAATTGCAGAGATCTGTAGAAGAACCTAAGGTGGGAAAACAACCTTAAGGTTTTAAATGAAATTGTACATGTAAACTAAATATCAGTATTCAAGAAAGAGATCCTGGCTTTGCAATACCCAGATCTATGAGAGTATCAGGTTATCAGCATTTAAGGGAAGAAACAAAATCCTAAGAACTGTTGCAGAACTATTGAGAATGTCAGGATGCATCCAGGTAGAACTGTAAAAATTCAGAAAATTATTATAATGTGTGTCTAGAAAGTAGATATTAAAACATACACAGTTGACTGAGCTTAATGTGCCCTCCATTGAAGTGTAGTTTTTTTTTTTTTTTAAGTCTTCCTCCAAAATAAGAGCTCAAATACTTTAAACAATTAGTTACTTCTCTGTGAACTCTCTGGACTTTCATGTTACTAGCATGTATAAATTTTTTGTGTTTGGTTTCTTGCAGGTTTTCTTAACTGCTGTAGTTTCATGCTGTTTGTGCTTCTAGGAATAACAACATTCACATCAGGCCGACAGCTCATGAAGAATTCAAATTCTGCTTTTTGAGGCAGAGGAGTATCCACATGTTGCAGAGGAGGAAAGCAGAATGATGAGAAAAAAGCCCAAAACACGTGCTGGTAAAACTCTGTGGAACCACTGAACAGCTGCTCTTTTGTGCCTCTTACCAGCATCACTCTGGCAATGTGCTGGCTTCAACTGGTTCAAAGGGTTCTTTTCTCATAATTTGATTTTGAGGCCCACTAATGAGCGTTTTTGTGTCTTGTTTGCTTTGAGGGTATCTCTAATGCACAGCCTTGACATATTTTGACCTTGAAAGATCCTGAGAGAATGCAGGAAGGGAACACAAATTCCTCCACTTGTATAAGCTGATTACTATTAGTGAAGACAGCATTTAAAGATCATTTATAATCACATTTGGAGGGGATGCTCATATAGCTATTGGCAGAATCTGCTTTTAATTCGGTGTTGATGTGCTTCAAATGAAGATGTTGTCACACTCCAAGGGGAAAAAGAATCCACGTCATCTGAGCAGATACTGGTAATTCATGATGAAACCAGCATTTTGAAGTGCTGGCAAGATATAGGGCTTCACAGGAGCAATTCTTCAGGGGAGTTCAGATGCTGTGAACTCTGGATAAATAAATTAGTCAAGAAATGGCTTGGAGTAAGCTCGGTTCAACTTGAAAATATAATTCATGCTTTGTATGAAGTTCTATTCCCACTTTAAATTAGAAGAGAGTGAACTCTCCTTCCAGAGATTTTTTTAATAAAATGAAAGTACAGACATTTTTAACTTTAGAGCCCTTAATTTTAGTTAACAGAGAAAAAAAAAAAAAAAATACATATTGGTATCCCTTATGTGTTATTTAACTCCAGAAGATAGTAGCAAAACAAACTCAAAGGCACTTATTTCTTGCATCTTATGATGTCTTCATAAGGTAATTATGTATTTATGTTTTAGATTTCCTGAAATGGAGCACCAGTAAATGATAGATGACTTTCATCTGCAGTAATAGATTCCCATTTGTGAATGGTAGACAAGTTGACAGCCAACTCTTCTATCCATTCAAATGCTTGAGACTTCTTTTGGTTAATTTGGTAAATTAAAAATTAATGTCTTGTCCTCTTCGAAGTCATGGGCTGCTACTTAAGTTTATATGGCTAATTTATATATTATTTTGGCTTTCACCTATCTATTTTTGTTTCAGGAATCATGTCATGCATGCTGAAGAAAAACATTTGTTCTTCAATTTTAGTTTCTGGGTTAAATTTCCTTTAATATGTTAATATCTGTATTTTGTGGACTCTTAGTTGTTATTAGCAAGTTATACACATGGTAATAGTTTCTAAAAATTCTCCTCTTATTAGAAATGGCATGTCTCTTATACTTTGTGATATGTTATTCCTCTTAAACACTTGATAGTAATTTTTACTATTACAAATTATATAAAATTATTTTTAATTCTGGGAATTTTGTTGTGGTCTTCACACCATATGGGTTTTTAACACTAGGAATGAGCTAATGGATTATATTGAAGAATTTTGTATTACTTATGTATTTATTTTTAACTTCTACATTAAGTAAATTAATCAAACAGCTAAATTAATATTTTATCAAAACAGCAAGTTCTAGTTCACTGTATTTATTCAGAAAATACTATTATTTATTTCATCAATCTGTTTCCTCATCAGAGTGAACTTTGAAACAGCACAGGAACAGGAAACCTTGGGAAGTACTGCAGAGGCAATCATAAATACCTTATTATTTATTAGGGAAAAGAGGTTTTTGCCTCTTTTTTTTTCTCATTTGTCACATTCTGAAGAGAAAATCTGTGGTATTCAAAACCTTTTCATATTAACAGGTTGGAGGTAGTAGAAGGGACGGGGCAACGATAATTGAGGACAGGCCTTAACCAGACAGAAGTAGTTTAAAAATTTCATCTATTTTGATGTGAATTACTGGATTATTCACTGATATAATTTAATAAATCTGTTGCCTACTCTGATAATATTTCTGTCATATTAGGTTATTTCTTCTTCTGGTGCCCAAGACAATGTGGCTTTTAGTACCAAAAAGAAGTACAGTAAACTGAACCTTAAAAAATTTAAAAGGCTGATTTCATTGTATTCAGTGAAATTTTAAAAACAAGAAGATACAATCTCAAGTGTTCTGCATACAAAGTATAAGAAAATCAAGGATGTGATTTACATAAAGATCTTCCTTGTATGTTTTCCAAATTTCATTTGGTCTTGAGATGAAACTTTATTTCTGCTTCAGCACAGAAATGGGCAGAGACTTCATCTGTTCAACTGGAGTTACTTCTCCAAGCCTAAATGGTATTTTTTTTTCTGGGAACATGTACATATTTTCAAGTAATGTGGAATCTCATATTACTTTATAAGTTACATTAGTCATGTCCTTTACTGCTTTTTAAAGAAAAACTAAAATTTTTTTTTCCATTTTTTCCATTTTTTTTCTAAAACACCTCATTCTCCTAGGTTGATATTTATGCCTTGGGAATCACCTTTATTGTTTCCCTTTCCTGAAAAGCATAGCTACATGCCAGTACCCATGGCTATCTCGATCCCCAGCATGTTATGTTAATTATTAATTTTTTTAAGCCTTAAAACAAATGAATGCATCTGATTTTTAAAATAAAATCTAACAGGAGAGCAATCAAACTTTCCCTACACACCCACTGATTCCAATTCATCTGCTCTTACACCTGTAGATGAGAAAACACATAAAGCACATGTGACACACTGCAGAAAACAGACAAAAAAAATATTATTTTGTGCCTCTTTGTGCTTAAATCTGTTGGGCGTAATGCACAGATGTACTAACACATGAGAAGAAATCCAAAGCAATAAGCCCTGAAGAAAAATAAATCAAAAGCTTTTTTCTTCTCTCGTATCTCAGGAAATAGGTAGTGTGGGAATGTTAACTTCCAGCTGTTTGATACCTGAATGTTTGAATCTTGAGGTGTGCGTAAGGTGTCACACAGATTGTTCTCGTGCTTTGTAAGAAAGATGTCAATGATGACTTAGATGAATAAACAGGTCTTTTATCAGGAGCTTCCCAACATGTCTTGTGAACTGGCTTGGAAGCAGTGCACAGTGTTCCCCAGAGGAAGTCTGTTTTCCTTTGCTGATCATTCTTTACAACAAAAAAAAAAAAAATTATATTTTTTTAGAAATATTACGCATTAAAACCTTCTATGTCATTTGTTCCTCAGGTGAGTAGTAAACAAGACTAACCTGCTTCAAATGCGTGGTTAAAGAACCAATATACAAGGCTGGCTCTGTCAAAATCTCCATCTGAAAACCCATCATGAAAATAGAAGTAATGAGCATACAAAAATACTGCTTTGATATTTTTTTTTTTTTCCTCTCTCCCAATATGTTAGAATTTGCTCTTTTATTTTTCTGTTTCACAACAATTGTTGCAGCAAAGGGGCTCTTTTCAGAAATCACTCTTAGAACAAAAGAAGTAAGTATATTGTACCCATCTTTCAAATTTTTATTCACTTGCAGTTCAATGATCTGTAGACCTGATGACAGTTTTGTTGCTCACATAAGTATTTAAAACTGAAGAATTTGAAACCATGCAGCTGGGAGAATGCTGTTCCGTTTTATATCCTGCAAAAGTGGAGACTTTAAAGCTGAAACCTCCCCTTCTCATCCTCCTGTGGACAGATACGCACACACATTACTATATTTGGTGGAAACTCAAAGTTTCAGTAGCAAAAAGAGATCTATGTGGCCAAACAGCTGTACAATAGGAGAAGACTTGTAGATACAAAAGGTTGGTGATGACATCTCTATTTGTGATGAGGTTTATTTCAGCTCCAACTGCTCCTGTGGACTGAATACCTAGAACTGACTGGAAAAGCATAATTTCATCCAGAAAGAACTTAAGTTTTCTGTTCTGAGATTATGCCTGGCATTAACTGGAACATAAAAAGCAAGATTTGCTGAAAAGATTGATGCTACCCTAAAATACTAAAGGCTAAATAATCATCAGATGTCGTCATGAAAGTCACCAAGTTCATCTTTCTTCTTAAAAAATTTAGTGTTATATTCAAGTCTGTTATTTACACATAACCATGAAATCACTGTAGAAGGAAGAATGCACAGAAAGATCTTTTCAAATTCTGCTGGGTTTTTTATTTTTTCTTTTTTCTGAGAGAATATAAAGCTTTATTATTGGAATGGGTGACTTTTCACTTTTTATTGTCCTCCAGTCCTCCAGTATTCACTCTACCCCAGTGAAAACAGGAACATTTTGTCTGAGACATCAAATTTTATAGTGTTCAAGGCAGGTCAAAAAAAGCAGAGTATTATTTTCAAATACGAAGATTATGTTATTGCTCCATTAGAATTAAAGAAAAAGAAAAAGAAAAAAAGGTAAAAAATATAGTAAATATAAGAAATTAAAACCACCCAAAGTAGTCATTCTGTGACACAATCATGTCAAGCCTTTGCAAAACACACCTGATTAACAAAATCAATGTGAGAGACTAAATAATCGACAATTTCTGCTTAAGAATAGTTTTCATTTTGTAAAATGATGCACATTAATAACTGTGTATAAGATAACATGCAAGTTGAGCAGGTTCTGAGGATCTGACCCGCAATAATGCATAAGTAGAGTAAGTAAGTAAAAAAGTTAAAGAGATCTGACCTGTAGAAAAATAAGAAACATGAGAAGACTAGTTCTGTGAAATTTTAGGAACCAAGGAATTTTTGTATATTTTTGTATATTTTCGTATCTTGATTCATAAAATTCATGGTGTAGTTGGTCACTAAGTGACACAAAAGGTTTCTGTTAAAAGAAACTGAAACCCACAACCCCCAAACCTGAACAATTTTAGTCAAAATATAGATTACCCATCTGACAACTGTATTTAAGTGTTTACCTGGAAAAAACTTCCAAGTTTGAGATCTTTTTTGCTATTTTGCTTACACAACTTGAATACTACCTTACAGATTCTACAAGATGCATGATCCCTGGGAACCTGAGTTTTAGGATTTCCATAGGAAAATGAAGCACAGCGTCAAAAATCTATCTTTTGCCATTGCCACTAAACCACAATAATTTTGCCTTCAATAACCATCTTTCATGCAAAAATTTCTGTCCTCTTTAATAACAGACATGTCATCTATGGTTGCAAATTTACTTTTTCTCCTGGTGGTTCATTTCTAGAAAGAACATGCAGATTAAATTCGACAAATCTAAATTTGGTCAATTAAAAACTCAGGAGTTTATCTCCTAATTCTCTATTTTGTCAATTAAGCATACATTGGGAGTATGCTTCATCATGCACATCATCAACACAATTCATGACCTCACCAAATATTTCTGATTTAATTGAACCTTAACAGGTATTTCTTAGTGTCTCGAAGCCAGCAGGTTTTCTCCAAGATATGACCCCACCTAAATTGCTGGTTTACACCTCTGAATTTTACCAAAAGAAGGAAAACTCAGCTTCATGTTGTGCCAGCATTTTATCATTTTGTATATAACAGGAAACAGGGAGACAAATCTTTACTTTCAAGAATAAGAATCAGTATGAAAACGGAACGATTTGAAAAAAATTGAGTTTGCACTGTGACCACAGTGTTACCCATAAATTAATGATGGAATGTTTTACTATGAAAGAGAGAACATTTAACAACCTACCATTTCTTATTGGTTTGGTTGGTAATGACACTTTTCTCACAAAACATTTTTTGGAACCCGTATGATAATTTCTGTAGAAGAATTAAAAAAATTTTTGTTCTTTCCCGTGGATTAACCTTACCTTCATTTTTGCCAATACAAATAATTGTTACAGCAGCATCAATTGCAAATAGAGGTGGTTTGCTGAATATACAAAGAAAAGGTGGCTATGAAACAGTGTAAAGTGCACAAAACAAAGCGTTTGTGCATGGATATACTTGTGCACCTCAGAACTACAGAAAAAGTTCTATAAAACTTTGGTGAACAAAATAGATTATGTAATTGACTGTGTGAGGGTACAATGACGTGCATATGCTGCTTTACTTTAATATTTCATCATTTTAAATTCATATGATTCACTTGAAGGGCAATAACTGATAAATTGGGAGTGTCAAAGGAGACATAAAATTCATAAAGCAGGAAAATAACCCAGGTGTTGTATGGCATGATGATGGCTGCAAAAGAAAATTGTTCTCAGCTTCATCAATGTCATACAACAATCTTCTTTTAAAGGTCAGGAACAGATTGAGGCCATCACTGATATTATTATATATATCAGTAATATTATATTACATATTGTGATGTTATTATATGATGTTAGAAATAAGACATTATTCTTTGGCCAGCCAAAGAGCTGAACTCAATATATAATTTTGGAAAACATAGAAATACTAAGTAAATTAATATTCTTGGACTTCTTCAAGGGCTTATTTACAATATATCTAGATTATTCTAGTTTTGGTTTTTGTTTTTTTTAAGAAAACACATATTTTAAAATACTTAATATTACATTTAACAGAGTTCTACACACATTTCCTTCTCACTAGCAAGCCAACGGAGTATGAAACCTTGCCTGTATTTCTGACATTCTTTTTTCTACAGATATATTATGTCTGAATAATTTCACATTGTACACTGTCACTTTTGAGTTGAAAAAGTTCAAATTTACCCTTTCCCCTCCAGATAAAAATAGGAAATAATTTCTATGAAATTTAACTATTTTATTTATCCATGCCACCTAATGGATTATTATGAAAGATGAAGTATCTTTCTATGCCTTTTGTTCCTCCCTCCCTCCCTTTTTTTCTTTCCATCTTTCTTTCCCTCTTGATTCATTCCTTGTCTGTTTCATTGCTTTTTCTTGCTTTCTCTCTTGCTTACTCCATGTATTTTTTCCTCCCCTCCCCGTTCTTTCATTTTTTCTTTCTTTTTTCTTTTTTCCTCCCTTCTTCCCTTCCCTTCCCTTCCCTTCCCTTCCCTTCCCTTCCCTTCCCTTCCCTTCCCTTCCCTTCCCTTCCCTTCCCTTCCCTTCCCTTCCCTTCCCTTCCCTTCCCTTCCCTTCCCTTCCCTTCCCTTCCCTTCCCTCCTCGTCTCTGACTTCAACAGCTCAATAAAACCCACACAATTGACTTTGCTACATTACTGGGACTTAGGTTTTCTTTAATTTCTTTTTTCTAATCACTTTTTCACCCCTACATTACTAGGGTGCATTAGCTGCATGAACTGGGTACTTAAGAGAACAAAATTAGTGGCCAAATCTCAGGGGAAGAGGCCATTGGCTTGCACTTTTCTTGGGTCTGTGGAGGCCCAAGGGCCTATGACTAAAATCCCCATACCCTGATCTTGGAAGCTCCTCCAGGGCCTAGGGTGAGAGAAGGCTTCTCTCACACAGATCTGCACAGCTACATAATAATGTATAAAATTTGTTCTCTCATTGCTTTGCTGAGTTTATGTTCCAGCCCCCATTCACCTTCTCTGGAAGTTCTCTAGAATGTTCTTCCTTTCCTCAATCCCCATTGGCTCCAGTTTGCTACATGGCTCCACCCCATCATCCTATTGGTTCCCCTGGTTCCTAGCCACGCCCCTGCACCACTTTACCCCATCCCTATTGGTCCTTAGCCCTCAGAGCCTCCCCTTCTGTCCTGTATTTAACCCTGTGCCCTCACCCCTGATTTCTAGCTTGTCCCAGAACCCACTGGAAGCTTTTTGTGTTCCTGGTCCCCTGTTCCTGAAGAAATAGCCTTGGGTACCCAAAGGAGAGCCTGTCTCTTCGTACAGCCGCCAGCCTTTTTTAGCAGTGAGCTCCGGGACCAGAAAGCGCAGGTCGCTCTCAGGTCTGTGCTGTTGTGCACCACAACCAGGGGCTTTGTCTCTGAGGGGAGCCCTACGGAGAGTGGGGCAGCTGAAGCACGGGGCTGGGGCAGCTGTTGCCTCTCTCTCTCTATTGTTGCCTTCCCTGCAGGAGGATCGGAGCTGCTGCCTGGGGAAAGGAACTGGCTGCTGCCGCCACAGCCCGGCTGGCTCCCGGTTCTCCTGCCGTGGTGTGAGCTTGTGCTTGTGAGAGCAGCACTGTGCTGGACTGTCAGGGACTGACCTTGGGATCAGCTAGCTTCCTAAAAGGGAGAGCTATCGCAGTGCCGAGCTGGGTACCCGGGATCCAGAGCGGGCCTCTCCCTGCCCTGCTGGGAGCCGGGCGGCTGCTGCCCCGGCCCCGCCGCTTATCGGGCACTGCTCCGAGTTTGGCTACTCGGTAGCCGTGCAGCCCCCGCCTGCCGATCCCTCCTGCCGGCCCGGCTCTGCCGTGTCCGTGAGTCCTGCAGGCGCATGGGGATCGCCTGCCCCACGGTCGGTGAAGCAAAACCTCTGTGCCATTCCTTCCCCTCAGGGCCGAGCCGCCATTTCCGCGCTCTCCCCGAGCCCGCGGCACACCGCCTCCTGCACCCGTGGCTCTCCACGGGCCCCTGGTGCTGCTTGTTCGCTTCATTGACACACCTAGAAAGGTCTGTTACTGTCCGATCTTCGCGTGAAAGCGCCTTAATTTCAAAATGACAACAGCTGGGAAGCAGGGGGTTTACATTTTCCTTTGCGTTGGAGGCTCCTGTCTTCCTTAGCAGACCCCTGTGCTAAAAACGAAGACACTCACGGGCTCCTTTTCCACCTTCTCTCGGCTCCAGCTGCTCCTGGTCATTTGAAGGAGCTGCTCAGAAGAAGGGGGAGCTGCAATCCTTCAAGGCTGGGGCTGCTTTTTGTGGTTCCCAAAGTCCCTTGTGACATCCCAGAGCGCAGCTGGGGGTATCTGAAGGGCTTGTGGGGCCCTGGGCTGGCCAGTCCTAGAAGAGCGGCTGTGTCCAGGTACCTGTGTGTGCCAGAGGACTGCAGGCACGGAGGAGAAGAAGGCAAAGCCCAACTCCCAGCCCCACAGGCCCTGGTCTGGCTCACAGCCCAGGCCTTGAGGGAGCAGCAGGAGGAGGCCGAAAGGGCAAGGAGAGGGAGGAGAGGAACCTTAGATGGAGACGGTCTTTGTGAACTTCTACACTGGGGAAGAGCCGGAGCTCTCCCGAGAGGAGGAGAACAAATTCTAGTGAGGGACTCCAGGTGTAGCACAGCCGCAGGATCAGCGGCCGCTGCCAGCAGCGCCGGGCTGCAGATGGCGGCTGCCCCGCGGCCTGCCCGGCGCCCCGAGGGAGCCGCACGGGCTGCCCCGGCCTGCGCTGGTCCTGCGGGCCCAGCCGGCCCCGGCCGCTCTGCGGCACCCCCGGGCCGGCTCCCCGAGGGCACACGGCAGCCCTGCGGCCGGCCCCAAAGCGGCACCCGAAGGGGGACCCTCGCTGCCGGGGCTCAGCGCCGCACCCCGGCCTGTCGGCCGGCCGGGAAGGCGCCCGGAAAGTCATCGGCTCCCGGCGGCAGCCTGGCACCGCCGGCGGCACCCCTGCACCGGGTCCCTGAGGGCCGCAGCCACACGGCTCTCGGCCCTTTGCAGGGACACCGACTCCAGCTCCTCCCTGCTGGACTCCAAGGCCATTTCCTCTCCTCCGGAACGGATTTCATGCTGACCCTGTGGCACTGTGGCCATGAGGAATGGGCGCAGACAGGAGGTGTTGCTCCCAGGACATGACTGCACACTGCCGGACTGCGACACATAACAAAATAATACTACGTTCAAGAGATAGTAATTGATATGAGTAGGCCTTACCTAAGATCGGGGTTTTTGCAAAAGTGTTTTTTACAGCCTCTGTTCCAGGCTCTGAGTTAGAAGTGTTCCGGTTCTGAGTTTTATGTCAAAGTGTTCCTTGTTACCCCTGCCCTATCACTGCCGGAGTTAGAGACTTCCCAACATGGCGACCGGGGTTTATGTAAATTCGACACCAAAAAACACGATCACGGACAAGAAACCCGATCCACGGAGTATCGGAACACGAAATAGAAGAACCAGGAGCAATGCCCTAGAGTCGGAATTGAGAGGCAGTACCCACCAACTCCGCTCTCCTCGCCATGACAGATAAGAGACTCGCTAAGAATGACATCCCTGGACTTTTGAGCCAAAAAGGGACTCTGGGTTTACCCGTGAGGACAGAGATCCTGGCTCTGCCTACATTGCACCCCAGTAGGTAGAGCCGCATTCGTCCTCCTCCGAGTCGCTCCTGGGAAGCAACGGCGGTGTGCACGCGACCGTCGGGCCCCCACCCCAAGCTGATTCTAATAAAGGCTTTAAAACAGGAGAAGAAGGGCTCCTAGCCCTGCTTTTATCAGCTGGGGGCTCGTCCGGGATCACCATGCCCACTGGAGACCCCCGACAGGACGGCCTCCTGCTTAGTGGGACCCTCGGGAATTGCTGGTGACCCCCGGACCCTGGGAATCAGCGGGGGATAAGCGACACGGAGGAGCGCCGGAGTGGTGAGAATATCCGGTGGTGGGAATAGAGGCGTGTGAGTGGGGTGTGAATGAGACGGGGGCTGGCAGCTCAGACCCCCAAAGTGAGAGTGGACCCCTCAGTACCGCGATTCCGGACTCCCGCGAGGGGGCCGGCCGGGAACTGGGGGGAGTGAAGGATGAAAGATTGAGGCACCTCTTGGATAGGGTAGGGGTAAGCAGGGTTGCAAGCCCCACTGGGACCTTACCTCAGAGAAAGGGTCAGGTGAACCTTAGTTTGGAGAAAGGGTCAGGTGGACCCTAGTTTGGATAGGGGTATAGGGAGGGGCAAGCAGGGTTGCAAGCCCCGCTGTGACCTTACCTCAGAGAAAGGGTCAGGTGGACCCTGACTTGGATAGGGAGCGAAAAGTGGAGTAGTTTTAAAGATTTCTTTGGACAGAGGCATAGATTTTTTTTTAGATACTCTTTACAGTAAAGGCCAGGAAAGTTTGGTTGTGGTTCAGATTTGTGTTGCCCGTCATTAAATTTTAGTTTGGGTAGGGGCACATTATCCGTTTAAGTTTGAGGCCTGGAAACATGGGAGGGTGCATGAGCAAGAAGACAAGTATTAAAAGAGATAAGGGGAAAAGAGCCAAGAATATCCCTCCTAATAGTTCCTTAGGGAAATTATTGGACAAATGGGAAGATTGGGAAGTGACGAAAAAGCTAGATAAAATAAGGATGATCCACTCCTGTGTGGAAGTGTGGCCAAACTTAGATCTACCAGTGACGCTGCCCCTGCCGCGGCTCTCCTCGCCCTGGCTAGCTCTTGCTCCCTAGCCGCTGGCAGCGCCGGGAGTGGGGAACGGTCTGGGAGCTCGTTGTCCCAGACCGAACCTTCAGAGCCTGTAAGCTACCAAGCTCTGCGGTCTCAGGTGCGTCGTGGGTGCCCGATGAAGGCAAGGAGGAGACTCAGAGTCCCAGGTTCTCTCCAGAAACCAGGTTTTATTCCAGGGTCGGGAGCAGTGGATGGGGGAAGGACTGGAAAGGTCAAGGGTAGGACGGTCTGAGCAAGGAGCACCTCTGTGCGCTCCAATTTAAGGTGGGGAGGGTGCAAACACAGGAACCAATCAGGGCATCTCAGGGGAGGAGTTGGGGGGGAGGGTTTACAATGTTGGGGACCAATAGGAATAACACGTGGGAGGGGCGGCAGTCACAATGCCAATGGGGCTTCGAGTGAGGGATAAAAGGGAAGGCGCTAGAACAAGAGGTGGGGTTTACATAAATTGATGGGATTCAGGGGCAGGAACAGGGTGATGGGCAAGGAAGGTTCAGGAAAAAGGGGAGGGGTTTACAAAACTGACAAGCGGGTAAAACCACTACAACTCATGGGGGAATAACATCAGGAACAAACCATTTAATTTAATAACCTGAACAATAATAAACGGACGGCAACATCTCCCCCTTTCTTTTTTAGAAAGAGGAGGTTGCATCAGCGGGAGGCGCAGAGGGCTCAGGGAGCCAGTCTTTAAGGGAGGGAGAGGGTGAAGGCGAGGAGGAAGGAGAAGGAGCACCAACAAGATTAACTTGGGGAGGAGGAGATACAAGGTGGAGAATGGATTGAATTAAACATCTTCTCAAAATGGCGAACGCAACCAAAACTATAAAAATGATGAAAACAATCCATAAAACAGTTTTCAGGACGGATGAGAGCCATCCGGACAGTCCCCAGTTAGAAAAGATGTTGGTGGCCCAGTCTTCGTGTTCTTGTTTTATCTGGTGGACCATGCCTCTCATTTGCTCGATGGTCTGGCGAATGGAGGGACTCTTTGATGTTAAGTTCATACAGCAAAGCCCTTCAAATTCCCTGCAGTCGTGGTTGTGCAGGAGCAGCAGGTAGTCTATGGCCGCCCGATTTTGGAGGGTGGCCTGCCTGGTGATTTCCTCGTCTTCGAGGAGGTCGCTTAGCGCAGCTGACGTTAAATTTGCTTGTTTTACTACCCAACACTCGAATTAGCCTAATTCTCCAAGGGCTTGAGCAGCGGCCAACCAGGGCAGAAAAACAGACACTGCTACCCGTTTTAGCTTGCTCCAATGGAAAATTTCTGAGTCGCAGTCTGGGTCTAAGTCGTCCAGGCTGCGCTTTTTGATAGCCGAATTATTCTTTTGGCTCCAATTTTCGATTTGGGTCGTGTTGGGTGAAAACAAGGACAGCTGGCCCAGTGTGCACGGCCCTCCGAGAAGGCGAGAGGGGATGCCTGCCCATGCCCGATCTCCACAGATGAGAAATAAACTTTTGGGCAACCGAAGAGGGGTAGGGTTAAGGGTTGAGGGCATCTTCACGTGGGCAATGTTTTGGCACCATTTGGCTGCCTGGAACTGCTTGTTCACCTGCACTACTTTGGGATAGGGGGCAGGGTCAGAAGGGTAGTAACGAAAGTGAACACAAAATGACGCTGGGGAGGAATCCAGAAGGTCAAACTCTTGGGGTTCAACGGTCGCCTTCTCCAGCGTGGCTTGCCAGTCCCTCCAGAGGAGGAGGGGGTTCATTGCTGGCCTTCTGACCTTATACATTGGTGCAGAGCGGACGACACGAGCTGGCTTTCCCCGGTTGGCGTCATGGAGCAGGGTAGTAAGGGAGTCGGGAAATTATTCCGGTTTTAGAGGGATCCCCACCAGGCATGTTGTCATCGGGTTTCCTGCTGCTCCGGTGGAAAGGCACAGTTCCTCTCTCTGCAGGGACTTCGCCAGCATCATCCAAATGTTTTGTTTGGGTTGAGGCACGATCCACCCCTTCGTCTGGGCTACGGTTAACATAACACTGAAGATGGTGAGCATGGTCTTTGGGGCTGTCATCTTCTGGATGGCTCTTCCTACAACGAAGGGAACAAACACCAAACATAACTCAACTGAAAAGAGGAATCTCCAAAATAAAAGATTAGGGGTTTTTCTCCTCCTCCTCCTTGGGGGGCCCGGAGATGACCTATTCGGATGGGACAGCACCCTCATATTGATCTGGCGGCCTGCTTGGATGTTTTGGGACGTACGGTTTCACCCACCTTTGTGGGATCCACCGCAGTCATTGGGGCGAGGAAACGCAAGCGTATCCCCGTCCCCAGGTCACCAGATCGAAGGGACCCATAATTCGTTGGGTCTCGGGGTCCCGGACCAGCACCGGAGGGCGCTGCTGCAACTTGTAGCTGTTGGCGGATGGAAAATGCCGGGCTACTGGAGGGTTAGGATCACTGTCCGAGCAGTTTAGGAAGTTCAGCGTGTAAAGGGCCTTGCACAACCGTTCTTGTGGGGTGCAGCCCTTCACTGTCTCCTTTTGATGGACGAGGACGTGCTTGAGCGATCGATGGGCTCGCTCAACAATCGCTTGGCCTGTGGGGGAGTGTGGGATGCCTCTCTTGTGTGTCACTCCCCACTCTTGCAGGAAATCCTCCAGTTTCCTGGAGGTATAAGCTGGGCCATTATCCGTTTTGATCTCTTTGGGGACCCCCAGTACAGAGAAAACCTGCACGAGGTGTTCACATACATGTTCGGCTTTCCTCCCCTGTGTGGGCAGAGGCATAGATAGCACCTGAGAAGGTATCAGTGGAAAGGTGCACATAGCGGAACCTGCCGAATTCCGGGACGTGACATCCATTTGCCACACCTCACAGCTCCCCAGGCCTCTGGGGTTGACCCCAGCTCCCAGAGAGGGCATTGCAGTGGACTGACAGTGTGGGCATGTGGCCACGATGGCTCTGGCTTGATCTCGCCTCAGGTGGAATTGGCGGACCAGCCCAGGCACGTTCTGGTGGAACATCTGATGACTCAGCTTGGCTTGCTGGAATACATCAGGGAGCTGAGCCATAGCGACAGGAGTAGCGAGGGAATCAACTCTTTCATTTCCCTCGGCTACCGGGCCAGGGAGTTCAGTGTGCGACCTCACGTGCATCACGAAAAATGGCTGCTTTCGGTGGGAAACGGTAAAGATTAACTTGGAAAGCAGCTCAAACAGCTGCGGATTGGAGACCTCCTTTAGGGCGGCATTCTCTGCCCTAGCTACCACCCCAGCAACATATGCCGAATCTGTAACCAAATTAAATGGTTCGGGAAATCTCTCAAAAGCTCTGACGACAGCATCCAACTCAGCGACCTGTGGAGATCCCTCCACATACTTAACATCTGCTTCCCACTGCTGAGTTTGAGGATCCACCCAAGTCACAACTGACTTGTGGGATGCTCCAGATGCGTCAGTGAAAACTGTCAGGGCTTTGAGGGGTTTTCGACTCCGAATTGAACTTGGAATGATGTTAAATTTAGCATTGAAGAATTTATGTGCTGGGGCGTGGACTGAAACTTGTCCACTGTAGCTATCAAATGCGATTTGGAGAGCCTCGTTCTCCTGCAGCAGCTGTTCAAACATCTCCTTTGTCAGCTTATCCGGGGACGCCCTGTCCCGCGACAAGCTGACAGGCACCCGTACACACGCAAAGTCGCACCCTGCCATCTCCCTGAGCCTGGCTCTAGCCTTCCTGACAAGCTGAGCCACCAGCTCTTGTGGCCGGGTGATACTCTTGGATCGTTGATGGCTCAGGAATACCCACTCTATGATCAAGAGTGGGTCCCTTGCGCCTTGATCCCACTGAAAGATAAGCCCACACAGGTGCGGCAACCTTCCCAGAATGATGTACTCAAACGGCAGGGTCGGCTCATATCGATGTGCCTGCCTTTCCATTAAAGCAATTTGTGCCTTCCTCAGTGCTTCCCTCGCCTCTGGAGTCAGGGTCCTAGGAGAACTAAGCTCCTTCTCCCCCTTCAAAAGCATGAAGAGGGGGGCTAGGTCTTCGGTGGTGAGGCCCAGCCAAGGCCTGACCCAGTTCAAGGTCCCGCACAGGGAGTGAAGGTCTGCCAGAGTCTTTGGATTACTGTTGATAGCCAATTGTTGAGGAACAATGGTCCTCTCAGTAATCCTCAGTCCCAGATACTTCCAGGGTGGCATCTTTTGAACCTTATCTTCCTGGAGCTGGAAACCTGCAGATGTTAGAACTCTAACCACTAGGTCAAGTGATTGAGTAAGTATATCGTCATGGGGGGCGCACACTAGGACATCATCCATATAGTGATAGATGATGACCTCCCCCATTTTGGCGCGAACGGGAGACAGCAACGAAGAGACATACCACTGGCAGATGGTCGGCGAATTTTTCATCCCTTGGGGTAGCACTCGCCAGTGGTATCTCTTCATTGGGGCTTCTCGGTTAAGAGTGGGCACCGAGAAGGCAAACCGTGGGGCATCGTCAGGGTGTAGGGGAATTTGGAAAAAGCAATCTTTGATATCAATCACTGCCAATTTCCAATTTCGGGGGAGCATGGTAGGGGTAGGCATCCCTGGTTGAAGGGGTCCCATGTCTACAATGACCTTATTGATTTCAGGAAGATCGTGAAGGAGCCGCCACTTATCCTTCCCCGGCTTACGGATAACAAAGACCGGGGAATTCCAAGGGCTTGTGGTTTCTACTATATTTCCCTTATTAAGTTGCTCCTCCACGAGTTCGTTGAGCGCCTTTAATTTATCTTTTCTTAGCGGCCACTGGTCAATCCAGACCACTGTATCAGTTGTCCAATCTAATTTCTGGAAAGGGCGCTCTACAGTGGCCGCCTCTAAAAATCCCGAGGGGTTTTCGGGATCTCGATTTTAACCCCCCACTGGGACATGAGATCTCTTCCCCACAGGGGAACCTGATAGTCAGCAACAAATGGGCGTAAATTTGCCAGTTGCCCATCTGGCCCCGCAATTTGCACCACGCTCTTTGAAATTCTTGCCAATTGGGTACCCCCTATGCCCTGTATCTTGCCTGCCACGGGTTGCAACTCCCAATGTGACGGCCATCTCCTTTCAGGGATGATCGTCACATCCGCTCCCGTGTCAAGCAGTCCTTTCATCTGAAAGGATTCTGCACCCTGCTTGACGCTGCAGTCCAGAATGGGCTTTTCCTCACCCACCACTTCTGCCCAGTAGACGCCTGGTGCGTGGTTGTCTACTGGGACCTGCTCAGGTGTTGGTATAAATTGGGCAATGATTTGCCCCTTGGGCAAAAAGAAGGGTGGATGAGCGCAGCGCGCCAGGAGAATGAGGTTCTCCGGACCACCTGAAAAGGTGATCGGCGAAATCTCAATCTCCGGGGGTGTGTGCTTGGTGTCCCCGATGGCGATGCACTTACTGTCACGTCCGGTGTCTATTGTCTTCCCCTCCAGTGGGTCCACAGCTACTACCGTCCAGCGCTGGGACCGGAGGAGGATGTCTCGTGTTGTTACTAAGTGTCTCGTCCTGTGAATAGGCCATGTCCGGTTTTCGTTCCCCCCCTCCTCTGCGATACCTGCCCCATTTGTTGCTTCGCGCGGGGCAGGTTCGTGCCGCGCTCCTAGTTTTTTTTATTATTAAAAACTCCCTCTCCCCCTTTTTCCCCCATGTTGCCCCTCGCAGGTCCAGGGCAGGGAAGTACAGCAGGGCAATCCCGGGCCATGTGTCCCAGCTGCCCACAGCGATAACACTGCAGAGGCTTTCCAGTTGGTGGTGGTAGTTGGCCTGGTGGGTGCTGGGTCACTGCAGCTGTTGGTGGTCTCCTGGCCGCTTGTGGTGGTAGTTGGCCTGGTGGGTGCTGGGTCACTGCAGCTGTTGGTGGTCTCCTGGCCGCTTGTGGTGGTGGTGGGACCCTGGACGCCCCCATTAACGGGACCTTCTTTTCGCAGGCGTCAATGAGGTCATCCAAGGTTGGCGGCGGATACAGAGGCAGGCTAAAAATGACTTGCTTGCAAAAATCATTACAATTAGCCTTGGCCATTTCTAGAATCAGCTGCTCCTGCAGCTCCGGTCTGTCAACCTGCCTCTCTATTTGCTCCTGCAGGCGGTTGATAAAGATGTTAAAGGGTTCATTGGGGGATTGCTTAATGTTGGAAAAATTCGTGAGGGGTTCCCCCCCCGGCAAGATGTTAAATGCCTTCTCAGCGGCTTCTGTTATTTTAATTAGGACAGACCGGGGTAAGACCCTGGCTTGTTCCTCTGGCTTTCCCCAATTCCCTTCACCGCACAGGTGATCTATTGAGAGGGGGTTTTCATCCGCGTCAACCGCGGTCTCCTCGCTGCGCAGCAGCTCAGGAAGGATGGCCTCCAACGATTTCTTCTACCTCTGTTTCCACAACCTATAGTCAGCTGGGGAAAGGAGGCAGGCAAACAACTCTTTTAAATCGTGGGGGACCATCTCATTCACGGAGAAGGTGACCTTTAACAAGCCTTTAAAATATTCACTTCTCCTGCCGAACTCCTTCTGAGCCTTGCACAGCTCCCTCTTTGTCTGGAAGGAGAAGGGTTCCCATTCTCGGTACCTCCCCCCACTTCCTCTAAAACTAACCGGTGCGGCAAAGGGAATCACTACCTGTTCCGGGTTCTGGTCCTCAGGCCTGTCACTTCCGGTTCCCGAAGCGTGGGAACTGGTGGGAGGGGCGTGGGAACCGGAAGGGGAGGCGTGGGAACCGGGAGGAGGGGCGTGGGAATCAGAAGCCGGAAGAGGCGGGGCTGGAGGACCGACTGAGGGGGAGGGTTGGAGGGAGGAGCGGCGGCCGGAAGGGGTGGAGTTTTGGGTGGTAACACCTTGGGGACACACCCCCGAGGAGGAGGAACCATCTACGGACAAGTGGGAGGGGTCAGGGTAGGAAGAGAGGGAGGAGCTAGGGAGGAAGGGGTTGGACTTTGAGGGGAGGAAGGGATTGTGGGAAGAAGGAGCACAAGGGAGGGGTCTGACCATGCGGTCTCTGCCATCTTGTGTCCCTCGGGGGCCATTTTGGGAATCAGGTAGGGTATGGGGAGACTTAGGGGAAGATTTAGGGGAACACCGGGAATGAGGGAGTGTAAGGAAATCAGGGTTCTGGGAGAGAAACTGGGGATCAATAACTTTATCAAACTGGGGATTTGGAACTTGGAAAGGGGAAAACTTGGAGTTATTAACTGGGGAAGTAGGAGAATGGGTAAGGGCTCCGGCAGCTTGGCCAGGGCTACCGGGGCAAGGGTTCTGAGGGAGGCTTGGGGAGCCAGGGAGACTACTGCCGACTTCGGAGCCCTGTGTTTTACGGGTTGCTCCGCAGGTCTCCCCCAACTTAGGGACAAGGGACGAGGAGCAGGGGTTTGGGGAAACTGTAGAAACTGGGGAAGGCTGCGTTGGCTGCTTCTGCATTTCCCTCTTTTCAACTAGGGCGGTCCGAATTAGAACGAAAAGAGGAATTAATTTGGTGGCTGTTTTGTCCCCCTGAACTACCAAAGCTGTTAATTTGGACCCAACCGAATTCCAAAATGACACTGAAAGAACATCTTCGGAGGACACGTGGGGAAAATGCAAAAAAAGCCAACGTACAAGCCTCTTAACCAACCCGCGCGAATACTTATGCTTCCCACTCTCAAGGAGACCCACAACTTGGAAATAAATCCCCCTCTGCGGAGCCGACAAACGTGCGCCCATCTTCTATCCCCCGGCTCCGCAGTTCCACCGCCTCCCAACAGCAAACGGGAACTTAATAAACAAAAGAATAAGGGTCAAGACCCAGTTCACACACAACACTCACAGGGACCACACACACAGCCCCTTTTCCCCCACCGGGGAATACTCACCGGGTCCTGACTTGGGCTGTGGGAGACGTCTGAGCACCCCAGAAGCGGTCTCCTGCGCACAGGGAGATTGTCGCTTCTTCCCCTGGGAGCGCTGCCGGACAGAAACCGGCCTGCTGCAACCAGGGTAGCTGCCGCCCAAAGAGTCTCTATAACTCCACACAGACTCCTCCGGGGGTCTCCACGGGCTGTAGAGGCCCCACGTTGGGCGCCAGCTGACGCTGCCCCTGCCGCGGCTCTCCTCGCCCTGGCTAGCTCCTGCTCCCTAGCCGCTGGCAGCGCCGGGAGTGGGGAACGGTCCGGGAGCTCGTTGTCCCAGACCGAACCTTCAGAGCCTGTAAGCTACCAAGCTCTGCGGTCTCAGGTGCGTCGTGGGTGCCCGATGAAGGCAAGGAGGAGACTCAGAGTCCCAGGTTCTCTCCAGAAACCAGGTTTTATTCCAGGGTCGGGAGCAGTGGATGGGGGAAGGACTGGAAAGGTCAAGGGTAGGACGGTCTGAGCAAGGAGCACCTCTGTGCGCTCCAATTTAAGGTGGGGAGGGTGCAAACACAGGAACCAATCAGGGCATCTCAGGGGAGGAGTTGGGGGGGAGGGTTTACAATGTTGGGGACCAATAGGAATAACACGTGGGAGGGGCGGCAGTCACAATGCCAATGGGGCTTCGAGTGAGGGATAAATGACAGGGAAGGCGCTAGAACAAGAGGTGGGGTTTACATAAATTGATGGGATTCAGGGGCAGGAACAGGGTGATGGGCAAGGAAGGTTCAGGAAAAAGCGGAGGGGTTTACAAAACTGACAAGCGGGTAAAACCATTACAACTCATGGGGGAATAACATCAGGAACAAACTATTTAATTTAATAACCTGAACAATAATAAACGGACGGCAACATACCAGGATGATGGCCATGGGTCAGGACACAAGACCTATGGATGTGGAGGCAATTAAATGAACACCTAAAGACACAGGAAGGGTCTGACCTAGAGGAGATGCGGTATGCTGCATGTTGGATAGAAAATGCGATAAAAGACAGAGGGACGAAAATCTGTAGGATGCAGCATAGAGAGGAGAAGAGTGGGGAAGGGGAGGGGAATGGGAAAAAGTGGGACCCCCTTGATTACTTGCCCCCTCCGAGTTTTCCTGCTATTTCCCAAATCTCCCAAATCCCAACCTCCGGGTCCCTCTCAGGTTCACGTGACCCCTCCTACAGCAATCCTTCCTCTGCCACCTCCGCTCTTCCCAATGACTACCCCTCCTATAACTCCTTCCCCAGTCATCATTCCCTTACCTCCTCCTAATTGGGATTTGAGCAAGCCAACATCATCATTGTCACCTTCACCTCTGCAAACTTCGGTGATCCCCCACCTACTGTCACCCCACAGTTTGGTGCTACTACTAGCCCTCAACAGAAACTTACCTCTCAAGCAGATGGTCCTAAGGCAGATGACAGACCGTATTGTAATACTCGGTTCAAAACTTGCAAGGTAGAAAAACTGTTCCCTCTTAGGGAGGTCCCTATAGGGGGGGGGCAGCTGGTGGCATTGGGTTTGTGAATGTTCCTTTGACTGCTTCAGAAGTCAGAAGTTTCAAGAAGGAAATGGGGAACTTGGTGGAGGACCTGGTGGGAATAGCTAATCAGGTGGACCAATTCCTGGGACCCAACCCATATATGTGGGGAGAACTCAATTCAATTTTTAACATACTGTTCTCCCCGGAGGAGGTCCGACTAATAAGGATGGCGGGAATACGGATTTGGGAACGAGATAATAACGAGGGCCCCCGGGAGATCAAGAAGTACCCTTAGCAGATCCCAACTGGAACCCCAATGAGGAGGAAGGGAGGAGAAACATGAGGGAATATAGGTCCTTCATGGTGAGGGGCATAAAAGAGTGTGTCCCCAGAGGGAGTAACACTAAACTGGCATTTGATGGTTCGCAAGAAAAGGATGAGACTCTGGCGGCTTGGCTAAACCGGTTGAAATGAAACTTCCAGCTGCATTCAAACATTGACCCAGATGGCCCGGAAGGCCAGATGCTTCTAAAGATACAATTTGTGACAAGGGCTTGGCCGGATATCAGAAGAAAATTAGAAAAGATGGAGGACTGGCAAGAAAAAGGTATTAATGAGCTCCTAAGGGAGTCCCTCAGAGTGTATCTACGGAGAGAAGAAGAGAAAACTAGAACAAAAGCTAAGATAATGGTAGCAGTTGCTAAAGAAAGTGCAGGATCAGAAAGGGGACCAGTGGCAGCAACCAGTCAAGAAAGGCCAAGGCCAGCAAAACCGTGGAAGAGTTATCCAGAAAGACCGGGGAAAACAAGAGTAGGACGCTGCTTCTATTGTGATGAGATTGGGCATTTTCAGAAGGACTATAAAAAGTTAGGGTTTGACAAAGCCATTGTCCTAGAACAAGATCTTTTGGAGAAAGTTTTAAAAGGAGATGACTAGGTGTCGAGGGCTTTATATAGTGGAGGACCCCATGAAACATCTGATGGAGCCCTTGGCAAGCTTTGAAGTGGGTCCATTGAGGGAGGATATGGAGTTTTTAATAGATACTGGGACTGAAACATCTAGTATAAACAAATTGCCATCGGGAGTCACCTTAAGTGAGAAGATGTGTGAGGTGATATGAGTGGAGGGGAAACCATTTAGAGCTCCGGTGATTGAAAATGTAGAGATATGGGGAAACTCTAAGCAATGCAAAGTGAATTTTATTTACTTACCAAAGCTGGAGAGTAACTTACTGGGTAGAAACCTTCAAATCTGTTCAGGAGTGGGAGTAATCCCTGAGGATGGGAGGATGATAGTAAAGATCATGGCACTTACCCAAAATGAGATGAAAGAAATTAACCCGGAAGTATGGGTTGGGCAAGGGAAAAGGGGACTCTTGAAGATACCCCCAGTAACAGTGGAAATGGTGAAAGATACCCCACCAGTGAGGGTTAAACAATACCCCATCTCACTGGAAGGAAGAGAGGGGCTAGCCCCAGTAATCAGACAATTGTTAGAAGAAGAGGTCCTAGAGCCCTGTATGTCCCCCCATAACACACCTATCTTGGCAGTGAGGAAGGCCGATGGAAGTTATCAGCCTAGTGCAGGACCTACGGGAAGTCAACAAGAAAACTATCTCTAGGCACCCAGTTGTGCCAGACCCTTACACACTCCTCAGTAAGGTGCCAAGAGAACATCAATGGTTCACAACCGTAGATCTGAAAGATGCTTTTGGGACATGTCCCCTTGCAGAAGAAAGTAGGGACTGGTTCGCTTTTGAGTGGGATGATCCCACTACCAGGAGAAAACAACAACTTAGGTGGACACATCTTCCCCAAGGATTTTCAGAATCTCCTAACCTCTTTGGGCAGTCATTGGAGAAATTGTTAGAACAATCTGATTTGGAAGAAGGGGTACAAATCCTCCAGTACGTGGATGATCTACTGATCTCAGGAGAAAGCCAAAGTCAAGTGAAAAATACCAGTATACGATGTCTGAATTTCTTAGGGGAACAAGGATTGAAGGTATCACAAAGTAAATTACAATTTGTAGAACCAGAGGTGAAGTTCTTAGGCCACTTGATTGGAAATGGATATAAAAAGTTAAGCCCGGAGAGGATTTCAGGGATCCTATCCATTGAGTCTCCAAAAACTAGGATGTGAGGAAAGTGCTGGGGTTAGTAGTAGTTAGTACTGCAGGTGGTGGATAGAACGATATTCAGAATGTGTAAGATTCCTTTATGGGAAGTTAGTCAGCCCAGAACTTACACACTGGACAGAAGAGGATGAAGCGCAGTTGCAAGGCTTGAAAAGCAAGTTGTCCACTGCCCCAGTCCTGAGCCTACCAGACCTAAGCAAGGGGTTTGATTTGTTCATAGATAGAGAAGGTGGGACATCATACGGGGTATTAACCCAGGAATGGGGAAACTGCAAAAAACCGGTGGCATATTTATCTAAATTACTGGATCCAGTGGCCAGGGGATGGCCAGTGTGTCTACAAGCAGTTGCAGCCACTGCTGTCTTGCTGGAAGAGGCCCAGAGATTAACACTACATGGGAAGATAAAAGTGTATACCCCACACGATTTGAGAACGGTGCTCAGTCAGCAAGCACAGCAGTGGCTCACTGATGCCCTAATTTTGAAATACGAAATCATTCTGATGAATGCTGACAATTTAGAGATTGCCACCTCCCAAGTGTTTAAACCTAGCCCAGTTCCTTTCTGGGGAGCCCCTAGAGAACTTGGAACATGACTGCATTGAGCTTATATCATTACAAACAAAGGTGAGGGAAGATTCAGAAGATAAACTTTTACCGCACAGTGAAGTCATGTTTATAGATGGATCTTCAAGGATGACAGGTGGAATGAGGGTCTCAGGGCATGTGGTAGTAGATGGGAGAACAATGAGGATAATAGAAAAAGGGAAATTGCTATCGAACTGGTCAGCACAAAGTTGTGAGCTCTATGCTCTAAAAAGGGGTTTGGAATTGCTAGAAGAAAACTCAGGAACCATTTACACAGATTCGAGATATGCATTCGGAGTAGTGCATATATTTGGGAAGATCTGGGAGGAAAGAGGTTATATCAACTCAAAGGGGAAGAATATAATTCATGAGAGATTAGTTAAACTACTTTTGGAAGCCCTACGAAAACCATCAGAAATAGCTATAGTTCATATAAAAGGACACCAGAGAGGTAATACTCTAGAGGTGAGGGGAAATAGGATAGCTGACCAGGCAGCGAAAGAGGCCACATTGGGGCTAGAAGATCCAGTTAAATCCCTCCACTTGAGGGAGGCACAAGAGCAGAAGGAAGGGGACATGGAACCAATATATAGTGAAAAAGAGAAAGAAGCAATTAAAGAACTGGGATTACACCAAGAGTGAGGGGGAAGATGGCTGACTCCAGATGGGCAACAGTTTTTAAACCAACTTTTAGCCAGGAAAGTACTCACTGAATTACATGAACAAACACATTGGGGAGTACAGGGGTTATGTGATCACTTCCTGAGGGAGAATCTATGCGTGGGAGTGTATGGGCTGGCTAAAGCTGTCACTAGGGGGTGTGTAATATGTCAAAAAGTTAATCAGAAGGTCATGAAGAAAACAGAACCAGGGGGGAGAGAAATAGCTCAAAGACCATTCCAAAGTGTACAGATAGATTTCACAGAGATGCCTCTGTTGCAAGGTTATAAACACCTCTTAGTCATAGTTGATCACCTGACCCACTGGGTAGAAGCCTTTCCTACAAGAAAGGAAACAGCCCAGGTGGTAGCCAAGATCATACTGGAAGACATCATCCCGCAATATGGACAAGTAAATTGCATAGATTCAGACCGGGGTCCACATTTCACAGCAAAGGTCTTGCAACAGGTTACGAAGGCGTTAGGGATGAAGTGGGAATTACATACCCCCAGAGCTCTGGCAGGGGGGAACGAATGAATAAAACTTTGAAAAATGTACTTACTAAGTTGATTGAAGAGACAAAAATGAATTGGTTAAAGTGCTTGCCCCTAGCTCTTCTACGAGTCAGGACCAGACCTCGAGCAGACCTAGCGGTCTCCCCATATGAGATGATGTTTGGGCTTCCCTTCCTCACTACTTCCTTCAGGATTGGGAACTATTCTGATGGAGAAACAGCTACTCGGGAGTATCTAAGAGCTATAGAAAGAACTTTAGAGGACTTACGTAAAAAAGGTTATCTCCCTCAGACTTCTCCATTAGATGTCAGAGTGCACAACATCAACCCGGGAGATTGGGTACTGGTTAAATCCTGGACTATTGCCCCACTGACTCATAAGTATGAGGGGCCTTTCCAGGTCCTCCTCACGACGAACACTGCAGTGCGAACGCAAGAAAGAGGATGGACACACATCACTAGAGTAAAGGGACCAGTGACACCCCCTGACCCGGAACAAGGCCATCCTAAACCTGCAGCGGAACCCCCTCAGTGGACAGTGTCTAAGGACCCAGAGACCTTAAGATTAATTATCAGAAAGAAGACCTCCAGTAAGAAAAGACCTTGAACTTAAAACCAACACTAATTACATTTCTGAAATTATAAACATTGTTAGAGATTGTTATTGCCTTCTTGAAACTGTAAAAGGTTGTTGCATCCTTAGTTGTAAAACTGTTATGAGGTTGTAGGTACACTTCTAACTTGAAGATTGTTACAAGGTTGCTGTAGTTCAGTGGGAAAGGCAAACTTTGCTTCCATGAAAAAGAGTATCTTAGGGTCCTCCGGAGTTTAGGCCAAAACCCCTGCTAGGATCTCCCCTATAAGGAAGTTGAGAAGAGGATTCAGAACAGAAGGAACTTCTCCCGTGCACCCCTTTGGAAATCCCAGGAGGCAAGACCGGGTAGGCTGATCTCCAATGATGGCCTGTACCGGACTCCTAGGGGGTATGGTGTGGCTCCTGCTAATTCAGGTCTCTGAGGGAGATCCATCAGGACCATGCACCAAGTGCTATCAACCTCTTTACCACGAAGAGGAGAAGCGTTCCTTGCTACAGATCCACACAAATCTGAATCTTAGATGCATAAACTCTTCTCTAGCCACGCCATGTCAGGAAGATGGACGGCGATATTGGATGGCTAAAAATACTGCCACATATTGGCAGAGAATACTGGGGGAGTGTCCTGTAGGACAATGGCTGTGTTTTGAGAATGAATTAAGGCAAAATAGACCCATTGACCTGGTAAAAGAAATAACTAATCCCAAGGATGTGGGAGGAGAATTAGACCTTCCAAAAGGGAAAAACCTATTTGTGGACCTAGTGGAGAAAGTCGGGAACTGAATGTAACCAACTGCTGGGTGTGTGGTAACACTCAAATGACTGATATCTGGCCTTGGGAAGGTATTAGCCTAGGACCATTGGAACTACTCAAGTGGAAGAAAAGCAAGCCAGAACTCCGGTCTCTAGGAATAAGAAAAATGTAACAATGGAGTTTAAAGAACAAGGTCATAGGTGAGGAATGCATTTTGAGGAGAGGGGAAGGACTTGATGTCCCAGTAGGAGACATGGCATGTAAACATTATCTGAAGGTTAAAAAAGCAGTAACTCGATGGGTGCCTAGGGCCCCTGTGAGGTATTGGTCTATAGAGGAGAACCCTCACAGTTGCACCTTTCACGAAGGACATCAATTATATGAATGTGCAGGCCAGGAGATAAACCCCTTCTGGGCGATAAAGGAACTGTCTAAATTCTGGCAGTCCCCTTCAGAGATCAGTAACAATTTCTGGGAGACACCAGAACACTTGTTCTGGTTTTGTGGAGACACTGAATACACGAAACTTCCAAGCAATTGGGCAGGTACCTGCACGATGGGGATAGTAAAGCCTACTTTCTTTCTATTGCCAAAGGAACTTGGGGCGAATCTAGGGATTCCACTATTTGATGATTTAAGAAAGAACCAAAACCGACAAAGGCAAGGGACCATCCAAATGGGGAGTGATCAAGAGTGGAAAGGGAAAATCTGAACCCCGGAAGAAATAATCAAAACTTATGGACCTGCTACCTGGGTCCAAGATGGGTCCTGGGGTTATCAGACCCCAATTTATATGCTGAATAGAATAATTCGGCTGCAAGCTGTACTCGAAATAGTTTCCAATAAGACTGCCCTGGCTCTTGATCACATTAGTGATCAACTAACTCAAACTCGGTCCGTAATCTACCAAATTAGGCTAGCAGTCGACTATCTACTCGCTGATGAAGGAGGAATCTGTGGTAAATTTAATAATTCTGAATGTTGTCCGGAAATAAATGACAAGAATGAAGTAATTAAAAATATATCCCAAGGAATTAGAAAAATTGCCTATGTAGGAACCCAGCAGTGGACACCCCTAGTCAACACAAATTGGTGGGACGGGTTCTGGTCTTGGAAGGGAGAGTGGTGGAAGAAAATCGCATTTATTACCATTTGTGCAGTTACTGGGTTAGTTTTCTTGCCGTGCATACTTCCTTGTGTGACCCGATTGATTACTACCACAGTAAAAGCAAGCCTTATGGCCCCTGAAGAATTAAAGCAGTCAGGAGAAATGAGTAAAATAATGGCACTAAAAAGTCCTGACAACACAAACCAGGAAGGCGCTAAAGAAATCTATCTCAGATTTCAAAACCTGAAAGGAATTTACATCCAAGATTCTGAAACAGCAAATTGATGTGGGTTTATAACCCGATCAAAGAAATAGAGTTGGGACTGATATGAGTAGGCCTTACCTAAAATCGGGGTTTTTGCAAAAGTGTTCTTTACAGCCTCTGTTCCAGGCTCTGAGTTAGAAGTGTTCCGGTTCTGAGTTCCATGTCAAAGTGTTCCTTGTTACCCCTGCCCTATCACTGCCGGAGTTGGAGACTTCCCAACATGGCAACCGGGGTTTATGTAAATTAGACACCGAAAAACACGATCACGGACAAGAAACCCGATCCACGGAGTATCGGAACACGAAATAGAAGAACCAAGAGCAATGCCCTAGAGTCGGAATTGAGAGGCACTACCCACCAACTCCGCTCTCCTTGCCATGACCGATAAGAGACTCGCTAAGAATGACATCCCTGGACTTTGGAGCCAAAAAGGGACTCTGGGTTTACCCGTGAGGACAGAGATCCTGGCTCTGCCTACATTGCACCCCGTAGGAAGAGCCGCATTCGTCCTCCTCCGAGTCGCTCCTGGGAAGCAACGGCGGTGTGCACGTGATCATCAGGCCCCCACCCCAAGCTGATTCTAATAAAGGCTTTAAAACAGGAGAAGAAAGTCTCCTAGCCCTGTTTTTAGCAGTAATATTAAAAAACTATGAAAAAAAACCATAGCAAAAATAAGCATAACCCCCCCCCCCCAAAAACCACAAGAAGCTCAAGAATAAGAATAGGAATATTAGGAAGAGCAGGAAGCAGATGAAGAAATAGTAGTACTAGGAAAGAGAAAGATTAAGAATAATAAAAATAAAAGGATGCGATTAAGAAAATGATCAGAATTGGAGTGAATTAAGGGAAATACTAAGAGTAAGAAAATGAAATTAGATTTAAGAAGTATAAGAAATATAACATGAATAACAAGAACAAAAAGAACAAGAACAAAATGTGTATCAATTGACAAGGACAACTTAAAGAATAACATGAAGAAGAAAAAGAATAAGAACAAGGAAATGAAGAAGAACAAGAAATAAAAAGAGTAAGTCTGAGAGCAAGAAGTATAACAAGAATAAGAAGAAAACAAGCGCAAGAAGAAAAGATCAACAAGCAGAGGCAGTGAGAACAAGTCACAATCGCTGCAAGGTCCCCAGAGCTCTCCCCAGGCTCACTGCTGAGGCCTTGCAGCACAGCACTGCACGGGATGCAAAGCCATGCAGCAGATGCAGAGTTTGCTGCACGAGGCTGTGTCCAGGTTCCCCCAGGCAGGGCAGGTCCCTGGGTGCTGTCCCTGGCCCAGGTGTCTGTCACTGGCTGAACTCGATGTTCTCGGGGGAACTCTCAGCACTGAGGAGACCTGATGGAGAGCGTCAAAGGGACGGCATTGGCATGCACAGAGGGGGGAAACTTTCATTGTAATCCCTTCCCTTCCCTTCCCTTCCCTTCCCTTCCCTTCCCTTCCCTTCCCTTCCCTTCCCTTCCCTTCCCTTCCCTTCCCTTCCCTTCCCTTCCCTTCCCTTCCCTTCCCTTCCCTTCCCTTCCCTTCCCTTCCCTTCCCTTCCCTTCCCTTCCCTTCCCTTCCCTTCCCTTCCCTTCCCTTCCCTTCCCTTCCCTTCCCTTCCCTTCCCTTCCCTTCCCTTCCCTTCCCTTCCTCCTTGTCCTTTTTCCTTTTTCTCATTTTCATCATTTTCATTGTCTGTGTGATACATTTGTTCCAGTATAGAAAAGAACCAAAATTACCTCATTCCTCTTTTCTGCTGCAATAAATTGTTTTAAAATAAATCTGCCTCATTTAGACAGTGGCCATTCTGTGTCCTTTCACCCCGAGGGGTGAATTAAGAGGAACCCAAGTTGCCCTGCCTCAGAGGTGGCTTGAAAAAACACCTTTCTAAATTAAGAAACCACTGCTTCTTATCATGTAAAGGAAACACTGAATCTGAAGAAAAGTTAGTGCCATTTTCAGGCTAAAAGCAAGCACTTTAATTCCAAAGCGAGAACACTTTCAGCAACTCCTTGTTACGACAGAGCTTTGCTTTAGGTGGTGGTGTCTTCATGTCAGGCTGAGCGTGGGTGATGTTCTGGCTTGTTTCCATCTGTATAGGACTCTAAAGCCTGCCAAGCAGAAAACTAATACCTACAGAATACAAATTTCCAGATGAAATCATATCATACTGTTTGTTTTTCATGTTTCCTGTGATTTAGGCATTTTCCTTTGGATTTGCTCTGACAGAGAAGTCCTAATGCTTCTGAAGTTTGATCTTTTACTCCCTCAATAAAGGCAGGTTTTCCCTTCAGACACTTGGCCTCTGGTTAAAGCATCAAAACCAATTAAAAAAAAAAAAATAAATGTAATACTTGAGTAGTGTAAATTACGTCTTCCCGGGATGATCTTAGAGCTATCTAAAAAGAGAGCTAGTAGAAAAAAATGGCAATTCAAGATTCTATATTGCTTTCCTTACCAGCATCTTTTACCTATTGGTTGTCTTCTGATGAGAAAATCAAAGGAAATCTAATGATACTAATTTTCTGGCCTCCGTGAAATCATTAGTGCAAGTTTATTGCAGGATCAGTGGTGTTATTTGTGGCCTGGCTTTGTGTCACTTTGGATAGTAATTCCAACAGGTAGAATGATCTGTTGAGTTTGGACTCTGTAAATTCCTTCCAAGCAATATTTTAACAATTCCGTTATAGTTACATTTTTTTTTTTTTTTTTCCACTGTGTCCTGTTTTCATAGAAGCCACCCATTTTGTTTTACCAGTGCTCATTTGTGCATTAAATTCAGTATTCTTTAACTTCATGGAAAATAATTTGATCATAGGATGTCTTTCCAACATTAGTCACCTGTGAATAATTGTGATTTTGATAATTCTTTGTTTAAGTGTGTGACTATGTCATGTAAGAAAAAAATGATGACTACACTTCATCTCTAAGTAGATGGCATTAAAAAAACAAATATGGTTACTATAATAATATGTTTATAGAGTCCAAAAGTTTTAAAGTCTGAAACTACAAACCAACACAAAATGTGAAACATCGATTTTTATTAAACTGATAAATTGGGGTTTTTTTATTTTCCTGGAAAGTGTGCTGTAGCAATGGAAATATTTCACTTAGCTTGAAGATTACCCCTACTCTAAAAAGTAAAAAATTCAAAAATCTTCCAAAAGTACATAATGGAAGTTACTACAAAAAAAAAATAAAAGTTTAATATGTTTTAAGAAAAACAATTAGGTAATGCAGGTGCATCGTTTCTATTATTTGAGAAATAAACAGAATAGATTAAGCAGCAGCCATGCTATGAAGAGCATCTTGCTGCATTTTAATTAATCTTTAAATAGCATGGGCATTTAATTTATTGAACTTTCACAGAAATCAACAGTAGCCTTAGAACATACTTCAAAGGGAAAAATAGTGGCCCAGGAGCTAGATACACATCCTCCTAAGTACCCACTTGGCTGGCAGTCTGGAAAGTGCCAGCTTCAAAGGATTAAAGCTTTTTTTGAGGATCCTAATTTGAAGTGTTACTGTGGGATGTAATGGTATCAGTGGTCATGGCTTCAAATAAAGCAGAGAGGTGTCACTAACCCTAATTGACAGTCCCATGAAATGGGAGATTAAGGCAGCCTTTTTGATTCTGATGCAGAGCCCTTTATCCCCTCGGCTCCTGAGTGGCTCTGAGGGACAGCGCTTTTCTGGCACAGTAAAACATTTTGGGTCACTCTGCACCAGGGCAGTTTAAGAGTACATTAACCTGCTTGGCGCAAAATTCCTCTAGGCTCCAGTCAATATTTGTGGAGTAGGTGCTTCTTGGAAACATTACAAAGTTGTTTTTTGGTTTGTATTTTTTAGCTGAGTATTGTTCAAAAGAGAAGACAAGGTGCAGCTTTCAGATCTAATAACAACAGACAGAGACAAAATGTGAGCACCTGAGCCCAAAACATGAAATGGCTGAAGTTACCATCAGCATTCCAAAGATCCGGGTTCTTACTTATGGTTGGCAGAGGGCTCATCAGGAAGTTATTGTACCAGAAATACACTTTTCTCTTCAGAAAAAAGAATATTTGGGCTCTTTAGTCTTTGGTTCATGTCTTTCTCCTACAAGAAGGCTGAAACCTTCTGCTTCTCTTTTACTATTATTGATATTATTATTATTATTATTATTAGTAGTAGTAGTAGTAGTAGTAGTAGTAGTATTGATAATAAATAATAACAATGAAGTTATAGGTGCAGTATTATTGAGTTCTCGTCCCCCACTTTGACTAAATTACACTTTTCCTTCTTTGTTATGTAGGTCAAAACAGAGAAAATAACAGAAAATTCCGACTTTTTTTTTGAATCACTGTGGAATACAGTAATTTATTGCCAAGGTTTAAAATTTAAAAGAGTGACAAGAAGTTAAAATAAAGGTGAAAACTCCCATAAAACTGAGACACTGAGTCCTGTGGAACTCAACGTGAGCAGAGAAGAGAATAAGCTGACAGCAAGTCACTGTGATACCATTACATCTGGAATCCCTCATTATGAAGTAGAACTCCCACTCACTAAACATTTATGAGAATTAACATGCGAGTGTTGGGTCAAATACTCTGCTCATATGAAATTCTGTGCTCCATTGACTTGGATGTTATGTTGATTTATATCAGAACAAAACTACTTTTCCTGTGGTAGAACTCTTTTCAGGTAATTGAGTCATCTGATTATTTCTTATTACTTCTTTTAGAAAACTTTTCCTTTAAGAATCTGAAAGATTTAGAGCCATTGAGTCTGCTCAGTTAGAAATTAAATTATAAAATGTGGAACATAACACTTAACAATAAAGCACATAATGGTAACAAAAGCTTAATGTATTGCAGTCCTAAGGGGCAACAGGAGCTGTTTTATTCTATACTACTCCTTGTTCAGATTGAGTGGTGCACTTCAGTACATATTGTCTTTTCATTACACTCATTAAAATGAATGAAAAGAAGCTGAGATACATTTTGCACCCACATTATTTGAGAAATGTCACCAGACACAATTTATAAGTTCTAGATAGGATTTTTCTTTTATTTTGAAAATTAAAGTTTCAAAAGACCTTGGCAGAACTGGAGCTTGGCAGAAATACTGTCTAAGTAGTTTTCTGTTACTCTCTAAAATATAGGACAGAGAAGTAGCCAGGAATTGCTCTAGGGGGAATGTAGTGGAGCTCTAAAGCTCTCAGGGTTCAAAGGTAATAGAATAATCCCATAACATCTTTACTCTTTTGAAATGCTGGCTCCTTTTCAATGTCACTAGTTATTTTTCTCTATAGTCCCCAGCATTTAAGCTGTGTCTTCAGCTGAAAGACACTTTATGTTCTACGCTTCCATTCACCCCTGGAGAAAATTTCAAATAGACTCAAACAAATGAGGTTGTGGAAGACACCACTCAAAACACTCAGCAGATGAAGGGACAAGCAGGGACTTATTTTTTCTTTTTTTTTTTTTTTTTGCTGAAACACTAAAATACAGAAGGATAAAGCAAATACAGAAGGCAGGAGCGTGCACATTTTTCCTGCTGGCAGAGCAAACGTGGCATCGTCCTGACAAGGGACGCTCAGAGAAGGTTTCCTTTAAAACACAGCAACACCAAGCTGTATCTGATTCATAATTTCATGGCATGCTGAGCACGTCCTGAAACACGCCTAGGAAAAAATTTTCAGCAGCTCTAAAAGTATTCCTCAGATTGATCAGGCTCTTCTGGAAACAAGCTTCACACCACACCATGTAGCAGTGGCATGCTTTTTCTGTCTTCCCTTTGGACTGTGAGATATAAAAGAAGTGTAAAAGAGGTGTTGCAGTTTTTACCGTATTTTCTGGTCAGTTTTGTGCCTTGTACTTTGTGAAGGGGAAAAAAAAAATCATCTAAATATTTAAAACAAACAGCATTTCTTGTCCTTATTTGTGGTGTAGTCACAGAACATTTATTGATCTCAATATACTGGAGCAAATTCATCACTCTGTCAGCTCTCTTTCATAAGTGAATTGGCTTTAAATGAAAATAGTGATTCTTAGATTGGTGTAATAGCTTTTTACAGCTGGGGTAATCTTAATCCAATACTCCCTATGGGTTCATATAAATGTTCCATTTATTCAGTGCTCCAAGAACTTGAATCTAGTTTATCTGCTGTCACAGACATTGATAAAGGCAGACTCATGATCAGATGCATTCTTGCAATCCTGAGTTGCTCAGGAAGTGCTAAATAGAGTTGCTGCTTCTTTCAGGGCAGTTTCTGGGTTTTTTTGTGCAGTAACTTGGGTATTTTTCTTTGAACCTGTACTCCTGAGACAACAGGTGTGGGGCATCCATGCAGGTGAGTAAAAAAACTGGGTTACTTATCATAACCTGGCTGGTGTCCCCTTCCAAAATGGAGAATTGTATATGGCACAAGTGCAATTCCAGTTATTCTTGTGAGAAAAAAGGGTGATTTTTTTTTTGTCATTGTTGTTATTTTTTTTTTCATCAGGTGTTTATGAAAACTTCAGTTAAGTGGGATAATTGTACTCTGTGTGGGCACATGTGCATATACAGACGGGGGAAAAGAAAATTACCAGGACTTCATACCTGAAATCTCTAATATAACATTGTCTCTATTCACAGAGTAATGGAGTATTAAATTAGAATTGAATTTCATACCTATTATTGATTGTGCTTGCCTATTAAGAAGTCTGATTTAAGGGCCTGATAAAGTCTTTGTAAAAATCTAATCTGTGATTTCACTTTTACACCAGGTATGTCACTCATTATATTGATCATTTTTTTATGCATTTACATTCTTGTCTTTAGAAATTTTTTTCATATGATTGTACTGAAACTTTATTTTAAATTAAGTTATTAAACATTTTATAAACTGATAAGCTTTCCTTGATAAGGTGTTTTTTGTCCCTACTATATGACAAGAAGAGCAAGGTAATTCAGGATTTTTACAGGTTTTTATGGGTAGTGTGAAATGTTTGAATTGGTATAGTTTGAATTAGTTTACTTAATGCAAATGTAATCTCTTACTATTGAAAAATTACCATTCATTTTCAGGTTTTTTCTTCTTCTTTTTCTTTTTTTTTCCTCTTTTAAGAACTAAATATAATACAATTATCAGCTCAGTCCTGGTCTATCGTCTGCTTTCAAAGTGGAATTCCTGAATCTTTTTCTGAGGCATATCACCCTACAACTACACCTACTTTCCATAACTATTCTGGTGACAATTTCCCCATCACCCCAATTCTAGATGATGTTCATGGCTGCTATTATACTGAAAAAGAGGTATTGTGCAGAAAGAAGAGCCATAACTGCTTTTGGTGCATTACTGGCAGGGTATCAGTCTTTTTTGAGAGGAATTAGAAATTACCATTAATAAACTTAATAAACTCTCTTTCCACTTTTTTTCCTTCAAGCACTGAGAAAAGTGCAGCTCACTACTGAGCAAGCCAGGCAATGTACACACACACACAAGGAATTCTTGTAATTAATAAAGAAATGATGTAGCTTGTAAGAAACTAATGTTTATAAGGTTGTAATAATGATTATTGCCTTCAGTATTTGGATAGCAGCCTGGGTTTTGGTTTTTGTTTTTTTTTTGTATTCTTCCTTGATAGTTCCTTTGACCCTGTGCCAGCTTGTTAGAGGAGGCTGCCAAGACTTATTTGTGTATGTTAAAGCTGGGCTGGGATGTTACCTCAATATCAGCACTGCCAGCTAGAGAGACAGTGTTAATTAACAAATGTCTATTGCCCTTGAAGCCTTCACATCCAGACAGAAAGAGTAGCAGCACTCTGCTCTATCACCTGTGAAAACAGGGAAGAGAAGGCTGGATTTTGGAAAGCTGAGGCACGCTTTATTTAAGAACCAGATCTTGCAGAAGTTGGCAGCTCTGCTGAGACACAGAGGGGAAAAAAAAAAAAAAAAAAAAAAAAAAAATTTTGCAGACTTGCAGGTTAAAAAGAAATCACATGTTCTGAAAACAAGCTGGCTAGTGTTCGGATGGTTACAGCACCAGGGTACAAATCTGCCACGTTCATAACAGAGCTGCAGGGATGCAGAGGGCACGTCTGTGACTGAAGATCTCCTGCCCACACTCAGATCTGACAAGGCACCAGCCAAACCCTGCCTGGGAGCCATATGGCTCCCTGTTCTCTCTCCAAGGCTAGCACCTGCCTGCTTGGCATCTCTGTGAGTCTTTTCCTTCTTCACACCACCTCGCATCCACCCACAGCTGTGTGGATAAACACGCTGCTCCGTCATCCGGACACACGCTCAGCCCAGTCCTGCTCCTGGGAGTTCAGATTTGGCACTTTTTCATCACTATTTATCCTTAATCTGAACCCACAGGAATTAGCCCTCCTGCTCTCTCAGAGACCAAACCTGCGGATCCATCCCCAAGAGCTTCAGAATGTATCTTTAAAGTGAAAAATCAGAATATTGGCAAAAGCTGTAGCTGAAAAATAAGCAGTGGAACATAAAACTTTAAGCAGACCCCCCCCTCCCCCTTCAAGTTATGGACTTCTGACATTCAAAAATATTTTTGAAGACAACTTCCCTAGTGTAAATGCAATGTATGTATCTTCATTGTTCAATAAATTACATAATTCCTAAAAAAATGACAAATTACTGAAAAGTAGGTCATGGTGAGGCCATTAGCCTCACTTTGGGATGGCCAGAACTTGGCTTTGAAACAGAAATTTAAAACAGGTTTTAAGTCAAAAAATATTTAAATCATTAAGGAACATGTCAAAATCTTTAAGTTAAGCTAATTTTGTGATTCCTGATGGAATTAAGCATTAAAAAAAAAAAAAAAAAAATCTTGTTAGGTACTTGACTGTAACACAGATATTTGAACAGATTTTATGTTCAGCATTTCTCCTGCTCCAGAGGAGTGGCTGACACAGATGTCAGCAGTATCTGGATACAGGTATTTTTTGATCATCCTGTCTGAACTTCTGTTCTTTATCACAATATAAAATGTAAAGTGATTCATTGTTTTGCTAAGGAATGTCAGTATGAGGTGTATGTAAAAATGCAGATTGGCTGGGCACCCATGAAAAGGGCAGACCTTTAACTAAATCCCCTACAAAAGTTACTTGAATCCACATTTTAAAATAAATATATATACACAAATATAAATATATTATGAAAAATTTAATATTTACAATAAAAATAAAGAGAAAAATTACTCAGCATATTGAGGGGAAGGACTTTGAGTCACTCTTTGGCTGCACAACCCAGGCAAATATGCACCAAGCATTGACCCAACCATGATGGTCTGGAATCCAGCAGAACTGTGAGCACAGAACCATTCCACTTAATAGTTTAGAGAAAACACTGCTAAACGCCTGTGAATAACAAGAATACTGATTTTGAAAGCAATTATCTTATCCTTGTCAGCAAGGGGGTTTATTTGCTCAGCAGCTCTAAAGATATGCTGCCTTTTATAAATTATTAACCAAAATAAAATAAGGAAAAATTTGTCAAATATTCGTCTTCCTCAGTTTTGTTGTAAAAGAATTTAGCTAGGAACACCACAAAAGATAAATCAATGAAAATGCGTTTTAGATACTTACCCTTATAGAAATGACGTGAATTTAAAATTAGATTTAAAAGAGGAAGCAAAAACTACAAATGCATTTGAATGGAATAATTTTGAGATACAGACAATATTTATTTTCCCTGCCATGCTAAGCAGCAGGAATATATATTTAGAGTAATATTTTTCATTTTGAAGAACTGCATGAGAAACAGTACATAATGTAGCAATATCGTAGCAAAAGAAATAGGCTTTGAGGAAATATATTTTACACAGAGAAAATGGGGGAAATATATTTTATTCTCCTCTGTGAAACTGAAATTAACAGGTCTAGTGCAGTTGCCAGTAATTCAAATCTAAAAAAAAAAGCCCAATTCTTTACAAGTCTTGTATAATACTGAGATATTAAAGATAAACAACAGATTTAGCCATTCATCAAAAGGTGGAGTTTTGTTTTACACACAAAATACTTTTCAGAAATTATACAGGGAGATGAAAGATACAGAGTTTTTGCTAATCCATCTGGAGCCATGCAAAGAAGTTCTTTCCTCTATATGGCAGAACCCTTTTAGAATATTTTGTTCCTAAAACCATAATTTTTATCCTTGGCACATTCTGAAATTTTACCTCTTATTTGTGCTTCTGGGAGAAATTCAGGAATTTTTAGCATTATTAATACTTATATGTTTTACTTATGTGCACTTCAGAAGAAACTGAAAAAAACCTAGAAAACCATAATAAAAGTCTACTGATAAAAACTGCATCTGTTACATCATCCTTTTGAAGGGGTCTTTCTTGGGCCTGATGTTATAAAATCTTCATAGAATTATTTTATTTTTTTTTTAAGCCAAACCAAAAAACCCCAAACCAACCATTATGAGACTTAAAATAGAAAGTTTTAATGATAAAAAACGTGGTCCGTATTTTTTTATCAGGGTCCTACATTGTCAATCTCCAATGTCAACTTTTGTAAAGTCTCAGAAAATAGTTTATATTTAGAACATGTGTACTGGATACTTTGAAAAATGAAAGAGTTTTGAAAAATTTGGTAGCTTTTCATGAGAAGGATGCTAATGCTCTCTTCAGTCTTGTTATAAAAAGAGGTAAAAGAACCTGTCAGAAGGCACTCTGAACTAATTTCACAAGTATTTAAAGTAGATTTTCATAGTTAACTGAAGGCTTGGCTGTAATATAAGAAACTCTTTGGAAATTTAACCCATCATTTGAGATAAAAAAATGTAGTAAAATAGGATCTTTACAAAGGTATATTGTAGGATTTATATTAATTTCTTCACTTAGACTAAAAGAAAATAAATGCAACTAACATGCAATGAAAATAAATTGATAATTTGAATAGAGATAAAAATGTGTAAGCAGTTGGCTTCAGTTTAGGAAAAGAAAATAAGATGACACTAAGTCTGGAGGAAAGTTAGTAAGAATAATGAAACTAAAGAAAGATTTGTATAAAAATTAATACACTGAATTACCACAGAATCGAAACTGCGGTAACAATTGATGCAAGAAAAGGTAATTTGAGATCAGTTTATTTAAGAATAATAAACTTTCTCCCTCTCTTCTGCAGCGAGGTGACTGACCTGATTTTCTAGGAGCTGGGTGGATTTAATCACTCTGGGTTTGGAGCAATGGATGTGGGAAAAGAGGAAACACCATTAATCAGTTTAGCAGCACATGAATGCAGGAATCATCCCACAGTGAAGAACCTGGTGTAGAGGTGGAGGAGGACCATGAACACACACTCAAAAAAGAGGGGAAAATTAGAAAAGATGTTTTTAACAGCAGCCTCCCCAAGTAATGAGCTTTGGTTAAACAAGTCGCTTATATCACACGAAAATGTGATGTTGCCAAAATAAACCAAAATAAATACATTATTTTTTTTCTTTATATAAATATATATATTTAATACATAAAATTACATATATATTTATATTTATATATATGATACAATATATAATATATATATATCTATTTTATGTATACTTTATATATATATACATATATATACATATATATACACACATATATATATATATATACACACATACACACACACACACACACACATATATATATATATATATATATATATATATATAAAAAAAAACTCTGGACACCAGTCTTCAAGGAAGAAGTTAAAACTTCTAAGAAGATTTTTCGTAAGATAATTTTAGATTCATTAAGTGAAAAATACACTCTTAAGCAGGGATCAGTCCTAAGAAATGCTATGACTGCAGCTTATAGATGCATTGGAAGTCAACTCTAGACCAGAAGAAAAGCTTTTGAAGCCAAAATTTGGTGATGTGGGTGTAAAATGACAGTGAATGTATTTAGGCTGGGAATACAACCCGAATTTTGGGAGAAGGTGTTTCTAACATGAGGAAGGGGAATTCATGTTTCAGAAAAACTGATCATTTTTAATTTGTCCAAATAAGAACCTGACAATCTCTACAAAACAAGGCAACAAACTGCATGCTCTCAAATTACAAAAAATGTGATTTTTTTCTTTCTGAAGGAGCAAATTCATATTAATGTCTGTCTGAGCCTAAAATTATAATTAAAGAAATAGGGTTTATTGGTTAAACCTTTTTGCCACATTTTTTCAGAAACGTGGCCTTTGTATCAGAGCTGAATTACGGATGTTCATCTCAGACAGAAAGCAAAACAAGCCTGAGATTTCTATAAAAATGACATAGCCATGGATTTTGCTAGTTGTATTTCCATTAAGCACTGCCAAAGAGAAATAACATATAAAAATTGAGTTCCTATGGGTCTCAGCAGAACACATGTTGCTTCTCCTGTTGTTTAAAATCTTAGATGCTCTATGAAATACTTGCTGGTCCTGTAGAATTTATTGCAACTGGATCTGCATTGAGTGTAAGATTCCCATTATGTGTCTTCAGCAATCTTAAAATCACAAGACCTTCAGAAAATGATCACATTGCAAATTACAGTTGAAGTGCATTTATGCAAGACATAGAACATAAGGACACCTCAGAAAAGAGACACTATTTTGGCATTAAAAGCTGCTAATTAATTGATAACTTATCTTGCAGCCACACCATATTCATTTTGAGTTGAAGAAAACCCGAAATTATAAGTAGGATTGATAATTGTTAGAGTGAGTTAATTATCTGGAGTGCAAGACGCTTTAATAGGAAGTGTCTGCTTCTCACAAGATCCTTCAAAAACTGTACAGCAGAGTTTTATTTCTTAAATTACTCTATCCCTTTGAGAAATCACCACTTAGCTGGTTGAGGATATCTTCAATGTCAGAGGTTTTTCAGGTTAAAGCATTAACAACAGTGTGTATTGAATAGATATTAATAAAATCTTTAGCAATTTTAAGGAATTTTTAGATTTTTAGAAAGTAAGTTTCACATTCTTGAAGTGCACCTCTACATTAAGCTTTATAGTAGCAGAAAGTTTATTATGGCATTCCAGGACTATTATTGTTGTTGTTGTTGTTGTTGTTATTATTATTATTGTTATTGTTATTTTTACTGTTACTGTTGTTATTGCTGTTTTTGTTAATGCCTTTTAAAACAGACAGATAAATTATTACCCATTCAAGTTGTGTCTACTTAAATCTTGTCAAATGTGAACAGAAAGTTATAAACAAAGCCATAATTTGAGGGAAAATACCGTGTATAGTTCTGAAATCCAGTTTTCACAGAAATAGTGATAGTCCAAGCTCAACATTTAAATGGAAATGGACATTTCTCACCTTCTTTGTAAAAGGAAAGATTTTTGACACCCCTGACCATGGCTGCCCTAAACTATTGCTTCAGTTTAGAAGAATCCCAAGGAAACACACTGCTTTATCAGGTTTATCAGTAAAATTTGGATTGAAAAAACTTTATTTATAGAAAAGTGAAGGAAAAAGCCTGAACTGTAAAACTGGATAACACCTGTTTCTGAAATTCTTGTTTTTCTTACAGAAAGCGCAGTGAATCATTCTCTGGCACATTAACAGTAGAGCAATGTTTGTAAAGCTCCTTTTGAATGTGAACAAATAGAAAAATGTATTTTAATGTCACCAAAAAAAACCCCAAAAAAGGTGATTTTTTCCTAAGTGGAGAGAGGAAAGCATCAGGAATAATGTGCTGGAAAGTGCTGTCATTAACGCTGTTGTTTTTACGAGGCAAGATGGAAAAACACCTTAACTCTCAGAAATATATCAGCTGAGATGGCCAACATAATTAAGGTCAAATTGGTAAATCATTACATCCTTCCAGAAATTTCTGACAGAAGACAGAATGCATTTTGCTGCTGCCTAGAATTGTTAATTAATATTTCTAAAGCTGATTTAATATTAGTGGAGGCTGGATAGATTATTTTTTTATTTTTACATATCTATATCTATATCTATATCTATATCTATATCTATATCTATATCTATATCTAATCTATATCTATATATCTATATCTGTATCTATATCTATATCTATATATATTAGATAGATAGGTAGATAATTTATGTATATACATATATATAAATATTTCTATTCTTCTATAAAAATATATATATATATATATATTTTTATTTTTTTTTTTAAATGGGAAATATGAGTGTTTGTTCTGACTTGGATCTTTTGGTGATTTTGTATTGCTACCTGAAATAGATGCCTAAAAGCCTTAAATCTGACTCTTTTAAAATCTTTTATTACTGTCCTGACCAGACTGGAAAGGTTTCTTCAGCTGTCACAGCTTCTACGGTCCTTCTAAGGGTGCATAGCATTCAAGGAAAGCATCCCAGACATTTTTAGAAGGGAAAAAAAACCCGAAAAAATGTCTTTATCAGCGTAAAGGAAGGTACAAAGCATTGCAGCAGCACCCACAGTCGCACCTAATTGGGAGGGAAACTTCAATTTAATCTCTCCCTGGCAATCAGTTCATGCTCTGGAGCAGGAAAAGTGGTGGCATTTCCTCACCTCTGTGTTTGCTGGTGTCCAGTAAAGGTCACAGATTCTCTAAAGGACAAACATAAACCAGATGTAGCTGCTCTTCTCAGGGAGCACAGCTGACAGTCCAAAACTCTCAATGGGGATTTTTATCCTGTGTGAGGAAGATGGTAAATTCTCTGATGCAATAATTACTGAAGACAAAGAGGACAAGCAGCAAACAGACCAAAAATAAACCTCCTAGAAGTGCACAAGCAGAGCATTTGCATCCCTGCAGCACCTGCTCTGCTCCACAGTCCCTTTTTATCATGAGGTGCTGGCCTTGCCACAGAGGAAATGTCCAGTATGAGCAGCCAGAAACCCAGCTTCCAGAATTAAACTTGTATAACCCAAAATAAAATAATAAGATATATAAAATATAAAATTATAAAAGTATATAAAAATGAAAAAAAATTAAGAATATAAAAATTAAAAATATAAAAGAGAGATTATCTATATTAATTAATTATATTAATTAATTATATTACATTATATGTATTATATATTATTATATTATATTATATTATATTATATTATATTATATTATATTATATTATATTATATTTTAAATAAAATTAAATTATAAAAATATATTAAAATGTAAAAATATTAAAAATAAAAAAGTAGAAATAAATATAAATCATTATATTATATTATACTATATTATATTATATTTATTATATTATTAGTTAAACAGAAATACATAAAACATATAAAATATAAATATACTAAATAAAAAAATGTAATATTTTTGAGGAAAAGCTGCTTTTCCTTTTTGAAAATGCTCCACAAATATGTTGTGTACATTATAGCTGAATCATAATCAAACACTCTGAAGAGGGCTGGGGATGGGGGAAGGAAAAGGCTTAACTATTACTTTCAGTGACAACAACAAGAACAACGAGGAAAAATAAAATGTCTGAGGAGAACAGCAGCATTACTTATCTTAAGCACTCTGTTGTTTGGCTTTTTCCAAATGTTTAGAACTTTTAGTTCTCTCCAACATTGTCAAAACCACTTATGGGCATCCTATCTTCAACTCACAGCACTTGTCACATCCCCAGCCCGTATATGAAATTTTAAACACATTTGGCTTCTGTCTGTTGTGGTGTAAGGGAAAGTTTTCCAGCTCCATTTGTCACATTTAATGACCATAACAGAGAAAATGGGGGAAGTAAGGATTGTCATCTGAATTCCTCATCCTGGTGTGGTTAATCAGGGAAAAAGTGAGTCAGCAACCTGAGAAACATTGGCTGTTCTACACACCTGGGCAATTAGAGGTGATATAGAATTAGTGACTGGAAAGCAGCACACAGGAGGTAGAGAGGAATGATCAAGACAACTTTTTTTCTATAATCATTACTATTTCATCCTGAGGTCTTGTGTGTAATTTATTGACATTAAAATAATAAATTTACTGAGGCTCAGGGATCCTGGGTTTGGTCAAAAATGGGTTGTTTAGGCTGAGAAGGGTAAGAGAGAAATATTGTCTCATGTGTATGTGTGTATCTCTGTATGTATGTATGTGTCTGTGGAATCTCTAAAGAATTAAAATGGATTCAGGAAAAAAGATACTGAGGATGAGCTTTCAAAGTAAAAAAAAACTCCCCTCCCCCTTTCTTTTTTCTCCCTTTCCATTTCAGAGATTATAAAAAAGTTATTTAATTACCTTCTAGGATTAAACTCTCTCTTTTCCTATAGAAACACCTCAAATTCCATCAAGATGCATATCCTCTTAACAGAGGATTGACTTTGGGGTTAACTCAAAACCTTGATGAAAAATAATTGCATTACCACTTTTTAAAAAATCACACCTTAAGTTTCTTTATATTAGAAAAACATTCTGCATCCTCTAATCCCCTGTCTCAGACACACCACAGAACAACATGAAATTTAGATTACAGAACACTAATTTGGAACATAAAGAAGTCACACAGAAGGTTGAAACAGACAAACTTCATGAAGGCAGTGAAATCTGCTTTTAAAACTACTTGTGGTGACTAATTGTAATGAACTACATATAAAGGAGTTGTAAATACCTATCAGGTTTTTGCTTCCATGTCCAAAAATAATGCCCCAAAAGCAACCTCTGGAATACCTTAGGAGCTGCAGAAGCACATTTAATTATCAGGGGGAGATGAAAGCTTTGCACATTGAATAGTGATGTGACCATTGAATCTAAGTGTCTAATGTGGGGGGGGGAAAAAAATACAGAAAAAGTTATTCATCCTCAACACTTCCTTCCTCCTTTAGTACTTTTCACCTCAAATTGCTCTCTTTCATGCTTCCAGTTTAGTGCTTTGAGGGCTTTATGTTATATGAAGGCAGAATGGAATCAGTAAATCTGAAATAATAGGATGAGAGACAGACTGGCTGTCTCTGGGTCCATGAGGCATTGTATTTGGGGAAAAAAGAAAATTAAAATCTGCCCAGATTTATTCAAAATATTCAGGTTTCTTGTGGAATCACTTTGCAGGTGGGAAGAAACAGAGATGAGTTGTGTCCCCGGCACTGAGGCCTGAGATATCTGTCCACACTTTTCCTTGGCTTATTCACCCAAATTTCTATTTTTTTTTTTTTTTTTTTTTAAATATCACTTCTCTAAAGTGTTAATATTCATATACTCACAGTATGTTGATATATAAAAAAAAATTATGGAGCACCAGTAATTTGATTCAGTCTGATGTGTTAGTTAATGCCTTCTTTCTTCACAAACAATATAATTCTTGAAAAAACCCAAGCAGCTTAAAGGAATCAAGAGAGGCCCTCCAGTTCATTCTTTCCAAATACAGATAAAATTCAGACTGTGGGTTGAAGTTTTGGGAAAGGTGGGTAACTACTGACTTTGTCTTTTATTGACAGGAGAAGAATTCAAGGTCAGCTGTGAATATTTGCTTGAGAACCGAGCAGATAAAAGGGGAAAGAATAGAGAAAAACATCATACATCCCATTCTTTCCCTGGAATGTTAAACTTATTTCACAGATGTGTGGAAACTTCTGTTATGAAGACATTTGCAACAGAAAGGATAAATTATTTTTATGTTGTAAGCTTAGAAAATTTATAGATTTGTAGGCAATGTGTAATAAGTTCTGTTCAGTGGAACAGAATCTCCTGGGAATGAGAAATCCAGGTTTAGAAAGTTGCATTTATGACTGTCACTAACCTCTGTTCCATTTTGATGGTAAAAAGCTGGTAAAGGTTTAAACTGACAGATGACATCATTTTGGCTATAAAGCTTTCTGAAATTTTGTGACTGCAGAATTTAATGTGGTGGAATTCCTGAAGCACAAACTTCGACGCTTTTGCACAAAATTAAAAAGAAAAAAATTAAAAAAAATCAGATGAGCAGTAGCATTTAAAGACCAAATGAGCTGACAGACTCATTTAAGTCACACCAGCAGACTCCCACATCTCATGTTGCAATCTGTTTTACGTTCCTCACCCATCAGAATTCACCATTTTAACAAGGAAATTATTATAATTGAGGGTTACCAGCAGTATTCCAGTGCAGCCCATGGGTTAATTCAGTTTATTTTAAACAAGGAATAAACCATGGTGCTCACTCTTGATGTTCTTATGCTTCACATTATGTGTTTGATCCATGGAACAGAGCAGAAACTCAGCTGGGAAAGCTCTTTTTACAGGTTATTTCAATAATTCTTTCCTGGAAAGGAATCATATTGTCTAGCCATGTACAAAAAAAAAAAAAATACAAAAACAAAAACCAAAAAAACCCACCAAAAATACGAACAAACAAAAACCAGACACTTTATTTCTGAGACACAGACTCCTTAGCACTGCCCTCAGGCCAATAAGTAAATATTTAAATAAATAAACATTTAAATAAGTAAATAAATAAGTAAATAAGTGGATAGATAGATAGATAGATAGATAGATAGATAGATGATAGATAGATAGATAGATAGATAGATAGATAGATAGATAGATAAGAAAAATAAATAAACATTTATTTTGAGAGGGGAAAAAATACCCTTTACTATTATTTTATGACAGTGTGCTTGTTAGGCTTTTTCTGTTTGAAATGGCTGAAATTTGTATGCTTGAGCTGATAGTCTGTGATAATTTGGTGCAGCAAGCATTAAAAAATCAAGTTTTTAAAGTGCTAAAATGCAAATTTCAGACCACAGGTGAATAAGGAGATTATTTTAGTCATCCTATTAAAACATCACGAAAGTTTAGAACAGGTAAAACATTTTTACCAGGGGCTTGAAGGGTAAAAAGCTTGTCTGAACAGGAAAATAACTGAAAATTCCACAACATTAATTGCATTTGTGCAAATGCTGTGTGCACAGCTGTGTAGATGTCAGAATAATTTCTGTATCAAAACAGGTTTTTCCTCAATCTTTTTTTTTTTTTCAGAAATACTTCTGGAGACACATCCAGAGTACAATTTGGAATTAGATGTAGAATTATGGACAATCCAGTGAAATCTGTGATTGACGGGAACTGCTTTCAATTTTTAACACAGGTTTTAAATTTGCCTGTTTTTGGTATACCCCAAATTATGCTAAAATATCTAAAATCTACTGCTCAGTGCAGGGAAGTAATGCTCTTGAGAGTAATATCAAGATAAAGTTCCAGTTTTAATTGTTTTATAAACTTACAAAGATTTAAACAGTTTAAAATACTGTCTACAGTTAACATCAGTAAGTTTCAGAGGTCTATTTTTTTTGTTGTTGTTTTCTTTGATTAAGAGTCAGAATATGAAAATAAAACACCCAGTCTGGGATGAGAAGATGGTAGATATATATGATTTAGCTGTGGTAGAAGCTGCTGCATATGAAAGGCCCAGAGCATGCACTGAGTGACTCTCAGAGATTGCAGGTGTGGCACAGGTGAGTGGATTTGGAAATGTACACCCTGACATGGGTTATGGTTATAAAACAGACTCATAATTCAAATTTAAGGAAGTGTGGGCATGGACAGTGTTTGAATATCTAGAATTTTACACCCTTGATTTGCCAACAAATTGGAATTCCATGGTCAATCCTGTGCCTGTACGAAACATAACTGCTGTAGAAGAAGGATAAACTAAGACAAAAATAATACTTTTAATCTGGGATACAAGATTATTTAAAAAGGTTAAGAATTTTTAAGAATGACAACAAGCTCTGATGGATTTTTATTCTTATCTCATGCATCTCCTTAGTGAATTTTTGGAACAACCTACTAACATGTCATGATGGAGAGAACTGTCAGCCAGCCAAGATGCTGAACCAATCAGAGCAGGAAACAAATTTGTTTTTGACAAATTTCTTGACAGATTTCCTACTCAAAGTGAAGGAGATGTTCACAGCACTGAAGTTGACTCTGTATGATTCACAGTAGTACAACAAAGAACAAATTCTCCTTTGTTGCACCCACAGGATAAAATGTCCCAGCTGAGAGCTGCAAACCAGCTGCAAAATTTAAGGGGAGAGGCAGAATCATGCTTTAATTAAATATTTCAGAAATTCCACTGAACACCAGTTAAATGTATTTACAAAGTGGTGATCTGGTGTTGCTAAAGCAGGAATTAACTTTCTCTGCCACATGGCAGTTCTTTCATGGCCCCAAAAACTCTTGTGCCTGAACCCTGTTTCCTGCTGAATGAGGCATTTTCTCCTCTGTAGCTTTTCTTTCCATAAAGTTAAAACGATCTAGGTGAGAGAAAATGCCTCTGTGCAGACCAGAAAACCTGGAGACTCTTTAGATCAATGTGAATTTCATAAGGTGTCACTACAAATGCACATTTTGATCCCATCTGAAACACTTTCAAATGTCTTCGAAGCCCTTGCAGCCACAGGATGCCCCTCCTCTACCAAATTAACAAATTTTAACAAGAATGACGATTCCTTGATTAGCTGAACCCAAATGTGATTGATTTAATTTTTATTTTTTCTCCCTTTGATTGCACATGGGGCAACCTGTGAGTCACCACGTCAGTTTTGTGTCACTTCCACCTCTTCATAATTCCATGTTTAATTGGTTAATGCATTCTCTACTTTCCCTACAGGTATAGCTGGAGATCTGCAATTAGCTGAGGAGGAAAAAGGGGTTTCAGGGAGCATCCTGTGGTATTTGTGAGCCCTGGAAAGGTCAGAGCTGTGTAGAGCACCCTTGATCACCAGGGAATGTGTAAAGCAACAGAATCCCCCCCAAAAAACAGTGAAATCTCTTCACCAGGTAAAAGCTCTGATGTGAGCAGAAAATGTAACCACATTAGCACCCTACCATGAAGATAATTGCAAATAATTGAATTTACCTGCTCCTAATGGGCTGGGAAGTTTATCTTTCATTTGTTTTTGGGGTTTTTTTTGTGGTTTTGGTTTTGGTTTTTTAATTTTTGTATTGTTTTGGTTTGTTTAGTTTTGGTTTTTTTTGGTGTATTTTGCTTTGCTTTGTTTCATTTCGTTTTTTTCTATTCAAACCTGACAAGCAGCTGAGTGAAATGCTTGGTGGAAAAAAATGCCTGGCAGAAAAAAATGAAAAGTACTGAAGTGCTGGGTAGCTCACACTGTCTTAACCTGCATGAAGATTTTAAAGACTGTTTTTTAAAATGTAAAATAATTCAGCAATCTGTGAAATGCACTAGTAATGATATTACACTAATAATCTTTACACAAAAAATACTTTCAGGATATTATCTTCCACTGAATCAGTGCCTAGCTGCTATCTAGAATATTCTCACAGTACTTTCCCTTCTCAGGCAGTAAAAGAACAATTTTATTTTTTTACCATTTTCTGGCAAATCCCAGATTTCTTCTCCTACTGATGGAGCTCTCCTATTTTAAAGAAGTCTCATTCTGTGTAGCATTATGTGATAATTTATACTGCAATATCATAGCTAAGAGCATCTCCTTACATGTAACTTTATAACTTTTTATTTTCATCAAAGCTTATACAGTTATAGGAAATGTGGATACAAGAGTTCCCCGGAGTCATAAATATTACAAGGAATCGAGCCTGGGTTGACTTCAATATCTGTGAAACAGCAACAATAAAATGTTTCAGCAATTTCTTAATACTGAGAATTTCAGTCAAATATTTTTCATCAGGTACAGGTTTAAATTCTGAATATTACATTGAATAAATAAGGCCAAAGATGAACAAATTAAGTGCTGTAAATTGAACAGATTAGGTGAAACAAGCCATGAACAGCAGTAACTCTCAAGGATCTTGGTACATCATAATTAATTTTTAAAGTACATTATGTTGTTTTCCTTCCAAATACCTTGAGGTAAAATGGAAGAAAGCTCTGGTATAAAATTAAAAATGAGAATTTTCTTTTTTCTGCAGGTGAGGGATGTATGTAACATGAGCTGTGAGTTTAGTCATTGAGAGATAATTCAACCATGGGTGGGAACAGGTTTCTGCTTTTAGATTCATCCTACTTGGTAATGAGAACTAGCTGAGAATAAGTCTTGTGAATATTTGCTACTGATTGTATGGAAATGATTATAGAAACTTCAGTCCTCACAGTACAGGTGAGAAGTTTATATTATTTTTCTTTTTTTTGCCTTCCTAAAAGAGATTCATTCACTTCTAGATTAAAAAAAACAGAGAAAAATAAAGAACACCTTTTCTTGTGAGATGGAGTTTTTTTAATTAAAATAAAAACAACAAAAAAAATAACATCCAGAAGTCATTAGAACTTTTTTTCTTTTTTTAATTAAAAAAAAAAAAAAAAAAGAATTTAAAAGTTAAAAAAAGTGCTGGTACACCAAATACTTGCTGGTGATGTGGGTTCAGATATTTTTCACATGAAGAATGTGATTAATGCTGGTGAGAGCCCACTCTCCATTATTACTACTGATAAATGTAATCCATGTAAACCAGAAACAACGGTATTATTCTTTATAAAATAAATAATAATAAAATAAATAAATAATAAAATAAAATAAAATAAAATAAATTCTGTATTTTCAGTTTTGGAATATTTCTAGAGCTTTAAGCCATCACTAATTCATAAGAACAACATTCAAAGTTGTGGGGATAAAAAAAAATGAAACCTAGTTTAATTACTTCAAGGAATTGACCCTCATGGATTGGTCTGAGAGCTCTGGCTTGGGTTAATGAATGTGCAAATCAGAATTAAATTTGACCTTCTAATCTCACTTTGGCATCCAAGAAGAGTCTGGTGACGTACCAGCATTTGAAAAGAGAAATGAACAAAAGTACCAAGTTATATTTTACAAGGCCCAGAGATGTTGTTCAGGATGTTGAGAACAAAGGCTGCTGTGTTTCTCTCTGGTCAAGCACTGCTAGGTGAAATGTTGTTTTACAATTGAACAGAGTGCCTGATGTGATTATCAGACACTCACATGTATAAAGGTCTGGCACCCAAAGGTGAAATAAAAGATCTGAGGTTCTGGCTTTTTCTCTAAAATATTGCCAGAACAGAGCTGGAGGGAGTTCAGGAAATCAAAGTGTCAGCACAGGGGGAAGAAGACTTCTTTCAATAATAGAAATCATGTGTCTTTTCATTTTTTTGTTTTTTATTTTTTTATTTTTTTTCGGTAGTCTTGTAGTATTTTACTGACAAGTCTAAAAAACAAACCTGTGTGGGAGTAAAGCAATCTCTTACTTCTCTTGAGAATAAGGTAGCAGGCAGATAATCAACCCAAATAATTAGCTAAGACATCTTTCAGCAATGGAAAACACAAAAATTCTTAATATTTGGGATGAAACACGTGGTTGAATCATTTTACCTCATTAAGAGACACCATAATGTGGGGGAGCCCTGGAGCTGCACCAGCTGGATTAGGAAAGGAGAAATACCCCAGAAGCTCTGGAGGTCAATATAGAGACAGAAAAAGAGTCAGGAGTGATTGCAGACTGTGACATTTCTCCACCTAGGAAGTCAACAATTATTTCAAAGGTCAGGTGCACATATATACTATTTCAGTATATTTTCTGACAAATGCTTTTGTTCCAGAAATGCAAACCCTCCAGTTGGTGCCAGCTGTCTCACACACTGGCATTGTTGAGGTGCTTCAGAAAATTCTGCATTGATAGAAAGAGAGGTAGTGATTCAAAGGTTGCTGGAGCGAGTGCTTTGAGGGGCTGTTTCAGGTAGAAAGGAATTTACTAGACTAGCCATGTCAAATCTGCTATAAATGTGATTTTTTTTTCTCATTACAATTTCCCTTAGCACTAATCAGTGAACTACAGTGCTTTCCCCAGACCATCTTTTTGTTTTATTTGGCTATTTGATTCCTTGGGCACAGATAAGAGCTACATGTTAGTCATGAGAAGTAAATAAAGCAGATGTTTTTACAGGATTGCTTTGCTTTAGGTATTGTTAAAAGTTCTAATAAAACAAAACCAGGAATACCACGTACATTTTCCTTACCTAATTTCCTTATGGTTCAGAAACAGGAAAGTTCAAAAGCAGCTTTCTGGAGATCCTTTTTCTTTCATTTTCATGGTTTTAATTTTGTTTGTTTAGGTCTTGATTTTTTGTTTTGGATTTTTTTGGGGTTATTTTTGGGGGCCAGTTTCTGGGGTGTTTGGGCATTTTTGTTTTTTTGGTGGGATTTTTTTGTTTGTTTGTTTTTTAATTTGCTTTCTGGTTTGGTTTAGTTTGGGGTTTTTTGTGGGGTGTTTTTGTTTGCTTACTTGTTTGTTTTGTTGGGGTTTTTTTGCATGTAGGGGTGTTTGTTTTTTTGTTTTCTGGGGTTTGGTTTTGTTTTGGAGGGTTGTTTGGTTGGTTTTTAGTTTTGGTTTGTGGGGGTCTGTTTATTTGTTTGTTTATTTGTTTGTTTGTTTGCTCATTTGTTGGTTTTCTTTCATACAAACTTTTCCATGAGTTTGAAGATGCAGAATGTTTCACAGAGTATTTCCCCCTGCTACAAAAGCACAACCCCATCAGCCATTGCATTCACAATTTCTAAAATTTCTGCTGGCAGTCCTAATGGATGCTGAAAGCAGTCAGGGAGCACAGAGCCTGTGTGAAACTGGGTCATGCAAGGTTCTCTCTCTGGCCTGGGAAAGCATAAGGAAAAATCCAAAAAGTCCTTGGTAAAGGACAACAATCTTTGCAGGTGTTGTTTAGGAAGCAGTCAAGGGGTGGTGTTCCACCTAACCAGTGATGGTGATGTGTAAGTTTGATGACAAATGAGAGTTTTACCTCTCAGACCTTCTCAAACATGTCTATAAAAGAAGATCAAGAATAATAAACTTTGCTCTCTTGGACAATGCAGCTGAGAGAGTCACGTCGTGCTTCTCACCTTGCCTAATACAGTGCAGCAAGTCCTACCACAGTGCAAAACATCTTGTCTCTGGGTAGTACTGGTGAAAGGCACCTTTTACCACCAATTTTTGAGATAATTCTTAAATATAAGAGTTATTCCCAATAAAAAAATCTCATTGGCAAGGCTGTGCCTATTTCTTTTTGGATAGGGCACGTAAAATGCCCACTGATCATGATGACAATCCAGTTTTAGAAGCAAAACAAACAAATATGTTTACAGTAAATAATATTAAGTATCCTTTGTTTATTAATACCAGATTAGCAGCAGGACTAAAGGTTGTACAGAATATACAGGGCATCTGCAGTTATTGCAAGAGACAGGTCATAACATCAGAGTTATGATATATAGTTAGGTTTGTCTAACTGAGTAAAATAGACATGAAAAACACATAAATCTAGCAAATGAGGCAGAATCCAGAGGTGTGAGCCATTGTTGGGTTTTACAGCTGGTTAAGGGTCAGTTTTCTGACACACTTTCCTGATAATAATGCAAGATAAACTTCTCTGAGAGCTGGAGACGAATTTGGAGAGAAATTCTTTATACAGGTGCCATGTTGTATCACACAGAAATACAATAAATCACAAATACCAATCTAGACAGAGAAACAGATTATACAGAAAGAGAGAGAGGATACACAGACAGACAGATATAACTATAGATCTAGATATGCATATACAGAGAGAAATATGGATATATAGAGATTATATAGATAAATACTAGTAAAGATGGAGATATAGGTATGAATATAGATAGATGATATAGATATTGATATAGATTATATAGATAGATATAGATAATATAGATAATATATATATAGATAGGTGATAGATGATAGATAGATAGATAGATAGATAGATAGATAGATAGATAGATTAGATAGATGATATATAGATATAATTAGATACAGAATATATATATATTTTATATATAGAGCACTGCCCTGCTCCAGCTGCTGTCACCAGCACCCCCAGGGCCTTTCTCAGCTTGCCAAAAACTTTTCCCCCAGTCTGGAGAGCTCCATGGGGTTTTTGTGACCCCAGGGCAGCAGCAGGACCTGAGACTGAGCCTTGTTGAATCCCCACCATTTGTCTCATCCCACTGATCCAGCCTGTCCAGATCCCTCTTCAGAGCCTCCCTGGCCTTGATTTTCTGATCCTGTCCTCTGATAATCAGAATCTGATGAAAGTTTTTACTCAAGTGACTTTCCTTATCTTTACCATGATCTGTCTCTTGCCATTTTCTTGTGTCCTTGTCACCAGGTAAAAAGATATCATAAATTGTGCAACAATATCAGATTACCTAAAACTCTCAGGAGCTAGATGTAAAGTTACCAAATACATATATAAAATAACTACTGCAAGTCTTGTATTGAAAAAAGTATTGAAAAAAAAGGGGGAAGTATCCAAGGCAAACAAAAGAGAGACACGCATGGCAAAAATTCATTACTCTTGCATTGCATCTGTAAAACAAGGGGAATTTTATCAGTTAAGATAAACCAGCTAAAATCTGGAATCTCTGACAAATAGTACAATTATACTACAGATTCTCATATATAGGAATGTTTGGAGACAACCCAACAAACAAAAAAGTCCAATGAAACAAAGAAACAAACATGCACAAACCCTTTGTTGGTTTCTGCAACTGAAATTTAAATTCTCACTTAGTGTTGTCAGTAGTTTTGCTATTTCAAAATCGAAACATGCAGTCTAGCTGTAATGTAATGTAAAGTTCAAAAACATTTATGTCACCAGCATATTTCTGATCTGAAAAATAAAACTTGGGGTTTTCTGCTCCTGCTCCAAGAGAACAATTGAATGGATTGTCTCAAAAACCTAAACCACATCCATAATTTGGCTGTGGTTGTAAAAGTTGTGTTTTGCTGTCCTTATAACCTTAGTATTCATTTGCATTTCTTTGCATTTCTTTAAATCCTTATTAAACCAGTTAATTCCGTGAACCACAGGAGCATCTGGCTCTTAATTCTCTTTGCTGTCCTTCCAGTTGTGCTCCTTCTGTGGAACAGGATATCAAGAGAGAATAAAGGTGATTGGCACTTCAGCAATTTATAAACAAAAGTCTTCTCCTTTCACCTTTCCCTTTCTGTTTCAGAGCACAACCTCACTCAAGAACTGCAAACAAAGCACCTTTCTTGTGTTTGCTTCAATGTCCCTGTGGAAAATTGAATGTTCCTCCTTGAAAAGAAAGAATTTCCTCATCTGAATTGGCTATTTTTCTTCAAACTAGTAGGGAAAAAGACATCCACATTTCTTCTATGACTCCCCATAATTAAAACTATGAATTTTATGGTGGCCATGCTTAGAAGAAATAAAAAGAATCTCCTTTCTAGTTATATATCTACTAAAAAAGACATAAAGACATGTAGTTCTATCTCAGAGCAAGAGGATAAACTCAGTGACCTCCTGAGGTCTGCACCAAAATTACTTTTTTTATTTCTGTGATAAAATTACAATTTTTATTATTCTATTTGTCTTTGTGCACGTAATTTTTCTGGCATACTGATTTTGTATCAGAATTAGTTGCTTCTATAAGTTAGGCCTATTGCTATTTTTTTCAAGGCAATGCTTGGGAATTTAAAGTCATTACTTCTTCTCTTAGATTTGTTGGCAAAGATGGACATATCCACTAGAATAACAATATCTTTTTCTTTTGACACACATTCAAACATTACATGCGGCTCAACTTATAATTTGCACTGGGAAAAGAAGCAAGGAAAAAAGGGATAAAAAAATTAAAAGAAAAAAAATATTCAGAAATACAAAGAATCTTGTCTTGTGTCTACACTGCAATTAATCTTATCATAGTAATGCACAAGCATTGTGCTATAATTTGGGGCTATTTGTAAAAGTGTAACCTGCCCAGTAATATGATCATTAATATGTATTCATGCATGGAAATTTATTTTAAAAAAAACCCAATCAAATTAAAAATATAGTAATTTGTTAGAAAAGACCAATTAGCAGAAAAGTCTTGTCAACATAAAATTTTGAAGGAACCAAACCAAACAAATGGGGGGAAAAAAATGAAAAAGCATTTGGACTTACTTAAATCCAGAGACTGGGAAAAAATGTTCTTGTCTTTGCAGGTGGGATGGCAAGGCTTTGATACTTAGGTCAGATGGGAATTTCTCAGAGTCTCAGTGATAAAATATGAACACACAAGCCAAAATAAGCAAATACAAAACAAATACTAAAATTTTCTGTTTATCTGTTTTAGCTGAACAAGCTTTGTCTGGAACACAGGTGGCTGAGCAGGTACCTGGTTATTAATTATTATAATTATTTCACCAGCATTGATCACCCCTCACATTTTGTCCTGCATTAATTTTCCTACAAACTGTACCTACTTAAACCTGGATTTTCCCACTCCCACTTTCCACATTCCAAAATTTTTATTTAGTTTTTTTGTCTGTATGTTTGTTTTGTTTGTTGGTTTTTGGTTTTTTTAAACAAATACAATTTAGTCACCATCGTGGTACACAGAGCTACTAACAATATATACACTGTGAAATTTCCTTCCCACCTCAAATTTTTGCAAATTATATCAACCCTCAGACTTTTCTGAGAGTTTCAATCATTTGTATTAGAGCACAAAACAACAAACTTTCAGGGCATCAAGTATTGAAAAGGCTGTTCAGAGTAATTTAGAGATCCCTACACTCTTCTAACAGCATAATAGAGCGTTTGGTTAGTTAAAATATTTAAATTTGTGTGGAAATATATTAGTGGACCGACCATACAGAATAGGTAGCGTCATTAATTGTTGGGAAAATGTACAAGAAATGCAAATGTAATTAAAGAATCACTTGTCCAAATGTTGCCTCATTCTTCTGTGATATTATCTTTATAAATAATCTTAGCTAATTGGTGATCTCAACACATAACACCTTGGGTTTATTGCTTTTCTTCTGTTGCCACATCTTTCCTTTTAGGTACTGTTCTACAGCCCAGAGATTTTATTTTCGATGTGAAATTATAGAAAGAATAGAAAGCATGTAAAAATAGTAATATTTTGCCCATTGCAGCAATTAGAAATGTGTTTCTGCCCTCACTCTTTGTAATTCTACATAAATTTTTCTAGAAGTTCTGAAGTTGGCCCTGCACAGCCTCTCTAGGGGGGAAATAATACACTTATTACAGATACCTATCTGCTCAAAACAGGAAGGTAGTCTTAAATAATATTAATAAAAATAATAATAACAACAATAATAAAATTATTCTAAAACTAGTAAAATGAGGAGAAAAATAAAACAACCTTGGCAGCTGTACAGAACTAAAGGAATCATAACTTCCAAACCTGTCATAATATGTGATGTGAAAATGTTTCAGGGGTTTTTTGTTGTTGTTGTTTGCTTTAAAAAGTGATAACAATCCTCTAAGAGAAATTATGATGAGCCAAAATTTTTTTCCAAGCCTTACACAAAGCAGTAAATGTAAATGTGCAGTAAATGGACAAGTCTATATCTGGAAGAATAAAACCAAAGATTTAAGAAGGGTTATACAGACAATTTTTTTTTAACTCATCACCTAAACTGGAGAGAAAAAAGTTAAAAACAAACAAACAAACAAACAAAAGACAAAACCTAAACCAACCCAAAAACCCAATGTCATTAAATCAGACCAAGCTTTATGGAGTATGGTTTTTAAAAGTATGAGAATGAAATCTGACTGGACGTGCCTGTAACTAAAATCTTCTTCTAGGACATTGAAGAGAATGGAAAAAGGTGAATTATTCACCTTCCTTTTACCTGGTATCCTCCTACAGGTTGATGTCCTTATCTAGGATAGGAAAGGCTTGTGCTGTGCTTCTTCACCCCTTTCCACATCTTTTATTCTCCTGACAAATGCTCTCAGCCCTAACATTTAAAGGAAGCACGTGGAGAATTCATTTTTATTTTTTTTTCTGGTATCTTTAGGATTTATTAAACAGATTATTTTGTATTTATTTTAGCAGAGTACAGAGAGACCCTTTTGAGGTCTTAACACCTATATTGGAGTGTGTTCCCCACAGGAACACATTCCCGTGTCCCAGGAAGGACTGACCTTCACAGCTTATGGAATAAGACTCTTAAGTTAATAAAATCATGACAGGTTAGGGTTGGAGGATTGCTGGTGACAGAATCTGACTGCAAAAATGTATTCAGAGAAACTGTCAGACAGCTATAATCCCCAAGAAAAGCCACTTTGGGACAACCTTTAATGGGATTGCACTGTGGTTCTCACGCAGCCATGGATGAGGAGAGAAGTTCAGCCTGTCCCAGAAGCTCTGCTGGGACTTCTCTCCATTCTCAAGTTGCTTTTATACTGTTTATTTCACATTTAGGTGGAGCTTGAGTGACTCCAGTCGTACATCATGATCAGTGAGGGGTGGTCATACCTTGGGGTCAGGTAACTTTGGGGTTGATGTCCACGTCAGGATTACACCTGGGGCAAGTTTGGGATGGAGATCCAGGTGAGGATTACATCTGGGGTGAGTTTGGGATGGAGATCCAGGTGAGGATTACATTTGGGGTGAGTTTGGGATGGAGATCCAGGTGAGGATTACATTTGGGGTGAGTTTGGGATGGAGATCCACATTGTCATTACATCTAAAGTGATTTTGGGATGGAGATCCAGGTGAGGATTACATCTGAAGTAGCTTTGGGAAGGGTGTCCATGTCAGTGTTAACTCTGAAGAGAATGGTTTTGCCATGCTTGGTGGCTCTTTTTACCTCCCTTGGTTGACAGCTTGTGTGTGGCTTGTCAGCTAACAAATCCTACCATATTCCATCTGGAGAGTACCCACATTTACCCCAACAATTTCCCTACAGTTATAAATGTGTCTACAACTTTCCAGTTTTCTTCAGTTTTAACCCCAGCCTTTTTTCCAGATGTATTTTTCAGAAAAGAGAAGAAAAAAAAAAAAAGAAAAAAAAGCCAGAAGCTTGCTTTCAAATTTTTCAAATTCAAGTATTATAGATCCCCTCCCATAAATATTCAAATTGGTTTTCAAAATCCCGTAGGAAACTTAGGACACAGCCTATTGATATTCCTAGAAGTATACTCCAAATTACATGTATGCTCTTGAAAATTCTGTTCTGTCTTTTTCAATTCATGTTTGCAAGAAAAAAGCCTATTTCCCACATGCTATCCCCGAGCTCCACATTTAGTTTTAACATTTGAAATTTTCCATTCTTCTTGTACTTGCCATTTACATAAATTAACCAGAAGAAAGCAGAAGTAACATCATATGACTTATGCAACCAGTCAACACACCCTGAATTATGAATATTTATGGCAACATCTTTGTGCACTAGACATGAAAGAGAAAATTTCACATGGAAATTAATGAATATTTGTGAGCAACTCTTAGTGGTGAATTTCACAATCCATTTGCAAACAACACGCAGGAGAAGAAGCAGTGAGTGCTAATGAATATTAATTAGCGCTCCTTCTTTTGTCTGACATACACACCCTCTCCCCTATTCAGCTCAGTAAAGTGGTGTAGCCGCACCAGATGGCAAAATTTGGTTGACAATATGTGTAGCAATTGGTATTCATATTCACATGTAGCCACATTGCAGTGTGCTCTCGAGTGCTGTCTTGACAGGGACTGTATTTTGTGTTCCAGCTACAGCAAGAGATGTCAAACTGCAGCAGCAGCTCATTGTTTGGACTCACAGGACTTCTGTCAGTGAGATATTTCAGAAAGGTCACCCAAAATGTTGGGCTCACAGGCCAGGAGCAGAACTGACCAAACAAGCTTTGAAATATCTTTTACTTTCACCACATGGCTTTCTGATACGTTATCGTGAAAACTTCTTTAAGCTCGGGGGGAAATTTAAAAATGCATTATTTTAAAAGCTTGTACACCCTGACTGGTTTATTCAATCAAAGTTGCATAAGAAAACTGTCTCAGGTGGGCAGGTAGAGAAAAGAATATGTAGATCAAAGACTCAAAAGAGTGTCTGCAGGCTAAATTTGAAAACAGTTCAAGCAATGGGAATCCCACACCTTCCCATAAAGTATATCATTAGTATTTCCTGCACCACCATCCACAGGCTGCATCTGCCCTAATTTCTTTATAAAGATTAATAAACGTTATGAGTGCAGCATGTATTTTTACTTTAGATTCTCTTTCTCTCTGCATTCAAACTGAAAACCATCTGTAACCAAAAGCAGCTCGTGCTTAGCTTCTTGTCTGAGGGTATCCATAAAGTTTTCTAAAATATACACCCATATTTCTAAAGGGGGCAATAGTTTTCACACTGAAATATCCTGGATATTAGCCAAGAATGGAAAGTTAAAATACCTCTTTTTGCTGCAAAAGAAGGCAATTACAGAGATTACCACTTTGGGCTTATGCCAGTTTGATGCACATGGAATTCCCCCCAAGAAAAATATCCATCAGTCTTGATAAATTCAGCACTAGTGCAAACTTGGTTATATGGAAAAAAAAAAAAAAAAAAAATATTTTGTGTAGCATTAGAAAAATCCATGGATACAAAGGTAAATACTGACTGACAAGAAGAAAAATTCAGCTTTTGGGTCATCTTGCAAATTAAGATTTTTTCCTTTTAAGTGATGATGATATTGACCACTGTAGACCCATCTGGTTACTCAGAGAGGGGAAACATCCGTGGCTTTCATATTCAGCATGCCAGCAGCACTGTCCTGCTCCTGAACTTTCTCTTCTCCAAATGCACACACTCTTCTTTCCTGGCCCTGGGTGTGACAAAAGGAAAAACAGCAGCTGATCCCTTGAATAACACTTGGAAGCAGAGCTGAGCGTGATGAGACCTTGACCTGCACAGAAGATGCTGGCCCCTCAGCTTTTATGCTTGGTGCTACAGCTGAGATATCCCCACAGATTTAAAAGCTTAAGTTCTGTCTCAGGAGTGGTAAAAAGTGAAAGTCATCCATTTTTAGAGCTGTTTTTGAAGTTAATATATCACATGCATCTTTCCTGAGGTGAAAAACCTCCCCAGTTTTACTCAAGTCGCCCTTGAAAACCTGTGAGAAGCAAAACAAAACATCCTATTTCCATTCTAGGATAGGTTCAAAGACATTAACCAAAAATTACTTTTAAACAAGCAATTTTTATGTGTATTCTTTTTTTTTTTTGGTCTATTTTTATTCCATTTTATTAGAAGATTTCCCTATTGAATTACAGGAAAGCTCATATTTTAGAAAAGCCTTTGATACCTGTGTGGATAATTCTCACCTTCCCTTGTGTCTCCCAGTGAGACAATTTTTATTTTAGGAAGGCAGCAGCGGGGAGCAAAGGAATCTTACTGTTTACTTAATCAGATCCTAATCCATTTCCTAACCAAAGAAATTAATTTCCATCTCCTCACTGTCAGAACGCAGAGGATTAACAGCTTTGTTTGTCTTGTGGCTGGCTCCACTCTTTTCTGGCAGAAACCATCTCTCCACCACCCCTGTGCCCTTTGCTTTTGTGTCTCTGCCACATCCCTGCTCAGGTCTGCCTCAGTTTCCCCTAATGACCACTGGGGTTCCTTGGCAGAGCTTCCCCAATGCCTTGGAGTGGTCAAATCCAGGATTTCCTGAGTGAAAACCCCGGAGAATCCGAGTTAAAGGAAACGTTGCCGTGTCTGAAATGTGGGACACGTGTCAGTGTTCACACAGCCACACCCCTCACCATCAACAATTAGCAACAATCCCCTAATTAATGATGCCTGTACAGAAGCCAGTGGTAAAGTCTTCATTTCTGACTAGATGCTACAAGTCTGATTCTGATCTTCTAAATTACTTTTTTAATGATTTTTAAGAGTCTGTATAACTAAAAGTGGTACAGGATATACATTTTTGATTTCCCTTTGCAGATTTGGTTTTACACCTCTCTTCACCAAAGTCGCTGTTGTTGTTACTATTATTATTATTATTATTATTATCATTAATTATTATATTATATTATATTATATTATATTATATTATATTATATTATATTATATTATATTATATTATATTATATTATATTATATTATATTATATTATATTATATTATATATATTATGTTATGTTATGTTATGTTATGTTATGTTATGTTATGTTATGTTATGTTATGTTATGTTGTTATTATTACTATTATTATTATTATTATTATTATTATTATTATTATTATTATTATTATTGTAGTTGTTGTTGTTTGTTGTTGTTTGTTTTTGTTGTTGGTGTTGTCGTTAAAAGAATACACACAAAAAAACCTCCATATCACCATCATAAAATGCATTTTTACACTTGGGAATACAAACTCTCTTTGAGTCCATTTTTCCCTAGAACTTCAAATGCTCCCAGGGCTTTTCTGTAAATATCTCCTTGCAGGCTTTATACTTCTTAAAATGTTTGGCACCTACTAAGTCATACAATTGCATTTATTTCACTTCATGGGGTGTAATCTAGTCCATCTTCCAGTACAATATATAATGAAATCCAAGTTAATTTTACCTCTGCAGCTAGATATATTGTTGTTACATTAGCTATTAATACTCACAGATTTAAAACTCCTCTACAGATTATTTTTTTATTGAATGACCTCCTAATACATAAATTTTGATGCTGACTTACTGATCTCTTCACAGCCATTCCCAATACTAAAAAAAAAAAATAAATAAATAGAAGTGCAGTATTTGAAAAACTATTTAAGAAACTGTTAGACTTACAAAGAAGAACCTCAGAGTTTTAGTCCAGCCTACACTTAAACAGAGGTTTGAATATGAATATTTCTGCATAATCCCATGTGCTTTAAGAACATGACAGCATGCCCAGCAGGGGAAGCAATACCTTATTTTGGAGCATTACTTAAGCAAAGGGATTTGGTTAAAATATCCGATTTTTCGTGCCCTCATTCTGGCTTCAAACATATCCAAAAGTGTTCATTAGACAATATTACAATATTGATTTTCTTGTACAGTTAGCAGGAGGGAAAAAGAAAATAAAAATGTACAGGAGTGCTAAAGTTTTCAAAGGGAATAAAAGACAATATAGAATTCCCAGAGAGCTGTTCTCCTTGATTCTACAGGAAGCACAGAGTAAACTCTTTACCAGACTCAATCCAGAAAATCCCCTCAACCTGCTGAAGACATTTGTTTATCCATTTCAGAGCAAGAGGCAGAACTGGTTCCAGAATTCTGGGATGGTCCAAGGACCCTCAGGAGCACCCAGCACACCCAGAGGTGGACAATATCAGGGTTTAAAGGTTATAAGTCACATTAAAAGCACTGATGAGGCAGATAATTTAGAGTGTAGAACACCCCAGATGTAAAATTCCTGTTTTTCCAGCTGATCATCTCTCCGTAGCAATTTCAGATGCAAACCACACAGTTCAATTTGCTAATTTAGCATTGTCCTCTGCAGAAACTGATTTATTTACAGCCAGTATAAATAAGATTGTTAGCAGATGTGTTGGGTTAGTCCATCCCAAACACAAATAAAAAATGTGGGGTTTTAAAACACATTTAAAAATGTATTTTTTTAAAGGGACACCTCATGGCACTGCTGTTTGCAGCCCACAGGGAATACACAGATTATATCTTTCAATGCAATACTTTCACAAAGCCTCTTGGTACTCTTTGTTTCTGTGCACAGAGAGACAATAATTGCAGGAGGCAGCCCTTGTGGAAAATGACATTTAGCAGAAGTAGGAGCAAAGTGTCCTTTCTTCTTGGAAATGTGTAGCTCCACATTTAGTCCCATACATCGGGCTTTTTGAAAAGGCTTTCCTCACCTAGAGTCAATGTAAAGCCAACACAACACAAATTAAATTAGCTGTACCTTTTTCCCATGCTGTAAAAGATTAAAAAAAAAAAAAAAAAAAGAATAAAAAATGATGTGTTCCTATCAGCTGTGAAACCTCACACAGATCATCTAACAGAAAATGAAAATACAAAAGTAGTGCAGTGCCCTTATGACTGACCAGCTGAATGAATGTAACTAAACCAGAGATTCATGTAAAAATTATTTTATTGTTAAACACAGTGGTGTGTCTTCAAAAAGAATTTGAGTTTATAGTTCATACTTATTAAAGGAGAAGAACAAATTCTAGTCAGATATAAGTTAGACATCTTTTGGATAGGGTAAGAGCTTTGAATTTTTTTCAAAGAGAGAAAAGAATCACTGCTATTGAATTTCCTTTCTGAGAGCTTGTTTACTCTTAGAAGACCTGTCAGGGCCAGGACTGGATGGTCTTTGTGGGTCCCTTTCATTTCAGAATATTCTGTGATTCTGGGATTCTCTGTGAAGACTTTTATAGCATTTCTCCATGGCTTAAAAAAAAAAAAAATCAACAATTTGTATGCATAAGTCAAGTTTTATGAAATGATGTTCATACTTAGAAAATACAATTTAATCAGGTTAACAGGTTTAACCACCTCTGTTATTTGCTCTTGCTTTCCTTCCTTGGGGTCTTCCCTAAGGTTTTCTAGTTAAGAGTCTACAAAAAGAAAAAAAAAAATACAATGCTAAAAAAGAAATCAGTGTTGTTGGGTTATATTACCACTGAATCCTGAGTTTCTACAGGTGATTTTTCAAGATCTTTCAGGTTTGTTCAGGCTATCAGAAATATTATGGGGGGGAACGTTCATGTGAACAATGAGTGCATGCCTGTGTGAAATACAATTCCTGCTACCTTTGTCTGCACTCATTTTGGAGTCCTTTTAGTATTTCCCCCAAATTCAATCGTCTAGCACTTATGCATTCACAGTCAATAAATTTCCAACATTTATCACATTGACTGGAGATTTCAGAGCACTGAGGTTCCAATTTGTTTTCTGCTGAGCCAAGGCTTTCTATAAAAACAAGAGCTTGCAGGACTCCTCGGCGCGGCGTTAATCTTTCACACGAATAATGACCCAAAACTAAATCAACACCTGAATTTTGCGACAGTTTTAAGAGTGTCCCATCAAAAATGGAAAAAAAAAAAATAAAAATGGTCATTGTCAGGAATAACACACATTTTCTTGGGCAGGTATTTATATTGTTGGAAAGTAATCTTGAATGTGAGATTACTTTTATGCCCGCGAACGCCCTGCGGTAGCATTTTCAAAAGGCTATTAAAATTCATAGAAATATCAGATTTATGTATCTTCTAGCAGTTCCAGCTTATAGAGAGGATCACAAGGCTATTTATTTTAAAGCTCTTTGGGCTGTTCCTTTGGGTCAGGGTTCTAGAGCTCTTCTTTTTCACTCCTGTCTTCAGTTGCCAAAATCACCCTTAAGATGGATGTCCTGCAACACTTCCTCCCCCTCCAACAATTCCTGAACTCAGTTTGTTAAGAAAAAGAAAAGAATCCCCAAATATCCTGTTTCAGGCTCACAACTGAGCTCTTCTATTCCCTGATTGTGTCTCTCTCTCCCTAGGAGTGGCAGAGATGTTCTTTATCTCCATCTTTACAGATAATGTACCTGTCAGCTGCATTAGTTTTGCCCCCAAAGGTCACAATTAATTACCAGTTTATAACTGTAACGAGACTTCAATGCTAGCTGCACCAGCAAACATTAAAATGGTGTGAGGAGAGGAGAACACCAAGATATCTTCAACCACAATGACAGATTTTAATAAAAACCCCATCTCTCCAAGGTTCTGGAAATGCTGGAAATTGCCTAGGAAGGAGAAGAAAATTCCAAAGTGGCATAAGATAATTTCAATAACTCAGAATCATTATTTTTCCATGTGGGAATCAACAGTGAATATTTACATCTATGCCACAGGGAAACAGCTTTTCAATTCAAAAGTGATCATGGTTTGTTGTTGTAGGGGATTCCTCGAATCTTTAATTCATTCATGGAATGGAAGTCCCACAGCTCTCTTTCCTATAAAACTCTGAAGTGGAAAGAGAGGTAAAAATTTGCCAGAGGAATGGGTTGTTCAGTCTTTGACAAGAATGCAAATTGTTCTCCTTTCATACATTCCCATTACTTGAAGTAATGAAATGATGGAACCACTATTTACAGGGAGAGAGCCATCAAAATGAAAAATTATGAAAATGTGATTGCACTGAGGTAGTAAATATTTTGATTGCCTCATGCAGTCAATTAATATTGCACCTTTAGACAGGTTTTTTGAAGTGGATTATGTTCATCTCTCCTGGTGTCTCAGAAGAATAAAGAGATTTGGATAATCTAACTTGTGCAAAGTAATAGTGGTTTCTGGTTAGTCCTGAAACCAGAATAAATTCAAGCAGTTCATTTTTTTCAGTGTGAAGATGCTATCATTTTTTAAACAGTATTGTTTATGCCCAGAAACACATCAGAATATACTGCAAAAAATGACAACTACAGGAGAAATTTAATTTAAAGACTGGTAGAAAGCATGCAGTGTGAATATAATATATATATATATATATATATATAAATTTAACCAAAAAAAAAGAGAGAAAGATTATCAGGGACATTTTTGTTTAACAACACAAAGGAAACAAGGTGTCACCCAGACACAATATGTTCTAAAATCTGTTAAAAAGTTTCAAGTGTGGGAAGTTAAATCTCATAAACAGCATTTTCTAATCAGAACAACCTGATCAGGTGCTTGTTTTGTCAGAAATTTATTTCCTTTCACTTAAGATTACAATTTTCAGACTGTCAAGAAGGAATTACAATATTTAAGTGAATAAAGGGATGTCTGCATGACAACCTGCTGTTCACTTGTTGATGTGGAAATAAAACAAACATTTTCCTTCACCCCATTAAGAAGCACTAAATACTGGAGTGAGTGAGTGTGAAGAACAAATTACCTCAGTGCCAGAATTATGCATTGAGGAAAATACTCAGGGTGCTCCTCTTGTTGAACTTGGTCATTTAATACATATTTAATACAATAAGGCAAAGGTAATGTAATAATTAAATTTAAGTATCTATAGGGGAAATGGGAGAAATGACAGAAAAAAAAAATATTAAAAATCCCTGTCCAAGTGCAGTACTCTGAAAAGCTCCTTTTAGGTGTTCCATGCTTGGAAGGTGCAATATTTAATATCAGAAATACTTTTATAAATGTAGCTGATGTCACAGGAGGTTCCTTAGCTTGCTTTCATGACCTGTGTTAGAAATGAGAAGTGTCCTCACTCTTCCCATGCTGGTCTGGTCCTCTCTGTGTTGAAATAAAGCCAGGTTTTCTGGAAAAGCTCTGCTCAGTCATGTCCTACATTATTCCCTGAGCTCCACAGGTAAATTTTCCTTGGTCACCCTGAATCTCCTTCCATTTTGGAGATTCCACCTGTCGGAGTTCCAAGAGTCACAAGCTAGAAATGGCATTGACAATTTTTTTTTTTTTCATTTATTTTTTAGTTTTTGTTTGTAAATAGGATCTCCTACTTTAACTAGAAGAAAACTGTGAGCTTTTAATGGTGCCAGAACTTATCAAGAGTCTGTAAACTTTCTGTCACTAGGGTTTTTTTGTTTAAACAGAGGTTAGACGGTATTTCTAAAAAAAATTTTCTGGTTTATGACAGGTATCCCAATTTTAGTTTTTGTCTCTTTAACTGAAGCGTCCTCCAAGTTCAATCAAAACACTGAAACTTAATAGAGGAAGTTCAGCCTTCATTTCTAAGATAGTTTGGACAGATTTCTGCAGGCCACTTCACTTTATTGATGTTTTTTCCATTTTCTACCATAATTGACCTTTCTTGTCCTGATTGAAGAAAAGCATCTTAAGCTGATACAGATAAAAGGTTATGACTATTAAAAAAAAAAAAAAAAAGAAAAGAAGGTTGACTATCTCAGCCCAGCAAGTCTTAAGGAAAAAAAAAAGAAGCCTGACTGTAGAACAGTTTCTTTCTGTTCATTTCACTCTAATAATGCAGGAAGGAAGACAGGGATCAAAGTGTCAGATACGGGATTCTCTCGTTCACCTTCTGATCCTCCTCTTCAAAGCCTGAGCCCTCACAGAAGCAGCAATATCTTGGCAGTGAGTGCAGCAGGGAAAGAGGTTTAACACTGCTTAAACCATTTCCTCCAGGGATTGAATTAGGTGCTCTGTCTGCTAAACTGCCCTATCAGCCCAGATACACGAGCAGATCCTGCTCCATTTCTCTCTGTGATGCTGCCAGCTCGCTGATAGAGATGTGCTGCATGCTCCAGTATTTCCCACAGGAAAATAAAGCCTCTTTTCCAAGCCAGGAGTGGGCAAGCACTGTGTATTTCAGTTTTCTGCAGGTGAGAGAGGTTTGTCTTTAACAGGCTGATTTTGTTCATCTTCTCTACTCATCTTCTGTGCAGTCACATTGTCAGGTTTTCTGGTAATGAGTAGGTAGCTATTTTCCTCACATTTGAGATAAGAATTAAAAAAAATAGAAAAGGAAATCCAGGTTAGAATCATAAATACCAAGAATTGTAATCTCAGTGTTGTCACTCAGTAATGTTCACTGTTCATAAATGGCCAGTGAGAGTAACTCACAAAAAGTGGTACAAAAAATGGTGAAGGCAGACAGGAAAAAACTTTAAACATTCAAATTATTCTTGGCACCACCCAAAATCAATCACATAATGGTTTGGTTTGGAAGGGACCTTAAAGATCATCTTGTTCCATCCCCTGCTGTGGGCATTGACACCTTCCACTATAAATACTGTAAATATCTATAAATACTCTTCTGCTCAATAAATCAAAAGATGTTAATAAAGAAACAAAACTGAATTGAGACTGACTTGGTCAATCCAACCTGCTTTTGATGCTGTGAATAGAGACATTTGGCAAAACTAAGAGAATTCCTCTGAAGAATTCACTATGGATAGGAAAAAATCGACATTCCTGATTCATAATGATTAGTCTAGAGAAAAAAGGGTTTATTTTTTAACCACTGATAAATATATTTATAAAAAGACTTGAAATTAATCAGCACAGATTCTGGATGGCCCTAATTTAAAAAAAAAAAAAAGCAATTTCTATGTGGAGGAAGGAACGTTGACCTTGAGTTTTTACTAAAGCCCATCACATTTAATATTCCTGCTGCACCAATGTCTCAGTGTAAAAACACAAATTTGTTTTTCCTCCTAATTTTCTAAGCCTTTAGCTTTATTGATATGTATCAGGGCAAAAATCTACCTGGCATGCTACCTGATATTAGCATTATCCCAGGACACAAGATCAAGACCTTGGGCGCACACCCTTGCCAACAAACAGAATGTTCATAAAATATTATTACATTGTCCTGTCAAGGCACCTGAAATTCTATTATTGACTCACCTGAAGTTAAATATTCATCTAATCAACATTTATTTAAGTTTTATTGGGCTGAAGATGGACAATCAGAAACTTGTGTCTTGAGAGGAGGCACAGCTGAGAGAGGACCACATCCCTTCTCTGGGATGGTCCTGCTGGAGCAGAGGTGGGACCACATAATTCACTGGGGGCTCTTTCAACCTGACCTACTCTGGGATTCTTTCTTTAAATTCTTCAATTTTTTTTTTATTTTTTTAAAAAATTTTTAGCAGAAAACTAACACACAAACCCAATTACTAAAACAATTCCTGTGAAATTCTCCAGCCTCAGTTGGTGTGATGATGAGAACATCAGCACCACAAAAGCACACAGACATTTTTTTCAGTAGTTGTTATTCTATTCTGTATTCTATTCACCCTATGCTGCTCCCTGGGAGGGTCACAGGAAGAGTTTTATTGTTGTAGAGTTCCCCATAAATTCTTTCACTAAGTGGTGCCAAAAATTTAAAATTTAAAACCTGAAGAACATTATTGACGTTATGCTGAAGCTGACAACTATTTAGCTGTTTACTTATATTTAAATTCTGACAGACCAAACACAAAAAAACCCAACAAACCCAGGCACTCAAGTTTTCCATTCTTTGGTAGCTGCAGTGTAGGAGAACAGAAAAAAAAAAAAAAACTTCATCCACTGAGGAACCAAAATCAGCTAAAGAGATGTGGGGCAAGTTCAGGACAGAAAGAAAAGAAAGCACTTCACAGAGAATAACAGAAGTTGTTCTAAATATATGAGTTACAAGTACAAACTCATTAGTGTTGTTTAAAATAAATCTCCTTGGGAAGCAACTGCAGTCCTATACATACATTTTCTGTAATGAGAAATGGGAAGTATGCTATATTTTGCATTTTTCACTTGATCTTTCTTGATAAATACTAAGGAAACTTTGCTTTTTTAGCCGAGTGCCTTTACATGCTGCAAACAGGCTAAAACTATTTCTCCGACAACCCTAATACTTTTAAAAAGAAATAAAATCCCCAAAAAAATTTTTTAAAAGAAAAAAAAGAATTTAAAAAATAAGACAGCCACAGCCAATTCTCCTCATCCTTAAAACTCCATCTACCAACATTGCAATCAGGACCAGCTGCTTGGTCAGTGATGCTGGATTCCAAGAAAACACTGGAATTTCTACAAGGTCAGAAATAAAGTCTACAATATTTATATTATTTATATGTATATGTATATGTATATGTATATTTATATTTATATTTATATATATATATATATATATATATATATATATATATATATATATATATACCAATATGGGGCATGACATCTTCTTTTGACAGGTTCTTATGTTAAGGAAATCGACATTTGTGTCCTGACTGGCTTTCCACAGAAACAGAAAAGAGGCAAAAAATAAAAAAGAAACCCCAAAAGATAAAACCAAGCATACCAGAAATCAAGGATTAGAGGGGATTTAAAGAAATAAGAGGTAATTGTTTGTAATGTGTTAAATGTGCTAAATTGTTAACATTTTCAATAATTTGACAGATGCTTTATCTAATAAAACACTGGAGCCACAAACATTTTGAGTGACAATTTATTTAATTTTATTTAAAATTCTGCTTCACTTTAATAAATTCCTCCCAAACTGGCATTTTTACATGCCATTAAGATTTATGCAGGAGAAACTCTGCACACCGTAAACTTCAGTGTTATTTTAGTTATAGAACAGATTGTTCTTGTAGTTGGAAAAAGCATAATATTTCAAACAGCCAAGATGAAACATTTAAAGATCTGTTCATTTGTCGTGGGCATACACATAGAGCCTGCAGAATCATAGCCAGTTTGAAATAATTATTTTTAATTGAAAGCATAAATCAATTCTTTTCAAGCATTGAAACAGTGTCCTTTTTACTATTCAAGAAGGGCTGGTGTATAATTAGATGAAACTTGGGTTCATAGATAAATATAGGCTTTGTTGATTGCACATGGCATTTCAGAGTAAAGCAGCTGCAGAATTACTGAGGGAATCAAGATTTAAACAAATTCTCTGGCATCTTTTATCAGAGTTTTACTTACTGTCACAGAAATTGATCTATTAGCCCTGTAGTGAAAAATAAAGCAAGAAATATTACACATCCAGGTTGGTTTTGCAGTAGATGATCCTCACCTCAAGAATACTTGGAATTCTTAGAACCTTCAGGTTATTCCTAAGTAAAACAGTATTGCCCATTACACTTGCCCAGATGTTGTGTTATCACAAAGATTAATTTCTTTGACAAATCTGCACCAATTCACCATTTCTTACCATTTCTGTGCAGAAACTATAGATATAAAACCTGCAAATATCCTCCTGTCTTTTTAATATGAAGATTAAGGTACTGTTTGAATATAGAACTTCTATAGTTTCTTAAAATCTGCAGTTTCAGTGATAATCTTATAAACCTGCATGCATATTTTGTTCAGATTAGTGTGGTTTCACATAAAAAAATTTTTAAACTATCTGAACACACCATTCAGCACCCTCTCTTTGAGAAGCATTTGTTGTTTCATTAATTACTTCCTTTGTAAAGAGACAGACTTGCACATTTCCACTCGTAACACAATGGAATTGTCTCCCAGAGGAGAAAAGTCATTAAAAGATTCACGGAGAATACTGAACCACAGAATATCATGAGCTGGAATGGACCCACAGGGATCATCCAATCCGGCCTCTAGGCCCTGCACAGACAATTCCAGACTGTGCATGCCTGGGAGAACTTTAAAAAGGATCCTGGAGCTCTGGAAGCCTCAGGGCCGTGCCCATTCCCTGGGGATCCTGGGCACAGCCAGAACCCTCTGAGGGAAGAACCTTGCTCTAAAATCCAACCTAAACCTGCCCTGACACAACTTTAGGCCATTCCCTCGGGTTCTGTCCCAGCTCACCAGAGCCCAGGGATCAAGAGCTGCCCCTCTCTTTCCCCTCAGGACCAAATGACCTCAGCCAGATAAATATTTTCTCAAATGTAGCTTCCTCTGGGTAATTATTTAGGGGACAAAAAAAAAAAAAAAAGGTGAGAAAATGTATAGATATTTGTATAGATTGTGTGACTGTGCATTTTCATAGTTCAGTAAAGATGGTCTTAATGCTTCTTTTCACAGGCCATGCCTTGGCATTAACATACACCTCAAGATGTATTAGGTTGTGGATGGACAGATGTCAGCTGCCTTGAGTTCTAGTTGGTAAGAGAATTTATCCACTGTTATTTTATCTTTATGTTTCAGCTTTTCTTTACCTATCTACACTTGTGTGGTTCAGCACAAGGTGTGTCTGAAAATAATGAAATCTAGTGAAATACAGGCATAAGGTGATGGCAGGTGCATTAAATTAAAAAAATAAGGGATGGACTGATGCCAGATGACGAGGTAATAAATAGTTCTTCTGTGGTCAAATACTGCTCAGGGAAGCATAGAATTATATGTTTCTACAGAAAGGCCTGTGTTGGAAGGGATGTTAAAGATTCAACCCCAGCCATGGCAGGGCCAGCTCGCAGTGTCCCAGGAGCTGCCAGCCCCAATGTCCAGCCTGGCCTTGGGCACTGCCAGGGATCCAGGGGCAGCCCCAGCTGCTCTGGGCACCCTGTGCCAGGGCCTGCCCACCCTGCCAGGGAACAATTGCTGCCCAAGATCCCATCCAGCCCTGCCCTCTGCCACTGGCAGCCATTCCCTGGCTCCTGGCCCCGCAGCCCTTGGCAATTGTCTCTCTGCACCTTTCCTGCGGCTCCTTCGGGCCCTGCGAGGCCACAGGGAGCTGAGGCCAAAGCTTCTCCTGTCCGGGCTGAGCAATGGCAGCTGTGGCAGCCTTTCCTGGCAGCAGAGCTGCTCCGTCCCTCTGCTCATCCTGGAGCCTCCTCTGGGCCGGCTCCAGCAGCCCCAGCTGCTCCCTGTGCTGGGCCCGGGCTGGGGCAGCTCTGCAGGTGGGGTCTCAGCTGAGGGGCAGAGGGGCACAATCCCCCCTGCCCTGCTGCCCACGCTGGGGCCCAGCCCAGCACAGCCCTCGGGGCTCCCATCCCTCAGCAGCAGCAGCTCTGCAGGTGGATAAAACAATTGTCACGAACAACAAACACTGAGCAAACAGAAAACACATCAAGAAGAACAAATTTGGTTGGAAAGAAGAACAGAAAACCAGTGAGGAAAGAGCAAGGTGCGGTCTGTGGCAACAAATACACAAAAAATTACCTGAAGCAGTGAGGAGGGAAGGAAGGACCATCAGCACAAAGCAATTTTGGCGACAACCTCAGAACAGCGGCAATGCACCACACTCCCAAAAATCCTTTGCCTTACACCAGTCACCTCATAGGGGAAACAAAGCATCAAAAAACTGTGAGGGTAGAAAATAGTAAATGTGGGCATGATAATCCTAGTTGTACATAATATGGAGCATCAACATCATCATCATTGTGATAGTAATAAGTTAATATGCTTCTTAATCTAACCAAAATCTTAACAGTAAAATCTTGACTTCTTTTAATGCACTTTGCCCCTCCACCCATAATCAAGCAATTGTAGGCAACAAAAGCATAACATTTGTAAAACAGTTTGGACAGATCTTTTTTTTGAAATTTCGTCTGGTTAGATAGACATCCAATTTATGTTGTTTCATGAAACTTTTTCAATGAACGTTTTATGCAAATATGCTGCTGTAAAGAGTATTTTAACTTTAAATTCTGCAAGTATATGTCAAATATGTTCTGATAATGCTCTGAAAGCACAAACCCGAAGATTCAATCATAGACCTTTAATTTAAAAATATTAAAGTTAAGTATGCACATATTTAATTAGTTACAGATTTGGAGGTTTTTTTTCCCCATGAACAGCTTTGTCTAGAGCACTAAAGAGAGGTGATTCAAATGCACACTCTGGTTTTTTTCTAGACAGAAGAGTGAATAGTCTCAGGAGGATAACATTAGCATTTATATTATGCACGTACCTGTTAGGCTTCTTATCTATTATTTGCAAACACAGAGAGAGGCAGCAAATGAAAGGAAAACAGAGGTGAGTCAATTAATAACAACTAGAGATGATTTCTTGTGGTCTCTCAGTCAGTTTTATGAGGAGCAGGTCTGCTGACCAAAGTGATACCTGATTTCTACAGGGAGGAATTCAGTTTTGGGGAAGAGAAGACACACGTCTTGCAAATTTGTCTCACTTTAGGAGGAAATCATGGATTCACAGATTTCACAGAATATTCTGCATTGGAAACAAAAGCAATTCAAGTTCTAGGAAGTAAGTGGTGAAAAACTAACTTTCAAGCAATCAGCAAAACACTGTAATTTTGCTTTTACCAGCTTAGCTAATGGCAGAAGATGGACTTTTTTTTCTGATCAGGTTCAGCTTTTCTTATAATCTAAGTTAATTTAGTTCCCTTTGCCAGTGGAGGGAGCTTTTCATGGAGCCCTCTCTGCTGCCTCAGAAGACATTCTTCCTATGAGTAATGAAAAAAAAAAAATTGTATCCAAGTTGAAAAGATATTACCCAGGTTTTGTTTTCTTCATGGTAAGATACTAAAATGCCTCACTAGTAATCAATCAATCCATTTTCAATTGTGAAGAACAGCACGAGTCTGTTCTTTCAGAGTCTGAAGGAGGATAATGTGTTTCATGAGGTCTTTTCCAAGAACCTCAGTGATCCTGTCATTTAAATAAATGCAGCAGCTCTTGTCAGACAGCTGTAGACACTTTAATACAGCTTAGTTATCATACTTGGAACATTTAGAAGAATTAAACTCCCACATAAAAAGAAAAAAAAACAAAGCCAAAACAAAATAAATCAACCCAAGCCCCTGAAAACTAACAAACAAAAAATCACCAACCAATAACAAATCCCCCTCCAAAAACACTCTAGAGGACCCCACTTTTAAAGATTTTTGTGGGTTTTTTGCTTAACAAAGTTTTGCTGGATTTTTTCCTAAATGACATCCCTGTTCAATTGAGTATGTTCTGATTTTGTAATTTTAACATACATTTTAATTGTAGTTGGTGCTTAACCTGTCCCATTAATAATTTGCATCTAATTGCAACTACCATGAGCTATTCTATTATTTGCAATAAGTGGGGTGGAGGGGGGCGGGGCTGGGTTGTTAACTTGTAAATTTAATTTTTTAGAGTGGAAAAAACACAGAATCCATTCTTGTGTCTATATGTAGAGCTGTGTAATTGTATTTTTGGTTGGATATTTTTTCTTTTCTGGTGATATTTATCCTTGTTTGAAAGCAGGTTCTATTTGAAAGTCCAACAAAATACCCAGTGCCTTTCCACCACTGTTTTCTTATAACATGGAAGAACCACGAGCTGCATTCCATAAATTCTTTGGGGCAATTTTGCCTCTTACAGTAGAGTTTTTTCCCAAAGAGTTCAGAACACACACTTAAAATTCTAAGGGGGAAAAAAAAAAAATTAAAGAGGGAATAGCATTTTTCTTAATTTTTTAACTACCCTTTTTAAAAACTAGTTCCAAAAAGTTTAAAATATGTAAATATATTTATTTGTTTTTAATTCTATTATAATTTTTATATAGGGGAAATCATACGCTGATCTCCATGCCACGTGTCTAATTTTCTAATAAAGTTTAAATTTCTAATAAATTTAAAGTTTAATTTTCTAATAAAGTAGCTTTTGGGAGGATTGATTGGAACTATTTTGGACTTTGCTGTTATTATTTTTTTTTTGGTCCATGGGCATCTACAAATCTTCTCTGCTCCCCTCCATGTAGTAGTCAGAGACAAGTCCAACTTTCTGAAGGAGAGCAGGGTTCCAGGATTCTTTCAACAGATCCACCTATAACCCAATGCTTTCCTTTCCCCAAAAAAGTGTTTCTTTAAAAAAGAATGTGTTAATTTCAGAACAATAATTTCAGTTTAATTGCATTCTGTTATCTCTTTTTGTCCTAAACAGACCCCATAATTTCCAGACAGCAGAAATAACTGCTTGATGGAAGTGATAAACTCTCTGCCATATGAACAGGCAAATTTCATGGTACAGAAATGGTACAGAAAATGTGTAAAGAAACTGTGCATTGAAATAATGATTTCTTCTTTCCCTGGCCAAAATAAAGATGCTTTTTCTATGTAAAAAATACATCTCATGTAATAAGTTTTTATAACATTAAAAGCAAGCAAAGAATATAAATAAATTTACTCTGTCATTTCAGGAAAAGGTCTTGAACCAAGTTCTTACCTGCTCTATAACTCTCCGAAGAGGTTTTGGCTGTACTCTGGAGTCATTGATGTTGGAGCTGTTCTACTGCACACAAAAAGCAGCCATCAGGACTAGAGAAGCAATCCTTCCAGTCTGATCTATTCCTGGTAAAACTCCTTGGGATAACTTTGCCTCTGTGGATAATGCAGGAGAGTTTTGAGAGGTGTGAACATGAGCATCTTGCAGCAGGACACGAAACAGTTGAAAAGGAACTCGTAAGGACAAGGGAAAACTGGATTTTGACACTCAGCAGAGGGAAAAGGAATCAAAACTTCACTGTACAGGCTACATCTGCTTATTTGTAGTTTAAAGTGTAGCACCTTTTTTATTTAGTACCTTTTTTTTTTTTGCTCCTTTCCTCTTTTCATTTCAAAGCAGCGCCTTTGAGAGTGAGTGTAGCAAAGAGATTGCTAAAGAGAACTGCTCTGAGCACAAGTCTTGGAGTTGATTAGAAGAAACCTGGAGAGATTTCTGAGATGTTAAAACATACAGATGAAAACTGGTGTATTACACACAGGACACAGGAGAAGGCTGAACTAACAAGGCAGAGCAGAAAAGTGAGAATTTTCTCAGACGTCCTCCCAGCCGCAGAACTTTTCTGTTTTTCTAGAGAAGATTTTTTACCATTTCTCTTTTTCTTTAATTGCATCCTCCTATTCAAAAAAAAAGTAAGTTTTTCTAAAACCCACACTCAGGCATTGAAAGCCCTTACAAGCCCTTGAAAGCAGTTTCAGGTTCAATATTTTAAATGTGGGAGATTTTGTGGGGTTTTGGCGCTGGTGTTCTGGCTTTAGGTAGGTTTATTTTTTTGCTTATTTTCCTGGGGTTTTTGTTGGGCTAATTTTGTTAATTGTTTTATTAAACTAGCTTTGTGGGATAGATTAGTGAGCAGTTTTTTCCCAAAGCCCTGATCATGTCATAAGGTCAAGTACTGGGGTTTTCGTGATCAGGGCCACTGCCGAAGGTGCTGGAAAAGTGGAACTCAGTATTTGCTGCGGACACACTTAAATCTATTTAAAATTAATTAAATGAAATAAAAACATATGTAAGTTTTATCAGATTGCAAGCATTTTACAATAAAATCATAGGGAAAAAACCTACAAGCACCTAGGTTTTGGTTTTTTTCACTGCCCACATTACAGCTGCTGACAGCAGGGCATCCCATGACTTTATTGCACATAAAATGGCTGTAGTCTTCTTTCTAGCAAAAAAAAATAAATTCATTTCTAGTTTGTGATAAAAAATTAACTTTAACTAAGGTTCCTCTGACTACAACAGGTATCAGAGTACCTCAGACATGGAGGACTCACATTATTACTACCAGAAATTAAATGATCAGCATTAAAGGCAACGTAGTTCTATTCATCTGCAGCTCACCATAATCAAAGCAGTCTAATTCCACTTGCAGAGGAAGAGTTCTCACTCCCAGAAACACTTCTGTTAAATGCCAATAAATTAATTTTGAGATTCTTAAGATTTTTTGAGATATGAAACAGACAGAGTTGGATTGAATATCAGAGTGATTAAGTCTTTAATTTATTTTACTCCTGTTCAATCATGCTTAAAAATATATACACTTCTTCCATTATAGCAGCTAGGGAGTATGTGAGACTATTTCTACATATATCAATTCTAATTACCTCTGAGCAATTAATAAAGATAATCTATCATAGCTCAGAGCAATCTGCTTTTAGGCGCACTTTGTAAAATGAGTGCCATGAATATTTAGATCATGTTCACTTTAATCAGAAGAAAATAACAATGACAAATAATGATAATTTTTCAAAAAGAGAGCCTTTATTATTCAGAGGCTGATTCAGAAAACCAAAGCCCAAAACCAACAGAAATATCCTTCAGGAATAAGTGAATTTCATGGCCTTGCAATGTTCCAACTTAGTGACAAGAAATCAAGTGTGGCACTTTTGCAAAATACAAGGGAAAGGGTTATTTTATACTACTGTTCTGCAGCTCTCATAAAAATGATTTGGGGAAAATTCTGTGTATTTAAGTAGTAGAACTACCTCCCTCTATCTGCTACTTTGGTGATCTCTGCTCTACAATCCAGGGGAAAGAGGAAGATGAATCACTTGCATGTTCTAAATGAATTTATTTCTCCAGCCCTTTTAAAAAAATTTAACAGAATTGCACTGCTTGAACTTTTACTCTATAGCCCAACCTAATATCTTCTCTCTGTTAGCACTAAAAGGACAACAATAAAATAAATATTTCACTACTAATCTAATATTGAGATGACTCAATTGATGTGGCCAATACAGCTGTACGCGTAATATTCAATAAATAAAAATTCTCATCGGAAGATGTAGAATAATGTAGAAAAAATGGCAAGGGAAAGGTTAGAAATGTGAAGCCAAGTGGATGGTCACTTTCAGGACTTTCTCTTCACCAGTTAGGGTGGGTTTTTTGCCTCATATTTGACATGCTCACTCCTCCATGCCACACACCTTTGAATTACCGAATTTTAAACAGAAGGGACAAACTTAGGTCACCTCACTTTCCTTCAAGTCCACAGGTGGAATCCATGCAGACTCCACTTGGTTTAGGCACAGAAGGTGTTTTTGTTTCTGTTGAAGTTCCCCAGGGAATCTAAAACTCTGCTAAAGGACACGCTCAGTTTGGCAAGCTTAGTTTTTCTGGGAAACTAAATATTCACAACTCAAGCTCTTTCCTCACATCATAGTTAAGTGAAGCTGGAAGTCTTGGAACACCTTGAATCCAACAGGAAGGACCAAATTCCTCAACAAGAGCACTTGAAACTCTTTTCTGAAACTGATTCAATTCAGCATCATTCGGATTTAGCACTTTTCCAAGTTTTATTATATAAAGTCAACTCACTTAAAAACTGTGGAATTAGATGACATTTACCATACACCTAAATTCAAGTGACAGTTCATGTCATACTTTCAATTCTTATTTAATTTAACCTTGAAAATCAAAGTTTTTGTGATTTTATAACATATCCACTAAAATATAGTTATATGTATGAGTAAATATCTTTTAATAGCTGAATTATCTCAAGTACTAGTCCTTAAAATACTTTGATAAAGATGTATTATTTAAATAAAAATCTATTATGAATGGAGTTTTCTTATTTGACGTTAATTCAAGTGTATTAGATTTGGTGTTTCTCCTTATTAAGCTCATCACTACTTATTCAATAATTTATTGGTATTTAACAAGTAAAAATAGTGTGCTAATCTAATCTAAAACTCTGATTATAAACTGAGCTGTAGCAACACACATCAGGGCAGTACCCTCTGCTCTGTTAACAAAGCTTTATTTAGGCTCCAAATATTATTTCAGTTGGGCTGTGTAATATCCCTGTTCTACTTTCTAATGCAATATGCTAAAAAAATGGTGGCTAACACCTTTACAAAATTGAAGCACAGCAATTTTTCAGGCAGTTGTTGCATAATGAAATACTTTTTAATGAGAAAGTTATTCCTTCCTCTCTTTTCATCCTTTCTCTCCCTATGTGCTGCCTATTTAACTTTTAATGTAATAATTATTCTGTAAAAAACTGCCATGTATTGCTTTGTCAAATCTTCCAAGCTGCCAAAGTCTGGTCATCATGGAATTAGTAAAAAGAAAATAATTTGGTTTCAGTAGTTATCTTTAAAATATATTTTGTTGTCTTTTTCGTCTTACTCAGATGAGGGTAATGGTTATTTTCCACAATAGATAATAAACATTTCCTCAGAGCCCTTTCAAATATTAGTTACAATATGTAGATATTGTCAAAATTTGTCAGTGACAGAGTTTTCCACAGGCCAGGACCAAGTCTGAGGTCAGAGAATGTTGCTCAGGGTGTGACCCAGTTGAATTTTGGAAAACTCCAAGCATGGAGGTGATGCAGTCTTCTGGATGACCTCTTCCAGCTCCTCAAGGTGGTAAGTCATTTTTCTTACTACAGCTGATCCACATAAATATGCAAAACCTGCCAGCAAAATAACCCAGTAAACCAAAAAAAAAAAAGTATTTTAAATATTTGCTTGTAAAGTTGCAAGTATTGCTACACCTCTACGTGGAAATATCATTTAAAGAAAACAGGGCTCTTAAAGGAAGAATGAGGCAGAACTCCAACCCTAAAGAAACTTGACAAAAAGTTTAAATTAAGGAGAAGCTTTCAGATTTTTAACCTGTTGCATCTTCCACTGTCTGGTTTTTTAATTAGAACTTTATTTGCCTACTTATAATCAGAGAGCCACAGAGCTTGTTGATAACATGGTCTTTAAAGACCTAATTTATTTTCATGAAGACTGCTAAGAGGATGGGAAAAAAGTAATTAACTATTATCTCTTTTTTTTCCTAATAACCATAAACTTATTAAATGACTAATAGTCAAAGTGTGGGCATGCAACATGCATTTTAGCATCATTTAATCCTGAACACTTAAAGAAAAAATGTTAACAAAACCCAGAATTATTTATGGAGCTATGGTAATGCACTGATACCTCAGCATCTGCATATACATGCAGTTTCCCTTTCAAGTGGCCTGGATTTTCAGGTTCTTCACAATTTTATGGATAACCTTTAACAAGAAGCTGTCAGTAAATTTGTCCAACTGCTTTTTCTCATGCTGTGCTCAAAAACTGCTACTTCACTGTGACTTAAACAAAAAAAAAAAATAGTCTTCATAGATAAAAGCTTATTTAACTTGCAATTTTTTTGAGACCTATTGAATAAGAATTTTGCTCTTGCTTTTACATTAAATTATAAAATTTATGAAGAACTTGGCTAAGCATTAATCTTGATCCTACAAGAAAATTTCTTAACTGAAAATATATGTAGACAATAAAAACATATGAAACAAAAACCTAAGGAAGTCCATACAAACATCCTTTTAGGTGCTAAAATGTATTTGAAATAAATAATGTGATTTCAGCAGGTGTTGAAGGCACAGATGCTCACAACAAACTACTTAGTCAATTATTTGTGTATTTTTAAATCTGCAATCTGATATTAATGAAAATTTTGAAAAATATCATTGTTTGGTTGGTTAGTTTTTTAAGTGGTTGCACACTTTTTGTCTTCAAACAAAGTACCCTATTAATAATTTTTATCATTTTTCTCTCCTTTTAGTTAGCAAAACTCAAGATGCACAAATCAGAAGGTAATTTCCAGAAAACTGCTGGTGGTGGTGAGCAAGTGATGTAGCCTAGAGAAAACATTTCTGAGAAGAAAAGATTTCTCCAGAACTAACAAAGACTTGGTTTTTCCTAAAGTAAACATTACTCTAAAGCCAATTTTAGTAAAAAAAAAAAAAGAAACAAAACAAAAAAATTGGCCTTCTCAAGAAAATAAATATTTATGCCTAAATTCGTATTGAATGAAAAGCAACCAAGTTTCTAAACATACTTAGGGCTTGAATTTAAAGCCTGGGTGATCTCCCAGGTGCTTTAGAGGATCATGAATCATTCAAAGGTCACAAAAATGCACCTGTCCCCAGCCTTCTGAGCAGATATATTTGGCATTTCCTCCAAAGCCAGCACCTTTACCTAAACATTAATTCCTTTAATGCCACGTTTATCCATGGTTGGTGGGGAGAGGAAAGGCTCAGAGAACACTGCAGAGTTCTTTCAGCGCTCCTGACTGCTGGACTCTCCTTGGGAGCTCAACCCAAAGGATGGAATAAAACCCTACCAACCTCCCCTGGCACCACGTGGCAGCAGGGCATCCAGTGAAAAACAACGCTAAATCCTCACAGAACACGTCAGCATCGCTCCCAAAAGTGAATCCCAAGGATTCAAAATCCCTTTAAATGTGGTGCAATTCGAAAGGGAATTGGAGCAACTTCATTAACTGGTGCAGATTTCATAAGTTTCTCACTGAAAGCACTTGACAAGGTTTTTATTTTAATGAAATTAAGATTAATCGTTTCCATACGACGAAGAAAATGTTTTTAATATCCGAGAGGTCTTTCAGAAAGATTAAATCTAACAAGAAATTATGTTTGAAATACATTATTAAGAGCATTTCCTCCTAACCTCAGGTTGGTGCAAGTAATACCACACATTTTAAACGCAGCCCTTATCTGTAGCAATTCAGAAAACACACACCACGTGTTTAGAAAGAAGGGAGAAATAGCTGTAGGCAAAAACCTCCCATTTAAGCTGAGAGAGACCAAGAAAACACACACCACGTGTTTAGAAAGAAGGGAGAAATAGCTGTAGGCAAAAACCTCCCATTTAAGCTGAGAGAGACCAAGATTTTGTTGTTTTTGGGTTTTTTTTCCCCCAAATGGTCAAATGTTCCGTGCACTTGCTTTCAGCTGTAGCCTGAGACCCAGTTACAAATTTCAGTTCACCACCCTTCCTCATTACTTGGCTTACAGTGCTAATAAACTGAAATAGAAATTATTAAAGTTGCAATTTTTTAGGAAACCAACAAAGCTAGGAAACTTTTACAAGCTTACAATCATAGAAATTAATCTGTTCGTTTGGAAAGGATCCTCTTAGGGCTGTTTGCTTCCTACATGTCCTTCGTAACATTACTGATTTAATAATACCCTAAAGATATCTCAGTTATTATCGTGAAAGTATTTAAGGATGGTTACAAGATGATAATTTTCCTAATTATTCTGATACCAATTTTCCCTTTAAATTCACCTTCGAGCAAAAACATGACTTGCCTACTGTTTCAAGTATAAAGTATGATTTTCTTAGGCTGGTAAAAATGAAAAGGTTAATCCAGGTCCAAAGTGATGTCTCTATTCTTTTCCTGTAAATGTGGCACTAACCTGGTCCCTCCATTCCAGCAAACTATAATAGTCTTTCATTTCAAGGCAGAAGAATTTTGGATACCTCCTCATGTTCCTCTCTCATCCACCAGGATCTCCCAGTGATTTCATTAACACACAATTCAGACTGCAGACACGGTTTAGGCCCTGAACTTGCCGGCAGGGCTCATCAAATAAATTAATTTATCATGCACAGTGGCAGCAGCAGTGTCCCACCACAGGCTACATCCCCTAAGATCAACCTGTAGTCACAGGTCTGAAAGAAACTTCCAGTGCTTCAGAGAAAAAGGAAAATTATAGAATGTGAGCAAAAAATGGCTACTCTGTTTTATTATTCTGCTAGATGTTAGTGTATTTCCAGCACAAAAATGCATATGAATCAAAATTAATGCAACGTCAGCACGAGTAATTAGTGAATTCTCTGTCTTCCTGCTAAAAGAGGTTCCACATAATTTTTCTTAATTGCCACAGCACCACATTACTGATTCACTGCATTTTATTAACTGATCCACATGAATTTTGGTGCAAGGATGGCCTTTAACACAGTTTATGCCTTTTAATGCATCTGTTTGAATGATGAGTTCTGCTCCTGTGCACACCCCCGGCCTGATGTGAAGATGGGGTTGTTTCATCACACTCTCATGGGCAGTGTAAAACTGAGGGGAGAACTTCATGGGAGGTTTTAAACATCCTCCCAAGGCTGCCAGAGCTCCAGGAGAGTGTGGAAAATTCTTCCAGGGAGGGAGTGCTGGGGTGTCTGTGCAGGGCCAGGAGCTGGGCTGGATGGACCTCGTGGGTCCCTTCCAGCTCAGCATAGTTTATGATTCCATAAAAAAAAATAATAAAAATAATTTCTTATATGTACACCTTTAGAACTCAGACTTCTCCCCATACCTGTGCAGCTTTGGCAGAGTTGAGCAGCTTTCTTCACGTTTTTCTAAGGAGAAATGTTGATTTAATGTGCTGCCTACAACCACTGTGTGTATTTTCTCATATAGGAAAGCGTTCTTCTCCTAATATCTATCTCCTAATATCAATACAGTGTTGAATACACGATTTAATTATTCTTTAATAATTCTTTGAATTGTTTTGTCTTTATCTCTGTCACACTTGCTGGCTGGACATGGAACAATATGTCAAAAAAAGGTGTACAGGGTACTTAAAAAGCCATTAATGCCTCGCATCAAAGGAATCCTGAATCCTCAGTCTTTCTGGTCTGAATTATTATATGGCCTACATAAAACTAATTTATCAAAACAGATAAAAATGACCACATCTGCATAGAACTCTAACACATGTGAATTTTCTTTTAAATCATGAACCTGTTTTTATGAAACTTGTCAAAAAATGGGCATTCCTGCATGCAACTCTTAGTGTGATCAATGCACCAACATTTCAAATTACATAGCCCCAGACAGAACAGACTCCTTTCTCTAGAATTGAGGAAAAAAAAAAAGTGCAGCTTTAGTTATAAAGAACAACAAAGAACTAATACTTTGTGAAACTGGTGATTTGCAGCGCTGCTGGAAGCATGTTTACACGTTCCAGCACTCTGTGCCCCATGTAGAGTTCATTTTATTCTGTCCTCTATGTTTATGGGTAGTTTGGTGTTCTTTCCTAAAAACTTTTATCCACCTTCCCCTTCATAACACTTTTACTGAAGAAGGACTGTACAGGTGTTGCCAAAAATTTAAAAAAAAAAAAAAAAAAGTTTTAAAAAAATTATAAATAGAGGTGCCAATGAAACTTAAAAAATAGCTTTAAAATAGGTTATTAGGTTGGTGATCATTAATAATTCTGGACAGCTCCAAGTGACACCATGTTCTGCTGCAGCAGAATGTTCTGCTGGTGGAGGGTCAGCCCCCATAACAGAGGCTGACATTGAATTAGAATCTCCACTCTTTTTAATTAAACTGTTGTGAGGGTGGTGGATCCCTCATCTTAATTCAGGGTTAAATAGAGGTGTGTAATTATACTGTTCCATAGACCTAACATCAGGACAAATCTAAATGGTTTTAAAGCCATTCTGCAACGGTGTTAAACTATTTTACATGCAATGTACTATATTTCCCTCTAATTAGCTGTATAGCTAGTAATAGCTTAAGTAATTGATATGATTTATTTAAACCTAGGCACAGACCCCTGGCAGAATTGGGCAGATAAATTTGAAATTAGTTTAATATCACAGTCACCAGATTACATTTAACTCTCTCCCATGCCTCAATTTCCTACTCTTCACCTGTAAATTAGTGAGAATATTTTCTTCACTGGGTCACAGTGCTGAGTTTCAGGAGAGGTTTGTGTGATCAACAGCAGTTTAAGCTTTTGAGCACTGCAGTTTTAGAAGAACAGCATTCCAAATAACTCAGCCTTTAGTTTTATAACACGAGAATTTGTCTTAAATTATTTTACAAAGCTGAAGAGAAAACACAGGGAGAAAATGGGAGATGTCTCTTTAGTAGTTTTATTAAATCCATATATTTGAATATTTGTATACCACTGCAGTGCCCAGATTAAATTCACTTTGTGGCAAACCTGAGAAATATTTAATCATTGTTCTTTTAGCCTTCATGCTTTGGCTTCCTTAAAATGCATGGAAAAAAAAAAAAAAAACAAACCCAAAACTGTAGGATTGACACCAGAAGACCACAGATCTCTCACCTGCTACTGCTGGCCATGGCCACACAGCCATAATTCTTCTCTGTGTATTTTTTTTTTAATAAACTTCACTAAATTGAGACAAAGAGTTGCTTCTGTGGATGACAGGACAGACCAAGGTTTGACAGCAGGGTGCTGCCATCATCACCCAGCACACCCATAAGACTCAAGGAGCTGCTGGTTTATTTCCTTTTCCACCCTCTTTCCTCTCCCCTTCTGTTTCCAGCTGAGCTGAAAAGGGAGGCTTTGGGTCAAGTGAAATGGAAAGGGAGTTTTTTCCCCCGATGGTGGCAGTGGGTTTCATTTTTTAATCAGTGCCATATCTGGCTGTGGATGCACCCCTTAGCAGCAGCAGCAGCACCTCAAAGTCGTTTCTAAAATAATTAGTTAAATTGGTTTATTTTAACCAGTGTTTTCTCAGCTGTTTATTGTCAAATACATTCTTTAGCAGCAGCCTAGCCCCCCGAAAAAGGGACAGCTGAAGGGATTCCAGTGGGCATCTGCTTCACCACAGCCTCCAGAATTTATTGGGACTGTGGGATTTCACCCCTCAAAACCCTCATGGGAAAACTCAATATTGAGTTTATCCCTACTGCACTTTTATCAAGTCACAAAAGAATTTTGAAGCAGCTGCTTTTCTCCTTCCTTCCCATCCCTGTCTCTTCCTGGTTTTAAAAGTTTTGATGATTGCATGGCCTGAAACAGCTAAATCAGAGGAGTTGAGATTTTTGAGCTTTTTGATTTGGTGAGTGCTCAAGAGATCTTAATGCTGATCAAAGTGAGCTTTTTGGAGTTTTCAATAATATATCCAGCTTTCCCTTTTGGTTTTTTAATTTTCTGACAACGGCCATGAGTTCTTCAGCTTTTGTCAGCACATCACACAATACAAACATCTTTTGATGTCTATTAAGCTGTCAAATATATAAATTTTAAATATTTTTATAATTTGAGTTTTTTAAATGTAGAGAATTATGAGTTGTTTTCCAGTACAGAAAAAAATTACAAACTCTTCCTTCTAACTAAGGATTACATACCTCTAATTGACATTAAATAATGTTATTTCTTTTATTTTTATTTATAAATTCTGTGAGCAGTAATTTTTATTTTTTTGTAATTTCTTCTTTAAATATTTTTTTTTCTTAGGAAAACATCATATTTAAATTAAATTTCACTGAAAATTTACAAAACAAAGTAAAACACAGAATATTTACCATCTTTGGAAGGTCATCAAAAGACAACAAAGGCATTTTAAAAAAAACCAAAACAACAAACCAGCTCATGATCACCAACATCATTATGCCAGTAAGAAAAGGATTTTCTCATTCCTGAATTTTGTTCAAACTATTTTCTCTGAAGTACTGTGTATCCCCAGCATAATTTCTGAAATATTTTATATAATTTAAAGTGCTGTTCATAACCCATTAGGGAAGAGAAGACACTGCTTCCCTTAGGCAGAGGGATTTTGGGGAACTTTTAACTTTAAAAAAACCCCAAACGATCATGACAAACCCATGGTTGTGGTTTTACAAGTGATGTTTGACAGAGAAAAACAATTTCTTGCTCCACAGATATTTGTGGGTGCCACTCTGGGACACAAAATCCAGCACTGGATTCACTTTTGATGGTGGGAGAAGAGATCCCTGACAGCAGCACTAATTCTGGCCACATCTCAGCTGCCTTCAGTGCTGTTTTAACGCTGTTAAATGGTGTTTCTGCACATCTGGAGCATCTGAGAGATTTCGTCCATGCAGAGGGAAGCTTCACACAGCTTCCCCAAAAGTTAAGTGCTGAGAATAGGCTCACAGTGGAATGATAATCAAAAAGCTGTACAAAAGCTCAGGATCAAAAATAAAAAAATAAAAAAGAAAGTAAAAAAAAAAAAAATTAAAATCAGGAACAGTACCAGATTATAGAAAGATTTTAATTTGGTTTAATGCTTCTGCATCTGTTCAGCCACTAAAATTTTCATATGCAACAAGCAGTATAAGACAACTGTTCACAATCGGTGTCTAAAGAGCTCCAAGTCAGAAGTGTTACTCTACAACTTTTTATTTTTAAACCTAAAAAGAGAGAATGCTAAGGGCATGGGGAGAATTAGAGAACTCAACTAATCTCAAACTGAAAAATAAATTTTAAAATGTTCTAATCTGTGTAACCTCCAGTAGTATTCTCATCAGATTTGGACGTGCTTAAACCTGAGTATATTAACACACCAAATTAGTACATATTTGAGTATACTTAGATATTTTCAGCAAGTGAGCACACCAAGAGCTTGTTCTTTGCGTTAAGTCTCTGAACAAAACCCATCTGTTGTGCATGCTTCAGCTCAAGGAACTAAAAATAAAATTTCCAGTCTGTTTTCTGATGACTGCTTTGTACAGAAGAGCAAGTAATTCCGGTGATATCAACCTTCTGATTGTTCAGCAGCTGTTGAAGGAGTTAACATTGAATTATTTAAGCTTTGGAAGAAATCACCCTTTAAAAAATTTGTACAGAGATAACATAGCATATCTAAATATCCAGCACAGCTGAGCCTAAAAAAATATCAAAGTACAACAGCAGGAGGGAATTCTTCTTTCTGAGGAGAAAGATGTTTATGGTTTTATACCTTCATCCTTGTGCAAGTTTTTATCTTTGTAAAATGCAGTCCCTAGATATAAAAATCTTCTTTTCCCCCAGCCAGCTCCTTCATTTGTATAACAGGAGTGCCCCACCTCTGTTTCCCAAGGAGAGCTTTGAGCAGTGGAGTTGACTCAGTCTGTAAATCCTGGCTGGCAGAATTTCCTTTCCCAGGTTCACCGGAAATTCCAGCAGTGTTTCTGCAGCCCCGGGTGTTAATTAACCCTTAACACAATAATTAACACTTAACAGAAAGTGTCGTGCAGCTGAGCACTCACAGCACTGCACCTACTTCCAGCCACAGCCACTTTTACTCATCCCCCAAAACGCCTCAGCACCTCTGCTGTGGAAGCAAATTAGAAAAAAAACAAAAAAAACCCCACAAAAAACCCAAAAACAAACAAACCAACAACAACAAAAAAATGGAAAACAAAAAAACCCCAAAAACCCACCAAAAAACCCCAAACAAACAAAAAAACCCAGAAGAAAACAGAACAAAAAATAACCAAAACAAACCCACCAAAACAAAACAAAAAAATACCCAAAAAACCCAAAAAAATCAACCCAAAAAAACCACCACAACACTTATTAGCACTTGCTCACCTAGCAGGACTGTTTTCATGCAGATGCCTTAATTTAAATAGGCTCTGCCATGGTTATTACCTGTAGATGCAGCCTTGTTTCCACCTGTGGAGGTGAGAGACAAGGTTTATCAGGTGTGTACAGCACAGCCTTTGTTGTGCTCACACTTTTTGGGGTTTTTTTGAGGCTATTGATTAGCACTTTTAGAAGACTCCTTGTCAAACTGTTGACCCAGGGCAGGCTCCTCGCTATTACTTACCAATTTTAATATATTAATTGAATTCCATTAATGGCAATCTCTGAACTGTGAAACTGCTGTCTATTCCCCGTGACCCGAAGTTGTCCTGTTTTAAATCCATTAAATTAAATTATGTGATACAAAGGTTAATTAATCATGCATACCCAGCAGCAGAAAATCAGAGGTATAAACAGAATATTGATATTCTGCTGCCACTTGGAATCGTGATGGAATTACCCACAGGTGTCCTTCATGAGTGCTGGTGATATAATTAATGGTAATAAACTCTGGCCTTGGTAACTAATTTGATCAGCTATGGAGAACATTTCACTTAAGTGATTTCAGGAGCTCATGAACTCTTAAAAACAGAAAGTTATTCTCTTTTTCACATGGATACAGTTTGGAAGCATCAGCCATTAGCTAATAAAAGTTGAATGATATGCCATCAGGCTATAGTTTCTCTTAATAGCCCAGTGCAGTAAAGCTGGCACCATTAAAATCTAACATACTAAAATGACTCTCTGCCACAGGTGCAGTAATATTTTACATTTCCTTTCCGAAATGAAGAAGTACCTCTCTGTCTTTGACACAGTATCACTTCTGACATCAAACTCTCCTGCTACATTCCCCAAAACACTGAGACCAAAGCCCTCAAAATCCTCAAAATCAAAATCCTGCAGTAGTTGCAATGAAATTTTGAGATTTCCTTCCTTATGAAAGATATTCAAGTAGCGCTGTTCTCCAATTTTAACTTACCATGCTTAACTTAATTCTTGGAACCTTGCACTGCAGCTCTCTGTCTTCAATGCTTTACCCCTCATGAGAGAAGGATTTTCATTTCCAACCCTTACGAAGAATTTTTCTGCTAAAGAAATCTTAATCACAATCTGCCTGGAAATAGTAAAATTTAAAAAAAAAAAAAAAAATAAAAATTTCAAATTTTAAAAATTTTAAAAATTTAAAATTAAAAAAAAAAATTAAAAATAAAATTACAAATTCAGTAATTTGTTGCTTTTGGAAATGGTGGAGCCAGTGTGGAACTACCTCATATGGACTTTAATGGGGTTTCAGGGTGGGATTAATGATGTGAAATGCATCGTCTGTATTGATGGTAATGTGTCTGTAGGAATATTAAAACAGGATTGAGAATGCTGCACTATGGACAACCCAACTGGGAGGGAGAAAGAGAAAAAAAAGAAAAAAAAGATATTTTTAAGCCTCATTTTTAATGTTCCATCTGTCCTGCAGCCAGCTTTGTAGAAGACTGGAAAGGTCCAAGTTTCACAGAAAAATGTGAGCAGATGGAGGAAATATTCAGATAGCTGAACTTTTAACAGGTGCAGGCATTTGTCTTTAGATAAAGTCTAACTCAGTCTTGTTAGGCTTCCACAGGAAAGATAAACCTTCTGGAAAACAGGTATGGAACTCTGGAGATATTTATTAATAACACAGGAAACCCAGTGTTTGAATGAGTTTAACCACTACTGAACAGGAGAGAAAAATAAGTGTATTCCATGATCTGTACCAGGTGCAACAGCATCCAAACTATAAAAAGAAGTGTAACATGCATGTAAGAATATATAAATATGTTTACAATTCCTTTTAATATATTCTTATATATGTAGAGATCAAGGGATTAAAAAGAAATAAAATAAAAAGAAATAAAATAAAAAGAAATAAAATAAAATAATAAAATAAAATAAAAATTCATGCATAAAACCAGTCCAGGCTGAATAAAAAAACAGCACTGAAACTGAAAATAGCACTTAGAATTTAAGGAGAAGTTACATTTCTCCATAAATCTTGCTTTCCCAGTTCTAGGCTAAGATCCAGTACAAGAACATTATTGCCCCAGACTCAGAAAATAAATTCTTAATTTTTTTTAAACCCCAGCTCTACCAGTCTGGAAGTAAGTGGAGCTCCCAGCTCATACAGCAACATTCAGGTAATTTTGTAAATAAGGAAAAAATTGGTGATTTTGTTACTGGTTTTGTTGGTTTGTCTTTAATTTTTTTTGATAGTTTGGTTTTATTTTTAAGCCTTTTTTTTTTTTTTTTCAGAGATGTCTGGCTCATAAGTTTCTTATAGACCTGCAGTTTTATGCAGTCTGGAGGAAAACAAGTAATTAAAAATACATAAATCTGAAGGTGTGGGCTTGAGTCAGGCCCCTGCTCCCCATGTTATCAGTTTTCTGCCACAAACCACCTCAGAAAGCACAAACTGTCACAGGAATAAAAGATTCTGGCGAGTTTTTGTTCTTACTTTGCCAGGCCTGAAATGCCCGGCTGTACTCACATGAAATGCTCACAGCATATGGAACAAAAATTGAAATTACACCTTTATACACAGCAGTCCAGTTTTGTCAGGGGAGAGAAGATTTATTTCATCAGCTCAGTTTTTCCCTCAATATAGGAGAAACAGGATTGAAATCTTCTTTTTCCTTCCCTGCCTTACACTCCAAGGCTGAGGAGCTGGGTCAGGACTTGTGGATCTGAGGTTAGAAACCTCTTGTTGCTCATGGTCTAGTTAGGAAACTGAAAAAGGTCTGGTAGCATAAGAGAAGGTGTGGAGATTTTGACTTTAAAGTAAAATATTTAAAATTTATCTATGTTTTACACAACAACCTCAAGACCCCAGTTGGATCTATCCTCTTTTTTCCTTTATTCCTTAAAAAGAAAACTAACCTTTGAAGAAGGAGTGTGAAATGCAAAAAAAACAAAAAAAAAACACCCCAAAACAATCAAAAAACCTCACAAAACAAAAACAAACAAAAAACCCCACAAAAAACCTCAAAACAAAACAAAAAACCCAAAAAAACCCCCACCCCAAACATCTGGAAGTTAAAGAACTCAAGGAATTCTAATTTTAGGTTTTTAGTAATTGAAAGTGGGTGACAGAGCTGACATGATTAGTTTAAAAATGGGATAAATGGGACTGGCATATTACAAGCAGGTGTTAGAAGCCTTCACAGGAGCAGGTTACTAACAACACAATTGTGCAATATTTATCTGCATCTTATAAATATCAAAGTCCAGGAAAATGAAATAAATCTCGTATTTTAATAACGTTCCAAATTAGTGCAAAATACACAAGTGAAAGAGAGGGAAAAAAATAGAAAAAATACTGGATTTTAAAGGTAGCAGTTATGCAAACAGCAGTGAAAGGAAGGATTAGTAAATTTCCAGTCATCTGGAAATTTAGGAAATTTCTAGGTAATCCCTGCAGAAAAGTCTGGAAGTATTGATCCTCCACCACTCAATGGGAATATAATACTCATAACACTATATCCAGTCACATTTGCCAGTTTTTAATCATGCTGGCTCTTTTTTTTACCCGGAAAATTTCTCTTTTGTGACTAAAGGAAACTTAAAATAAATAAGACGAGGACAAAAATAACCTAAAAATCATGAAAATATCTTTTAAAGCATATTAGAGCCAATTCCTCTAATATTCCTCAGACTCCCATTTAACCTTTGAGACTCGGATTTTCTCTGTTCAGCCAAATTTCAGAAATGATAATTTTGTTATTTGTGGAAGCTGATTCCCTAAAATACCGAGGAAGAGAGTTGAAAACTGCATTCAAATGAATTTTGAATTAAAAACTGCATTGAAATGAATTTTGAACTAAAAACTAGGAACAGAACACCTTTATTCCACATACCCATGAATCAGGACACCTTCAAGATTTCCAGACCAAGTTTTCTTCTCCCAGCAGCACAAGGCAGTAGGAGGAGAAGGCCTTTGGAAAATAACTTTAGTCAAAAATTTGAGCTTAAGACTCAAATTTGTTGATGTTGACTGAATTGCATCCCCAAAAGTAGGTGTTGCTCACTTCATCATCAGAACTTACAGCTTCCATATCTATAAACAGCCAATGCTGAAACAAAAAGAAAAGCAAGAAAATAAACAAACAAACAAACCCCAATAATACAATAAAATAAAAAATAAAATAAAAAAAATGGAAAACAATTAAAGAGCTTGGCTCTGTTTAGGAATGATGCACAGAAAACAAATTGTGAATTCAGAGCTGATAAATTTTAAATTCAGCCCCTAACCCTCTCAGCACGCTTTAGCTGTTCTGAGCTCTTGGCAAAGGGAGGACAGCAGCTGCAAATCAAAAAAGAAGCAGAAAACAGGTCCTGTCTGCAGCCACAGACACCATCAGCAGGAACAGCCTTTCCTGCCACCATTTCAGAGCCAGGGCTGCAGGCAGAAATGCCAGGTTGGAGGATTACTGACACGCGTGTCCAAAGTTTCATTAGCACCCCCTGGGAAGCATCCATCTACATAAATGAATATTTTTTCGCTTTCCTCTTGCCTCAGAATTAACTCAAAGCGCGATTAATAAACTATCCTGACAATTGTTACAGTCAAGATATAAATTCTGAGGCAAAAAACACTGGGATTAAAAAAAAAAAAAAAAAAGAAAAAAGAAAAAATCCATTTTAAGGAGTGTTAAAGGTCTGAAGGACAAACTGGCCCTACCTCCACAAACACTAATGACCTGCTTCTGCTGGTTATTTTAACTCAGTAAAGTCTATTTTTATAAACAGTTGGTGACAGAACTTAATAGTTACGAAGAAATGGGCTGGACCAGACTGAAATGAGTGAGATCCTGACCTTTGTCATGGTACAACGACTTGGACAATCAATACTTTTAATTTCGTTAAAGCAAACCTCTGATCACAGTGTCTTGAACCATTATTTAATTTTCTTCCTTGAATGAAGTATCCTAAGAACATTCAAATATTAATAGGGTTTATCTTGGTTTGATAGCATAAGATAGTGCTGTGCAACAAACCTCACGTCTGTTTTCTTGTGCAAGTGTTCAGCTAAAGGAAAAATGAATGTTTTGAAGCATCTTTTATGGCCATTATGTTTTCAGAACGTGGAATTCATTTCTCTTTGTGCTATTAATAAGATTAGAAAACACAGATTAAAAACCCACGGCTCTGGGGATCTGTCCACCTCACACATTGATGACAACTCTGGGAAAATAAATCCCAGACTCAGTAACAAACAGGAAGGTAAGCACCCTCTTTCATGGGTTGTGTTATGTGTGACAAGAGCCAGCTCAGGAGGGATTATCATCTACAGATCCTGCATCTGGGATACCCTTCAAAAACCTTTTGGTGCCTGTGGCAGGGACACAGCAACACTTGACAGAGTTTTTGGAAAAGGAACCTCCCACCCATCCCACTGTACAGGGAGAGTGGGGAACAGCAAGACTGAAGCAGGAGGAAAAGAGCTTCCTGGCAAAATTCCAGCAGCAAATTAAGTGAGGCCTTAAGGAGAGAGATGAGCTACTTAAATCTGTTCCCATAAAGTGCAAAGCCAAAACTAATTGGCAGTACTCTGCAGGTTTTATGTCTCACTGTGAAAATGGCTCTCCCTCTACGGTGGGTACATTTATTACCTACTGTAACACCTTCTGCCCTTGTTTCAAATCTTCTCTTCTTTCAACCACAAAACATGCAGGGGTTGCATATTCCCTCTGGAAGTGGGTGAAGGCTGATGTTCCAGGAAGGAGAAAATTCAAGTTGGAAATCTCTGGGGTTCTGGTTGGGGAGGATTTTTTTTTTTATTATTATTATTATTTTTAGAGCTGCATTCAAGCCTGAACTTTCATACTGATCTGAGTCTGATGAATCCCAGCTGCCTTTACAGATGGTCAGAATTCTTCCTTCCATTTTTGCCTCCTTAAGTGTAGGACAAGTGACAAGTTACCAGAGACCCCCCACAAAAAAAAAAAACAAAAAAAACCAAAAAAAATCAGCATGCTGCCTCAAAAACTTGTGACTAGTGAGGTAAATATGCACCAGGAAAAGCAGTGCATTCTGTAAGTTTCTGAAAAGATCAATAAAGAAGAAATTAAGATTTACCTTCATGGTTCTCTCACAATGCATCAATATAACAAACTTTTCCCCAGCTTAACATTTCTTTTATTCAGTTTGCTGTGTGCCAAGTATCAGTCTCCTTAATCCTGCAGCATTACAGCCTGGCAGGGCTACTTTGGAGCCATCTCCAGAGCAGCTTTGTTCCCTGTTTATGGAAGGATGTTATTAAATGTGTCACTCCATGGCTTAACACAGCAGCGAGATGCCTCCTGCCAGGATGTACACCACTGAGTGCAGATAAATTTTAGTTAAACTTTTCAAGTGATTTTTTAGGAAAACTGCGCTTCTGCAGCCCGGGTTACGTAAGACTGCTCTGAGTTTGCATCAGTTATGAGTTTTATCTTTCCCTCCAAACTTCTGGCTTTAGTTTTATAACTAGTCAGAAATGTAAGTCGGTGTTGTAAATGTTTGAGTAGCCTCATGATAAAGAACTGTATGAATTTCAGCAACTTTCTGCAACCGATTATTTTTGCCCATTTCATGAGGAGTGTAATAAGAAGCAGGTGGGAATCTTTTTTGAGGGGTCTGCTGTGTCAGTCCGAGTGAAATACAAGTGTCCTTTTCTAATGTAGAAATTCAGCTTATTTCATAGTTGTGCCATTAAAACACTGAGAAATGGAACACTCAGGAGACACACAGGCATTAAGTATTTGGAGATAGGAAATAAAAAGGGACACAGGTTTTAAACTGCAGGGCACCTGATGAACTGGTGTCTTTTAAAGAATCAATACATTTCCATAATTTAATCGATGAAAGCACTAGAGATGGTCAATCAAATCAGCAAAATAAGTTATTTAGACTGCATTAAGATTTTACAGCATTGCAGAAGACATAATTCAGGGTCTCAAGACCTGAGCTTCTTTAACCTGAGATGTCTCTCAATTACAAGGAAATTTTTGGACACTTATTAAGTTGGGCACTGTGATTACTTTTGCTGTTGAAAGACCCCAGTAACTCACCATGGCTTCCCCACCCTCACTCTTCCTGAGGAAGGACAAAACTCTTCATCCCAAGGACCCCAAGGAATGCCAGAAGATCAAGCACCACACAAAGAAAACTAAGGTAGAAACAGAGAAAACTACTTACAATAAATTTAGCTACACTATCATTGTGAGTTTCCTGTAATAATGATATAATTTGGATTCACTTTGATTGTATTTTAAATATTTGATGCACTGAATATTGGGAGTGACACATTTAATGTATGAAAGGTGTAGCTAGCTATTGGAATCTTCCCCCTCTGGTCTAATAGAAGAGAAACTTTCAAAGTGAGGCAAAACTTTGTGTCATAAACAATGAACTTTTATTTTTCAGACTCGCACACCAAGTCTTCCCTGACTGTACTGCTATTCTGGGTTGATAAGATCTAGTTCTTCAGGGATCTACTAGAATTCTTGATCTGAAAGGAGAAAATATCACTATATATCAAATAAGACCTTGGATAGCTTATGTCAAAATATGTCAGAAAACTACCAAACTTTATTCTAAAGTAATACATAAGTAAGCAACTTCTCTGCTCTTCCAGTTTGCTGTTCCATTTCACATATGTAACTTACTAAAAGGAGTCGTTTTGGGGCTAGACATGAATGGAACAGCATGTATTTATTTTACAAACATTAATAAACTTCACAATTAGGAATAAGCATTGCACTAAGTTTGCTCCAAGGGTATCCCACACTGTGGTGCATTGATCCTGGCTGTATCTCTCTTCAATTTTTCAAGAGAAAACACAAGAAAAAGCTGGTGGGATTATGTAACAGCAGGAAAAGGTGACTCCCAGAGTAGTTATCATCACAGGCAAAAGAAAAAAACAACCAAAAATGAAAAAGAAATCCACTTAGGGAAATTAATTAATTATCAATCTAATTATCAATCAGATCTAAGCAGGGCAATGAGAAGTAACAACATAAAACTTAAAGTATCTTCCCCCCACCCCTCTCTTCTTCCCTGCCTCAATTAAAATAATGTCTTTTGTACCTCTACAATTATAAAAACCAGATTAAATATTCCAGAGCATGTCATTCATTATCAGAAAACTGGACCTGAGCTTGGGTTATCTCATTTTGCAGTAGTCCTTGATTTGAGAGTAATCCTAAAAATTTCAGGAAGACATAAAATACTCCAAAGATTCTAAGTTGTTTTCTTTTTAGCCTATATATTATCTTTAAAAGATGAGACAGAGATAAAAATATTCATCATTTTGCAATGGGATAACTTTCTGCTGAAATAATGAAAAAGATAATAGGAAAATTATTGTGTATACATCTACCTACACCTACACTTTTCATAACGGAAGATTAGTATTATTGTTGAGACAAAAAAAAAAAACCAGTAGGTTTCAATGAATTCTGCCTGCTCTCTTCCATCATTTTCATTTATTCTGTGTTGTTTCTACACACTTTGTTTGTCCATAATAATTAGGAACAATCTATTACATACCCCTTTTGTTTACCTCTGGCAAATTACCTCGTTCCAGCAGCGATATGGAAATACAAATGAGCAGTATAAATCTTCTTGAAAATCATTTAAGGTAGATTCATAAGGGTCCTGCTTATGTGAATATGAAACAAATGATAAATATGACAAAGGCTGCAGGAAAAAAATTCATCAGGGTGAAGCAGTATCTCTGTTATTTTGTAAGAAATACAAGAATGCTCAGAGGCGTGGAAGTCAGAGATAAATTAACACCTGGGGAGCTCCTGGAGTCCTAAAAGTATAAAAAAAATGACCTTTACACTTCAGCAGAGCCACTGAATCTTCTGAGAGTAAAACACATCTCACGAAGGAAAGCAAAGAGAAAACAGTGTAATCTTCCCTTTTTTTATCTGTGCAATCCAGAGACAATGGTTCTGATAAGCACAATCTGTCCTAAGACTGAGATTGCTTTCCAATTGCATCAATTGACTTCAAACCCATCAAGGTACACCAAATAAACACCCAGTCTTGTTTATTTGAAAAAAACAAATAAAGTTGCATCTCTCCTGCTTACAGAGGATCAGCCATTACGGCCCTTAGTGCAGATCCTTGTTTTTTGGGGGTTTAAAGTTAATGTATATAACACTAAAAGCAGATGCTAGCAGCAACACACAGCTCCACCACCAAGATTAAGAAATATCTGAATGAGCTGTGGTGACAAAGTATTGCAGTTCAAGAAACTGCTGAAGGTTCCTGAACCAAAATACAGTGAAAAAAGAGGACAAGATCAAGGCACAGAGGAAAAGGTATTTTTTAAGTCACCCCAGTTCAAACTGTCTCATCAAGAAAATATTTTTGTTTAGGAGTTGTCTTTTTTATATTGATTAAACTACACATGAAAAAAACAAAACAAAACAAAACTATCAAATTTAGCTTAGTTTAAGTTTCCACTGTGCCAAATTATCACACGAAGTACAAGAACAAGGGGAACCTCCCTTCACAAGAATATGAAAACTACATCATCCCTGTGTTTACAAGGCTGGATTTTAGGTGGGATCAGAGTTATCCTGCCACAGGATGCTCCTGGGTTTCACTATTTCTGTGTTTTGTTCCTTACACGTAACCTTATGGCTGTTAGGTCTGAGTCTATGAATGAGGCACAGTGTGAGCAGCGTAAGGATTTCTGCTTTGACCACTGACAAGATGCCATGTCAGTTCTTAAAATGTTCCAAAAATGCTCATTGTGTCATACCAGTGTGTGATTTTGTGGTTGGGATTCACGGTGGAAAAGACAAATGGCTTTGTCAAGGTAAAGTGGCTTTTGCTCCAACCTTAAGAATGGATTTTCTTTCTTTCTAGAGCAGGAAGAACTAAAGTTTGCAAGCAAATCCACTTTAGAGTAGCTTCCAGTCTTCCTTAGATAGGAAAAGCTGGGAGAATTTAAAACCTGAATGGAATCCATTAAGCAAAGTGTAAGAACCTCAGTTACTCCTTGATGAATACCAGGTGGCTACAGCTCTGAACTGCATCACTTTGTGACCTGTCACCTGCTTGGCTGAGAGAGCCAAAAACAGGAGCACCTGCAGTGCACAGGTGTAAGAAAATGGAATGGAAATCTACCCTCACCAAAAAAAAAAAAAAAAAAAAGGCATAACCTGTGATTTGTGGAATGCTCATTACATTTAACAACTAGCTGGAGCTACAGGAGAATTTCTTAGGGAGTTTATGACTTCATAAAGTACTAAATGTTTGAACTTAAACTTAAAAGGTTCTATTCTGGAGTATTCAGAGAAATTATCTTAATATTCTTGGGGACAAATCAGTGATAAGTGGAGTATTTGTGCAGGAAGCTACACATCCATACCCATACAAATGCCCACACCTATCTGTGGAAAAAGGATATGCCAGGTGCTTGGGAATTGATTGAACCCTTGCCATTGAAAATCCATTTATTTCCATGGATTTTCTCAAGGGCAAGTCCTCATGTACAGAAGAGATATTCCTCTGAAATCATTAACCAGTATCTTGGACGCAAGAATTTAAGAGTGATGAGGTGAAGGCAACAAAAAAGTAAAACATTACAGATTAAGCAATCATAGGGAAATATTTGTTTAAAATTAAAAGCAGAAAAAAGTGTCAGAGCAGCTTGATTCTTGTCTTTGAACCAAATATGTTTTCTTCTCCCTCGATCTTTTAGTGTTTGATGAGTATGGATTTTTGGGATTAAAATGTAATGGAAGGATATTTTCAGAGAATGGTAACGTAATTGCAGAAAGCTCTTTATTTATACCAGGAGATCTATTTTTATAAGGTTAGAAAACCCAATATATGGTTATTGGTGAAAACAGGCAGCAAAGAGGTTTCCTGTGGATTTAGTAGGATTTGGGGGTAGAAAGCTGAGGAAGACTGAGTAAAACCAGAGTAAAACAGAGTAAAATATTTCTCTCTTAAACATGCAGAGACATTGTGATCAGAGAAACAGCAGGCAAACTATAGAAGCAGCTATATCTATATAGCTATATATATATATATATATATATATATAATCTCAAGATATATATATATATATATATATATATATAATCTCAAGAGAGCTGGCAAAAAAAAATTATTTCTGAGGTAACTATGAATAAGAATATCATCAATTTGCCTCACCAAATACTGATGGATGTCCAGGATGTTCCTCAGTAGTAAAGTAACACAAGAGGATTGCTCTAGGATCCGTCTAACTTTTGTGAATGCTCATGTAACTCCAAGACTTTGCAGTGCTTCAGAAAATGAGAGAGGTGGTCTGCTGCAGGGCAGTCAAAGAAGTGCATGACCATGGACTTGTACTTTCAAGCTGTTAAACTGCAGAATCACAGAATTACCTGGGTTGGAAGGGACCTTGAAACTCGTTCCACCCCCTGCCACTATTTGGGACATCTTCCACTAGACCAGGCTGCTCTCAACCCTGTCCAACTTGCAAAGGATTCCTTACCAATATTCAACCTGAACCTACCCTTTTTCAGCTTAAAACCATTACCCATTAAAGATGTTGTTAATTACCCGGCAGTAACAAATAATGGGAACCACAGAGAAGCTGTGTTATAGCAAAGCAGGTTTTTCTTGGACATGAGGCCATAAAAATGTTTTATTTCTGTTCTGCTTATGGGTCAGATTTTGTAGGTTTTTAGGTGTATAAAAAGTGTCAGGAGGTTGATATTTCTCCTCTGTACCTAGAAGCAGAAAGGATGTCACTTTATGGGATTCATCCAAATCATTGATAAAATGGTTCAAAAAAGCATTAGTGTAAGGGAATAAACTTTTAAAAAGCATAAATTACAAATACAGCATTGGTGTTGAAAGATAACAGAATTGCAATAACGGCTCTAGAAAAGCAAGACATGAGGAGGTGGCTGAAGATATTGATGGGAAAAGACAATATTACATTTTGTCAATTTTCTTTTTAGAGAAATGAGTAATAAGATCCTTGGAGACAGAAGGAGAGAAAGAAGTGAACTGTCTGAGGTTTGAAATTAATGATATCACAGAATCTTTTGGGATTAAAGGTGAGGCATTAAGCAAAATTAGAGAAGTTGCTGCTTACAAATAGGTAAAAACAAAACCCAGAGACTGAAAGGACATTTTCTACTAATGAAAGTCAAGCATTATTTTAAGTGAATCATAGCAGAGACCCTGCAGTCAGAGTAAATAGCCTTACAATCAATTAACCTGGTCTAATTAACCTTGAAGAAATGGATAATTTATTACATTTACTATTCTTAGTTAATTAACATATTATCTGGAAATTACTTTCTTTATCAATTTTGTTTTATTAGGTCTCAGGGTTTGAATTCAGATTTTAATTCGGTGGCGTGGGTGAAAAATGTGGGCATGCAAATGTGAAACAACATGGTTTGATGTTTAAAACAATTTACTTAAAGGGATTCAGCATAGAAAACATATGTTTATTATTTCACAATTATAACTACAGAAAGCTTCTGTGAAGAATTTGAAAAGCAGCTGAGTATTTTAACAGCAGGAAAACACTGCAGTCTCCAGATAATATTTTCTGTTTAAACTGAGGCATTTTCCTTTTTAGCAAAAAAGAAATTAAAAAAAAAAAAAAAAAAAAGGAAAAGAGAAAAGGGAAAAAAACCAGCATTGTAAACTTTTACTCAAGAAATAATGCTGAAAACTTTGGCTTTAGCACTTATTCTTTATTACTCCCACCTCAGGCAGCACAATTAAAGTTGTCAGGCGGCTTTCTGAGGCTTGGAAATCAGGCTGAATTGTTCCCTTCAGCAAAAGAGTCTTTTTGTGCATATGTTTAGATGCCTGAGTGGCCTGGCCCTCTCCGACTTCATTTTTACCCCCTCCTCTGGTGTTAATGGATTGAGGGATTTTTTTTTCATACAAACGTAGCGATTTAGAAGAAAGTGCAGCAAATACCTGCTGAGACAGCGGCCTGAGGCTGCAGAAGAAGCAAGGCCCCTGCTTAACTCACTCTGGGTGAAAGAATTGAAGGGTCCAGACCTGGAGGGAGCTGGAGCTGCTGGAGCCGGCCCAGAGGAGGCTCCAGGATGAGCAGAGGGACGGAGCAGCTCTGCTGCCAGGAAAGGCTGCCACAGCTGCCATTGCTCAGCCCGGACAGGAGAAGCTTTGGCCTCAGCTCCCTGTGGCCTCGCAGGGCCCGAAGGAGCCGCAGGAAAGGTGCAGAGAGACAATTGCCAAGGGCTGCGGGGCCAGGAGCCAGGGAATGGCTGCCAGTGGCAGAGGGCAGGGCTGGATGGGATCTTGGGCAGCAATTGTTCCCTGGCAGGGTGGGCAGGCCCTGGCACAGGGTGCCCAGAGCAGCTGGGGCTGCCCCTGGATCCCTGGCAGTGCCCAAGGCCAGGCTGGACATTGGGGCTGGCAGCTCCTGGGACACTGCGAGCTGGCCCTGCCATGGCTGGGGTGGGAATGGGTGGGCTCTGGGGTCCCTTCCAACATAATCAAATCCATGATTTCTTACGGTCATGGAGAAAGCCAGCAGTGCTGAACCACGGGCACCACATCCCTGCTGCTCCTCTCACCTCCTCTCACCTCAGAAATTACAGGAAGTGGCTTTCCATTGGTAAGAACTGGCCAGAAAGAAGTATCTGAAAACCACTTTTTTTTTTTCTTTTTTTTTTCTATTTTTTTTTTAAGAATTGTTTTCCTGCACCACAATTAAAATCTAAACTGGAAAAAAAAAAAAAAAAAAAAAAAAAAAAAAAAAAAAAAAAAGAAAAAAAGCCAAAGAAAATGGCTTTGATTTCTTTTCTGTGAAAGGGCTTGGAATTGCAAAACCGTGTCATGCTGTGTGTTTTAATATTTTTTAAATCAAAATTGCTGTTCAAGCTGGAATTATTTTACTTCGAAGTATAAATTTAATTCTATTTAAGAATTTTTAGCAAAATGCTAAAAGAAATCAAGTTATTCCTATCCACAAAAAAACCAAACAAACAAGCAACACATCTTCTATCTAGGAGATACAACAATACATGCCAGGAATTTTAACAATCTACTTAGATTATTGGTTAAACACAACTTCCTTTAGAATTATCTCTAGATGCTGTCAAGACATTTTCCCAGCTGTTTTGTAGTAACAGAACTTATTGTTAAGTAAAGATAAAAATGTTTTACTACAACTCAGCCTTTCACGGTTCCATACATACAGATGAATCAATTTTATTTTTTTTTTTTTCCACTGTTCTTTACACATTTCCTCCGTGCTCACATACATAAATATACACCTTCCTATACTTTTAGGCATTTACTGATTTCTTCAGTAAAGAAAACTGCTTGTAGTGGCCCAACAGAACTTTCCTCATGTGCTTCAGATATTTTTTAACCCTGCAACCACGATGTATGTGGATCTGGAGCTTGACCTCCTTTGGCCCATTACTCATGAGTGTATCTGTCTGAGGCTTGGAAATCATCACATTTTCCAAGCTCATAGGAAGCATTAAGATTATCCCTCAAAGCAGTGAAACTAGTTATTTCTTAAAGCTACAAATAAAATATATTATATTTTAAATTTATTTATTTCAAATTTATTTTATAAAATAAAATATGATTCTGCGTGGATGACCCACCTCAAAACCTGTTTGGCAACAGAAAGTCTAGTGATGAGAAATGGTCATAACTCTATGTTCTTACACAAAGTCAATAATCATTTTCAGATGGTCTTGTGTGGAAGCCTACATGCCTTGGATACAAGTTTACAACAATATTTTTCCAGGGAAAGCAAGTTCAGTTAAAAAGAAAGGATTTGTTTGCTGTTTTGGTGTTTTGTTACTTTTTTAATGTGGTTTCTAAGAGTTATAAGTTCTTCTGGGGAACTGTAAAAAAACAAACCCACTCTTCATTGGGACTTATTCTGAACCCAAAATTTTCCATACCAAGCACAGAGATAGACAGAGTGATTTACTGGCTTCTTTTACAGTTTTTGTCTCAATTCAAACAGATAGATCTGAGGTTTTTTCCCTATTCTGAGTTCTGTTTGTTTTTTTTTTACAGAAACATGTTGAAAAAGGGATTTGAAACTGAGAATGTGTCCTCTGCTTGTTTATTTAGTCATGGTGTTTTTGCAATGCCTTTGTCACAAACTCCTGCTAATGTGCAGTAATGTCTGCATCCAGGAATTATTACCTTTCTGTTTCAGGAAAGGGCAAAGAAAATAGCAGAGAATATTCTCTTTTCTGCAGGAAAACAATATTCTCTGAAAAAAAATCCCATGTTCAGTCTTATTTTTTGAATTATACTGCACATTGATTTTCTAGTATGGCAGAGGAAAAGCTTAATTTTTTCCCCAACCTTAAATTTCTGTAGAAAATTTTATTTTCAAAATGATTTAACCATCATTTTAAAGCATCATTCAATTCAGTTTTCAGTTAGTTATTTGAATGAGCTTTAAAGAAGGCTGAAATTTCCTCCTTTTTCCCCCCAGAAAAGTTTTTCTCTCACTGTTCTCTGAAATGATTTTTCTTTTTCATGATAGAAGAGGTAATATAACAGCTGATATCCAGTTATGTCACTGTGTGCCACTGTCACATTCAGACTTAAAAACTCAATGTTTGATGGTGTAACAGTATGCCTCTAAGCCCTTTTTTAATTGTCCTGTTCCAACGGCATTGCAAGATTTAGGTATCCATACAAATATATATATCTAGGTTTGAAACTATATAACTTTTTTGTTATGTAAAACATTACAAGGTCTAGAAAGTAATTTTTACTAATATTGCCTTCTTCCCATTCCTAGGACGCCAGCTAAGGCCTTAGAGGGTTGGAATTTTAGAACAGTTTTGTTTGAGATATCTCAAACAATTTTTTTACACATAAACTTTTAAGAGGTTGATTTTTATGTGATAAACATGGAAAAAAAAAAAGCGACAAATTAAAAAATCTGAGTGACGAATTATTTTTCTCACATTTGTAGTTTTTCATCAAAGATAAGAAGACAATCAGCAGCTTAATAATTCAGAGAGAAAAAGAAAAGTCACCCCTGTGGAAAAACCTGAAGATCAAGGACAGCTAAGACATAAAGGTGCATTCACAAGCCTAAAACCCAAAACTTTCTTCTTCAAAAAATTTTATATTTGGGAGTCAACAGCAAATTGGTGCCCAGTACTGGCCTGCCATACCTTAAAAAAATAGAATATTTCTATGATACAATGCAAAAGTTGTAATATGAGGCCATACTGGTATTTAAGTGACTCTTGGAACCAGTGAGGAATTTAGTGGCAATTTCAAATTAGAATTTATCTCCTAGAGACAACAGAGAAATGGTTTTACATCTGTCAGGAGAGATAATAAGGCTTGTTCCCCATAACTATACACCTGTACATCTAATATTTCTCATTTTTATAATGAAAACCAGAGGAACACCTTTTTTTTTTTTTTTTTTTCTTTTTATCCAAATATTGAAATACTGTATTTTGAGCACAAGATGATAATCCAAATCCATGCTCTTCAGAAGGCAACCAAAATTTTTCCCCACATTTCAGATAAGTTTTCAGATATCCATTTTGAGGTGAATCTCAGTTAGTTTTCTCATTCTTCTTCATGTGCACAAGGAGGAAACCACCAGAACCCCAGGAAATGATCACACATGTATCTGTCAGTCACTCATTAAAAATGAAGTCTGACTCTTACAGGATAAAACAAATCTCAGAGTAAATGTCCTGGCAATCGTTTTTACTATCACTAAGTCTCCAAAATCTGAAAGATAATCACATAGGTTTTGTCCTTACCCAAGTGCAAAATTAATGGACCAAGTAAAGATTCAGAAAAAAAATATCCTTTTCCTATAACATTTTTTTACTGCAGGGAAAAAAAAAATTAAGAGTAAAATTTGACTTTTGAATGAGATATCAGTGGGGGTTTTTTTCAACACTTAGAAATAACATGAAATCCAAAGATTGTTTTTTTATTAATGAGTTTATGTTGGTTTATTCAGTATATTATTGGCCAATAAAATATTAAGTCACAACAGATTATCAGAAATGTTACTGCTAATGACTCCATTAAAGTAATTTTTCAGTCACATCCTGCTGCACAGACTTTGAGATCTAAACTTATCTTTTTATAATTAGACTCATTTACAATGGATCTGGACTCAGTTCAGGAATCCAATGGCAGTCACATGAGCAAATTATAAATAGGGAGAAATCACACTGTAATACATACCACATATGTCAAATTTAAGACCAAGTAATGAGCAGTAGAGAGTTTAATGCTCTTCAGAAAATTTCAGTGTCAAAAATAAAAGCCTTATAAAGCAACAAGTCACGAAATCCTGAGGGTTTGCTTGTTTGGTTTTTTTCCCACTGAATCATTAGACTGTGAAATTTCAAAATCAGTTGCTTTATTTAGGGTTGGTAACAATTAATACCTGACATATAATTTGGGGTTTGGGTTATTTTATTTGTTTGCTTATTTTCAGATAACTTTCTTGTTTATCTCTTTATCAAAACCTTGAAAAAATCTTTAATTTAATCTTAAAAAGTCACTGGAAATGAATCAATGCTTTAAAGTTGTAATACTGGAAAAAAAATTAATATTGGAATAAAAATCAAAGATCTCCTTCTCCTGCATTTGAGTGGCAAACTATTAAAGTAGAATGAGAAAAAAACCCAAACAAATATTGATCTCAGAAATTAATATTTGTTAAATTAAAATGAGAAAAAGTCCTAAACCTGAACATGACAAATCCTGAGATTTTTTTATTTTTCATTTATTTATTTATTTGCTTTTTATTATTTTTATTTTTTTGATTTATTTATTTTTATTTGCATTTTAAAATCAACCTGTATAATTTATTTACCTGAACACATGATATATCCTTGGCTTTTAACTGTGTTTGACTAAATAACCTAATTAAAAATATGGGGCTAAAGATAACTATCTCTGTTTGACCTTGAAGTGAAACACCATGAAATTCCACTGACAGAGAGTTAGATTTGTAAATTCAGTTATTAGTAATATGTCTTCATTTACCATTGATAACCATTTTTGGCAAGATAATAATCACTGCTTAAATTCTTGCTGCCTCTGTGAGTGAAGCCAGAGTTTAACCTTGTGCTGTGGGATCTGAAGTAATTTTTTTCCATTAAAATTAAGGAAAAAATGACACAAATTATTATTATTATTATTATTATTATTATTATTATTATTATTATTATTATTATTATCATCATTATCATTATCATTATTATCATCATCATCATCATCATCATTATATTATATTATTATATTCTATTATTATCTATTATTATCTATTATTATCTATTATTATTATTAATAATAATAATAATAATAACAACAACAACAACAATAATAGTAATAACAATAATAGTAATGTACAATAGGTGAAATTTACCTTATGAAACCTGCCTCCATAGTGCCACATACCACAGCAGCCAGATTTTGCTTGGGTTCCTTAAGTAAATATCTAATTTGTTTACCCTTCAAATAAAAGACCAGACCAACTTATGAGCAAAAACAAAAGGCTCTTAAACATAAAAGATACAATTTCTTTATTCTAGAAATGGTAAAATATTTTTGTCTTAGAAATTAAAGTGAGAAACTGCAGTGTACTTGCAAAGCCAGTGCTTGCCACTTTTGATTTTCCACTTCCACATTAAAAAAATTTAAACATAATTATCTTTAAAAAATTATATTTAAACTAATTATCTTTAAAATACTATTTTATAAATCATAGTTTACCCCACCAGAAAAATATTTATATAATGAGTTCTCTATGTAATTTTTTTTAGGAAGTTAATTTCTGATTTAAAATCTAAGGAGAGCAGAATATTTTAATTATTAAGACAAAATATTAAATATTTTGCAGCAATTGGCAGAAAATATCAGAGAAAATAGGAAACATGACACTACTTCTGAAGGTAAGGTGTGTCTAAAGGTACTTAAGTTTACCTCAGAGATCGTTAATAGTAACTGTGATTAATTTACTTAAAGTTACTAAATTTGGTTAAGAGGATCAGGGAGCAAAAAAATAATTTTGAGCTGCCCTAGTAATATTTTTAACTGACCTCTTTTTTTATCTTTTTTTTTTTTCAGAGAGGTTTTATAGAATTATTTAATAAGTTTAATAAACAGACTGCCAAATAACTGCTATGTAGTGGTAGTGGTGGTAAGCTGCCCACTTTTCTATAAAACCTAAGTCCACTACATGTGATTTTATCTTTGTTATTAGATAGATGTGTAATTAAGGGTTGATATTCTCAAGTGGGGAAACATATTTGAAGAGGATAAAGACTGTAACTTGTCAAGTAAATAAAAATGCAAATCATCCCCTTTTCCTGTAGTCATTCAGAAACTGCCTCATTAATTTTATAAATTAAGCTGAATTAAACAGATGAATTAAATGTCTCGTATGGGTAAAAGCAGGAAACCTGCTATTGATTTTTTCATTTATGAGACCCAGTTCTGACTTTTTAAATGTCTGATGTCAGGCTGCAAGAACAAACCATGAATTCAAGCAAAAGTTAACAACCTTAAAGAGACTGAGATATTGCTTATCATATGTTTATTTTTTTCTTGCCTCCATTATAACATGACTAGATATTTGTTTGCTTATTATATTTTAAATGTTATGGAAAAACTACAGGGAAGAGACCTACACTGTAGCTGGAAAATTTTGCTGTAGGGAGTCAAAGGCAAGATGGGTCTTTCACTGTGTCCTTGGAAGAACTGAGTGAAGGATTCTACAGAGAAAATGTGAGAACAGCACTTTTCCAGTATAAATGACCCTGTGTTTCTGAAAACAAAGGGAAAACAGAATCCCAGAATCACAGAGGTAGGAAAAGATCACCAAGGCCATGGAGTCCCAGCTGTGCCCAATTCCTTGTCCCCAGCCCAGAGCACCCAGTGCCATCTCCAGCCCCTCCTTGGGCACCTCCAGGGATGGGCACTCCAAACCTCCCTGGGCAGTTCCAAGGCCTGGGCTCCCTTTCCATGGGGAAATTCCTGCTGCTGTCCCCCCTGAGCCTCCCCTGGCCCAGCCTGAGGCCGTTCCCTCTCCTCCTGTCCCTGTTCCTGGCAGCAGATCCCAAATCCCCCCGGCTGTCCCCTCCTGCCAGGGACTTGTGCAGAGCCAGAAGGGCCCCCTGAGCCTCCTTTTCTCCAGGCTGAGCCCCTTTCCCAGCTCCCTCAGCCCCTGCTGGGGCTCCAGCCCCTTCCCAGCTCCGTTCCCTTCTCTGGGCACGCTGCAGCCCCTCAATTCCCTGTGCTGAGGGGCCCAGAGCTGGACACGGCACTCGAGCTGTGGCCTCAGCCCAGCACCGAGGGACAATCACTTCCCTGGTCCTGCTGACCAGATAAGAACAAATAAACCCTCTTTCCCCAGGCTTTGGGAAAGAAGAGCCAACCCTAATCCTTGAAACTGAGCTTGAACCGTCTGTCCTACCTGAGCATACCCAGGACCATGACAGGTCTAGGTCCCCACTGGAAGATTCACTGAGCAGGGAGGACCTGTCCTTTTGTGGAGCAGAGGAAAATCCCTTTCTCCAGGTAAACAGGAAAGCAGACAGGCTGTTGGATGCTCAGAGGGCAAAAAATTCTCTTAATGTTGCTTATGTGTTTGATCTAGCTCCACAATGATTCATCTCAAATCCTTCTGAAGGAAAGTGACATTTTATCTGGTTTGGAGATACACTTAAACACCCAGAAATGACCCTAAGTGACTTTAATATATTTTCTCCTTGAATGAGGAAAACAAAGTTAGGACTAAATGGATATGATCCATTAAGAGTTCACAAATTGATTCTCTTGTGCATGTATATAACTTCTATTAATCATGATTTAAAATGAATCTAAGAGCCTGTGATCCTATTAGCTTACATTTTTGACCATTGACTCAATCAAGCAAGAAATATTAATCAGCACATTTTAAGCACTGAAAATAGCAGCAAATCCTTAAAAGCAGACCCATGTCAAGAAACCAATACCCAAAGAGCTACCATTAAATATTCATTATTCATGCATTACTTTTTTGTATGTATTTTTGATTCATTTGTGCTTTGGAATGTCAGTCTGAATAATAACTCTTTCAATAACTCTGTTTTTATGGTTGAAGAGAAATTCTAGAGGAAATTTCAAACCAAAAGTCTAAAAAAACTCTAAGGGCTGACTTCTACTTCAGAAATAGTATTTTCTACTTCAGAAAAGAAAAGTTCACTTCTAAATGAGGTCTTCCTTGATAAATAGATTGAAAATCTAAATTAAAAATTGAAGAGCATTTCAAACAAATCACAATGTGATATGTTATATGATTAATGTGAATTTGATTTAAAAAATTGTTGCACTTCTGCTAATGGACTAGGCTTAATGAGAAGCCATTTGCACTCATGCTAGAAATGCAGCTCTTATTTCTGATGACTCTAGCTCCATCAAAAGTTAACTAGTCTATATATTTATATCTGCTTTCCTGAAAATCACATGTTTTGCCTGCCAAGTGGCACAATTTGTCACACTGTAGACATCCACGGGTTTTCGCTTTCCATTTCACAAACTTGCTTCCTCCATCACTCATTGGCTGCTGGCACTCCATCCTCACCTCTCCTGAGGCAGGCAGCTCTTCAAACCCTCCTCATGGCATTCCATGACTAAAACTTCCAGTAACAGCCACGGTCCAGAAGTGTTTGTCAGACCAGAAAGGCTGAATTTATGAGCCAGTATAATTTAAAGTGCAGAATGTTTAATCCCTTCAATGCATGCACCAAGGACCTTGGCTTGACTCATTTTCAGAACTCGTTCTGGTTGTTGATTCTGTCCTGAGTTTTCTGACTTAAACTTTCATTTGCAGGTTGGAGGAGGATGGGATCTTCCATCAAAGTTTTATTTGCTGAAATATTGTGTCTGCAAAATTGATATCCACTGTGGTGAAGTGTTTTATTTTGAGTTTCTTGCACTGTGAAACACATTTTTTTGGGGGATAGTATTACTTACACTGTATGAATTTAGTAGTGTGCACTTTTGGGAAGGATTTTGTTGAATTGGTATGGCTTGGTTTGGCTGGGTTGGATTGGGTTGGGTTTGGTTGGGTTGGGCTTTGTTGGTCAGATCAAGATAAAAACATTCTAAAGTTTAAGTTCTTAGCTTTTAATTAATCCAACTTTCTACCCTTCTTACAGTCAACCCCTTCTTGCCTCTATTTTTCTGGAAAACTCAGTCATGTAATGCGGACGAGCTTGTGCTCAGGTTATTAACTACAAACCCATAAAACTTTACACAAACCTGCTATCCAATTCTGTGGAGGCAAAAAGTCAAGCTCTTAACATTTCCTACCACCTCAGGGCAAGAAAAAGACCTTTAAAACTTTTTTATAAAGCCTGGGTTGTTCAGGCAAACCCAGACAATTTAATGAGTTGTCCAGTTCCTAGTTGAGCTGATGTCAGACAGTGTTGGGCACATTCAGTCTGGGTTGGATATCATCCTTCTGCTCCTCCTGCCCTCTAACCCTGCCATGTTTTCTTTTCAAATAATGTTTTCAGGTTTGCAGGCCACAGAAACCAAGATTTGATGCACTCCTCCTTCTGGCACACAGTCCAGACTGTGACGTTTCAGAGGTCGAAATGAGCCTGTGGAAAAACATGAAATTGGGGCACAGATTTAGGCACCACTCTCATGGTATCTAAAACCATGAATCCCACCAAAATTAAGAGTTATATGTGTGTTTAAGTGAGGATATGAACCTAAGTAGAGCAGAGTTAAGAAACAGCAATTTCATTTGATAAGCACTGTGCTGTATGAATAATCCAGCTAAAGGAACCTGAACAACTTTTAAAATAAAGTATTTTTCCATTTGAGTAACAGTATTGTAATCTGGACCATTTTTATTTCCTCTTATTATCTGCTGTAATAGAAATCTAAACAAAATCATGATGGGAAACAAACAAGCAATTACAAAAGCAGTTCCAAGATTAAAATGATGCATTCCTCTTTTATTTTGCATTTTGTCTATTTGGTATTATTAGTTGCACACTGTAGTTACAATGTCAAATTTTCTTGACTCAGCTCTGATTTATTTTAGGACATTTATTTATTTTAAGAGATTTATTTATTTCTATTTATTTTAAGAGATAAAATGAAAGAGTGGGCAAAGTGTAAAATGTAAAAAGCCTTTCTCCCACTACAGGTGACAGCAACCTTAAGGTCATTAATTTGCTTTTCTTTCAGCTGAAATACTGTGTATTTCATGTAATGAAAGCATGTCATTAAACCTTAAAGTCAACCATAATCTTGCAGGACCATTTTATAGTCCTCCCTTTGTCTAGACAGTGTTTTCTTTCAAAGCCTTTGAAAGTAATCCAACAGCTAAATCATTTTTATACAGCATGCATGCCACACATGCTATACAACTTTTTGACAGAACTATAAAAAATTAAAGTCAATTAGTAACCCCAATAATTGTTCAGTGACCTTTAGCATGCTATAAACCTAGATCTGCTTGCCTTGAGATGTGGCCATCCTGTTTTAGAGCTATAATGAATGATTAAATCACTGAAACTATAACATGGAAATAAAAAAGCCACTAAATTACTATGAAGGAGTTATTTATTATATGAATAAAAAGCATTATGTGTGTGTGCAAATAGTTAAATGAAACAACTAGGGTTTTCCCAAGCCTTTTGGTGATAATTTGAGTTCAGAACCACTCATATTCAGAAATTTTTGAATAATTATTGCTCAATGGTTGAAATGCAAGGCACAAAGCTTTGGTTATCTCATATTTAAGATGCTGTGATGAAACATACAATCCTCCCTTCAGCATCACAGCCAGTATAACAACCAGCAGAGATGGAAGTTACATTCTTTCCCTTTCACGTGTTGCCTGTCATTGCCTTCTGAAAACAGCTTTATTTTGAAGCACAGTGGGCATAATGGAAGTAGAAAAGCTCTCCTGGGAGCTCTGGAAGACTCATGAATTCACCCTGTGTCTGAGTGACAGTGTGAATGTATCTCTGATGTGATCTGGGGACAGTGGAAGCAGGTGATGTGTTGTAAATTTACACCCTTTCCCCCTTGTGTTACAGTGAGATCTCTGACATCTTTTCTGGTTCTCAGTTTGCCAGTTTTTCCTCTTTTATTACAAAGTGTGTTTTCCAAGAGTGGTCCCTCACATCTTCCCTGACAGAGAACACAAAAACTTTCCCTGCAATGGCACATTCCAACTCCACAGCCTGTTTTCATGATAAAGAGTCACGTTTCCCTTCCCATCACATAATTTGTTTTCCCTCTCTCCACCAGGTCCCCAGTTCACTATATTAAACTGTCAAAAAAGCAGATTTCTTCCTAGAAAGGGCATGGAGGGGTTTGAGACAGTGATTTTCGCGAGAGGGTAGCAGCAGGTTTGGGAAGAGGATCCCAGGGTGTTGATGGCTGTGATGAAGACAGAGCAGGGTTTTGCATCACTGGTGGTTTTTGACCGCAAGGAAAGAGAAAAGTGTGAGCTCCAGCTGATGGAAAGAAATGTCATGATGTACATGTTTTCCTGTCAAATCTGTTCTGCCAGCTTCTTCAGGCAGAGGCGAAGAACTTTGTGAAAACAGGGCTGCAACAAGGCTTTCTTTGGAGTTCGGACCCTTCTTGAAATAGACCTGTTTAATCAGGACAATCTCAAACCATTTCCTACTCCTCCTCTCCACGTTCAGATCTTCAGTCAACAGATTCCTGACCCAGAACAAGATTTTTAGATGGATTTTTAAATACATTCACTGACACATACTGAAAACCAAATGTATCAAAATCACTCCTTAATGAAAACACTTTTTTTTAAATTTTTGAACAGAATTATTTTGGCAGCTGCTCGTGCAGCTAACATGCTGCTAACATGCAACCTGGTGATATTTTTGTACTCTGATAATTTCAAAGCTCTGGTTTCATTCAGATTAATGGCCTTTCAATTCTTTTGAGAATTCCTTGGTTTTCTTATTTCCCACATGAATTCAGGGTCCAGAGACAGCATTTCTATCCTTATTGTTAAATAAGTATTTACAAGAGTTGGTGAAATACAGCCACAGTTTTGAACATTTGTTTGTCTTTCAATCATTCTTCTTTGGACCTGATAAATAATGTATTCCATTATGTTGTTGGCAGATCTGAAAATGTGCACTGTTTTGGGTTTTTTTCCCCTCTTAATATAAGGTATTCAAAACCAAGGCGACGCTTAAACCCCATTAAAATTAATAAATGTTTATAGATCTTTCCAAAACAGAAAGTGAATAAACTCTGCGTTGTTTCCTAAACCCTGATTCATCAATATGAAATGGAAAAGTGTGAGAATTTTTCTTTAATATTTTATAGATAGAGTTTTCAATATAGCAGTTGCATAAAAAAAGTATTTCCAATTAATGTCTGATCTTTGGAGTAGATGAAGAGAATGCTCAGAATCTCAGAGGTGGTGAAAGTATTTTTTCCTACTATATTTTGACAAAATATATTTATGGTAGTTATATTACTCTTTTATTTGGGACAGACTGAGAGGAAAATTCAGTCCATCAAAGAGGATACTTTTAGCTATATAACTCTTAAATTTTCGTTTATTGCTCACTTAGATGATTTATTTTGTCTTTTATTTCATGTATCCTTTCAGATCAAATAAAGATGAAGTGTTCTGACAACATCAGGTGAAACAAATAAACCCTCAATATTTAGGCTGTCCTTTGCCACAATCCTGATAATGTGGAAACACTGAAAACTTTAATTGTAAGTTCCCAAGCCCAGCTCAGAAGGACACAGTGCCCTCCATATTTTCTGTCACCTCCAGAATCTCTGAATCTGACAATTTCACATTCAATGTTCTGATCATTTCAAACCTTTCCTTCACCAGAAAAGAATTATCTTGAAATTACTCTCAATTATTTCCAGCACTTCTTGTCTTGCAAAAACAATATTCAAACTATAATTATAATTACTATGGGGTTTTTTTCAATAGCTTTGTGACTGAATCAAAATAAAAATTGAAATAATTTTAACTGAACAGTCAATTAAAATAAACATTTTCAGGATTTGGGGGAATTCAAGCAATTCTGAGGTCTGAACATGAAATGTTTCTTTGGTCAGTTGTTAACAAAACTTTATGAAAAAAATGGAAATGAAAATATTTAAAACTTGGATTCTGTTCAATCATTCTCCAACTATTGATAAAGCCAGAAGCACTGGATATTCCTGGCATTCTTCTATTAAAATGTGCAATACATTCAAAAACAGCAAGACTGGGACTTGATGAAAGTTTGAGTGACTTTCACACCAGAAAAAGACATGCCTAGTGGGAGCTCCCAGTATCTTACTGAATTCTACTGTAAAACAGAAAGAAATTGAAAGCATTTTTCATCATATTTTGAGTCAAGGGTAAGCTTCTGTCTACTTCAGAGTAGAATAAGACTGCATTTGTCACTTGAGGTTCTGACAACTTCTCTTCGCAGGGAAGTAAAGTGAATTTTTTCAAGCGTCTTTTAACTCCTAAATCTGAAATTAGCTTAAATAATAGATGCACAATTCTTCCTCTGTATTTTTTACCTTGATCTTGCCCATGTATGCTCTGAATTTCATGAAGGGGTAATGGTGCTTCATGAATGGTGCCTTCTTTCCGAGAGAAAATAAATTATGTGCACCTGACTCTCGGAAGGAACGTGTTGATAACCGTGGTCCTTTGATCATGGTGAGGGAAGTCAGCCACACCACAATATTTCATGATCCTTTAAACCCCTAGAATGTTTTTAACTCCTGCCGTGGATGAACAGCAGCACTGCCTAACTTTTATCCACATTTATAAAGCTGAAGAGAAATAATGTAGAAAATCATTCTTTCTGATATTTTGGAATCTTTTTTCTGGAAATATCTCAGGGTTTGGTGTTTTTTTTTGTTGTTGTTGGTTGGGTTTTTTGTTTTTTGATTTTTGTTTTTGGTTTGGTTTTTGGGGTTTTTTGTTTGTTTGTTTGTTTTGGGGTTTTTTTGTTTTTGCTTTTTAACTCTTCTGAGTGAAGGACCCAAGAGGTCTTTGTGGCTTCAGTAAGGTGCAGTGCCCTTTTCCATCCACTGACAGGAATTCTCAAAAAAACACAGATTAACATTTTCCCTCCTGTCATGGTTCCACGACCCCCAGCCTCTGCAAGAAATTACCACTCGTGCCAACCAAAGCCTGAATTAGGTTCAGTGCATTCAGGAGGCAAGGATCAGGAACTGAGCTCATAATGAAAGGGACCAGCTATTTTTCAACCCAGCTTTGTTCAGATTTCTGATGCTTAAGCCCCCACAGGAGATGTGCTGGAGCTTAGCTGTGGCATCAGCATAATTATGCTGTATAAGGCTGTCTTTCATTTTTCACCCAGAAGTGCAAATCAATGTTGCTGTGGTGCTATAGTGATCTAAAACACGATTTCAGACAGCCAGAATTCCTCTTTAAATAAAGAGCAGGTTACAGATAGGACCAACACAGTCCCTCGACTCTGAAAGTAATATTGAAACATGAGAGCAGAACTCTTTAATCTACCCAGTGGAAATACTTTTTTATCAGAAACTGAGAAACAGAATCTGCCACATTTACATTAAACAGAAGTCTTACGTGAGATAGAAAGATAATATCATGAACAGCAGTAAGTGGGATTTGTCTTTTGGGAAAAAGTAAAACAGCCTATCTCACAATCCTTCTATTACAAATAACACCTCAACCTTGCCCATCACATCTCTCTTCTACGGAATCAGATTGAAATTGCCATTTCATACGTATTTCTCTTCCAAAATTTGTTCAGCATCTTTTGGGATTAGGGCAGAATGTTTGCTTCTTTCACTGCCTTGAGCACCTTTCCCCATAATATTAATTCAACAACTTAGGGCATCAAGAAGGATCAGAGGCATCATTAACACAAGAGTTTTTCTTTATGTCTTGCTCATGACTAGGCTTTTTAAGGTTGACTAGAATAAAAAATAAATTAGAAAATTAAAAAAAAAAAAAAGGAAAAGGAAAAAGAAAAGGAGAAAAAGGGTCCTGTAACCTCTCCTCATCCCATACCCTGAAAATTTCTATACATACAGGATTAGGGCAGGTTTTTTAGGCCATGAATAAAACTAATGGTCAAATACAGGATTGAAGAGTCAGCATAAAAGTGGTAGAGTGGCAAATGTTATCAACAAAATGAAATAGGTTGTTTTTATTTGGGAATTTTGCTCATTCTGGAGTATAAAATGGTACCTAAGAAGAGTAGCAAATTTTAAATGTGCTGCTGAAGAAAAAGAATAAAACAAGAACTTCTCTTTGTAACTTAGAAGGTAGTGAGAGAGGGATTGTTTGTTTGTTTGTTTTTTACATCCAATCTATTATTTTGAAAGTTTGAAAAAATATGGATACAGTAGATCCTGGAGAAACAGGTATTTCTAAATGATAAATTAAGATATTTTGACTAATTGCAATAAAGACAGTGAAATTATCTAGATGGGGTTCATTCCTCTTCACATTAGGTTGTTAGCTTCTTAAATAAATTTTAAAAATGGTATTAAAGTTTTAAACTGTTTTTGGTTTGCTTTCAGCAATGGAATATTCCAACACCATAAGGCACAACCATAAAATCATTAAGCATAGTCAATAACTTGTAAATTTCTCTGTGAAAAACAGGGTGCTGTGGATGTTCTGTGTTACTGCAGACTTGAAAGACTGATAATTTTTTTTTTTATGATTGCAAATAATATAATAAAATTTCTCATTTTTCATTTCCCATTTATGCATCAATAAATAATAAGATAATATAAATAGCAATCATATAATAAAACAAATAATAAATAATAAATAATATAATATACATAATAAAATATAAATAATAATAAATGAATGTTATCGTGTTTAACAATTCCTCTCCTTGTAATCAGGATTTTAAGAACTAGTGCTAGTAGCAAATATAAAATTATTACATATGCATTTTCATTTTCATCATCTCAGAGCCCTTTTATCTTTTTAAGCTGTAAATGGCAATTAGTGTCTGAAGGAAGGCCAGATGCCAAAAAACTTAATGCTATAAAAAAAGTTTAAAAGCTTCACTGCTTTTATTCTACAGGTCATCATTATTGATGCTGTTATCAATAGATGAGAAACCAGAGCACCTGAATCAATTTAAGGTGATACTGTTAAATAAAAGTTCCTCAGAAGCATTTAAAACACAATATAAAAAAAGAGTCAGTATCAATTCAAAACAAAACTGTATCCAGAAACCAGAATTCCAGAGCAGACTTCCAACGGTGGTTGAGAGATTAAGATATTTTGATTTTCAGAGGAGCTGGATATAACCAAAGAGACTGCATGACAAAAAGAGGGGGATACCTGCTTTGGCTATTTTGATTTGTAAATCCCATGTATTTTTTGTGCTGTTATTCCTAAGCAGACTTAAGGGATACTAGTTCTCCTTTTAGCATTTACAGCTAAAAATGTATATGTTTAAATATACATGAAATATTTCCTAGAAGCCACTGAACATTGCAAGAGGGTTTTCATTTCTTGTTGACATTTTGCTGAGATTTCAGGGTGAAAATGACTTTTCTTTAGAAACGGGACAAAACTGATGGAATATTTCAGCGAGTGCTAGAATTATTAATAATTTTCACCTGTTTGGTTGATCTGTCTTTCTTGCACACCCAGGCCAGGAAAACCAGGTGGATTGTGGTTCGACCATTTGTATAAAAATTATTACTACTAATATTATTATTATCATCATCATTATTATTATTAATAATAATAATAAAATAAAGAAGAAAAAGAAGAAAGAAGAAGGAAGAAGAAAAAAGAAGAAAGAAGAAAGAAGAAGAAAAAAGAAGAAAGAAGAAGAAAGAACAAAGAAGAAGAAAGAACAAAGAACAAAGAAGAAAGAAGAAGAAGAAGGAAGAAAAAGAAAGAACAAAGAAGAAAGAAGAAGAAGGAGAAGGAGAATGAAAGGCCCACACCAAAGAAACAAAAATGCTTATATTAATTTTTCCAATTTTTCTCTCATTTTTCCAGTTTGGAAGGTATAAAATTTGGGACAGGAAATGCCATTTAAGAGCAGGCAAATATAATTACAACTAATCTCAGCACAATGAGGGTTATGATGTATAAATACAGTTGAGTAGTTACTTCAATGCTGACTTCAAACTTACATATGTCCAGAAACACCTTTTGATTTACTCCCAGTGAAACAAAAGTATTCAGGATTGCTTACTGAAGAGTGTGAAAAATAACAGTTACCTGAGGAATAAGGCTGTATGATGATTTTCTTTACATTAGAAAAGTCCCCTAGATAAAGCAAACTAAAGGAAGCCTTTTAAACAGAATTTTGATTTCTTATTTTGATTTTTTTTTATTATTCCCATGAAAAGCATGAGCTCTTCACAATCTTTTTGGTGTCAAATATAAGGGGAAAAAAAAGATACATACTTGTGCAGCTTATAATAACCACTGCAGAAAGTTATACGTCCTATCATCTTAGAAACAAGAGTAATGTGAATTTTCCTAAAACTGAAAAGTGCTGAAATGGAATCAATCAGAGAGGCTCTCACAGTAAACACAAAGCAATCTTGGGTAGGATTGCAGCAATACTCCCAGCAAAATCATCTTAGCATATTTACCAACTAAAACAATATTTTTCTTTGACAAGGCACTTTACACTGTCTTCTTGAATTGTCTTTATCACAAGTCTGATACAATCTAGAGATAAATCTTCTTTTATTTGGTTATGCAGAGAGGAAAAAAAATCATAGCAGACTCTGCTCATTTTTTCCAACACAGGCTGATATTTTACAACTGATATTTTACAATTTTAAAACTGAGCATAATGTCTTACAAAATTTGCTCCAAAATGTCTCATAATTACCTACCGAATGAAACATATGTGACTACGCCTGACTATACCTTAATTAATCTGCATCTAAAACAAAAGTCTGTAAGTCTTGTTGTTATTGAAATAAAAATGGAAGTCATTACAGACCTGCTCGAAAATGATGCTAAATTATCTGTGATTTCAGTTTTGAGGATAATAGAAAAAAAAGAAGGAAAAAAAAAAAAGAAAAAAGAGAGACGGATCACACGTTCCCTTGCGTATTACAGAACTGCAGAATAGTTTGGTTTTGGAAGGTTCCTGTGGAGCTCCCTCAGCCCAGGCCGTGCCCAGCTGGGGCTGCCATGGCTCCACACAGGGACACTCCAGGCCCTCCCTGGGCAGCTGTTCCAGGCCTCTGCCCCTCCATGGACACAAGTTCTTCCTCCTGCCGGGCTGCCGCTCGCTGCCCTTTATTTTATTCTCGGCAGCGCCCGGCAGAGCCCGGCCCCATCCTCTGGCAGCCCTCGGAGATGTTTGTGTGGATCCACGGGATCCCCTCCGGGCCTTCCCTTCTCCGGCCTGGCCGGGCCCGGCTCCCGCAGCCTCTGGAGCTGCTGCAGAGCCCAAATGCTGTGTGCGGCCTCCCCTGGGCCCTGGGCGGCAGCTCCTGGGCTCTGCTGGCCTGAGGAGCCCGGGGCTGGAGGCAGCGCTGCACAGGAGCCTCAGCTGGCCGGGGCAGAGGGGCAGGATCCCCTCCCTCACCTCTGCCCGTTCCCTCACACCCAGGCTCCCCGGGGTCCCAGGACTCTCGGTCACCTCACGGCCACCTCGGCCCCCAGCGGCACCCCCGGCACCCCCAGGCCCTGCTGGCCCTGCCCGTGCCCCTGGGGGAAGAACCTCACTGGGTTTCTCTCCACTCAACTCTCCAGCTCAGCAAGATTTGTTATATTAGTAGGGAAATGCCTGAGTCCCATTGATAGAGGCAAATGCCACTAAACTCCCTACCATATGCAAATTTTAAAATTAAGTTGTCTTTTATTAGCATTTCCTCCTTAAAACTTCCTACACGATTCAGCCTAATTCACAAAAGAAAGGAGTCTTAAATTAAGTCCAAAGGCTTAGTACTTCTGAGGCAGAGCAGAGGCAATTTTAGACTGGCTTATCCTTCATATCCGTTCAATTAACCTCTCGGAGCTTTAGAACAAAAGTCAGCGTGATGGGTGTCATTTGAATTGAGCAAATGCCATCTCTCCATCAAAGTATTGACTCACATCAGGCATTCCAAGCCAAGATCAGGACTTTAAATGAGATGGACAAACTGAGCTAATTGTTGCTGTTCCAGAAGCCTTACCTCACAGGCTGCGCGAAGCTTGACGTTTGACAAGCACTTCCCGCGTGTCTGAAGCAGTAGCTCTCAAAGTGGTCAATATTGTGTGCAAAATCAATATTTTTACAGTTTTTGGGGGATGGATCTTGATGTAGGGACTTCCCGGGTTGCCCAGAGAAGCTGCGGCTGCCCCTGGATCCCTGGAATTGTCCAGGGACAGGTTGGACAGGGCTTGGAGCAAATTAATTTTATCTCTGCCATGCACCAAAATTAATTGAGGGCTTTTCAACAAAAGTTGAGCAAAAACCCTTCAAGTTTTTTTCAATCCCAGAATCTCATGTTTCTTACCTGAAAGGCCAGAAAGTGATTGAACATGAATTTTTAGGGTCACCTTTTTCCAGACAAGCCTTTATCAGATTGGACGACCAATGGAAGTTGCTGGTGAAGTTGAAGTGAATGGAATTATCACTTTGTTTTCTCTTCCTTGGTGACCTGTAATATTAAAGTTCTTATAAATCAGAAAGCTTTAATTAAAAATCTGTCATTTGCTAACTCAGAATCCACAAGGCTGCCATCACAGTTGCTGTTGATAATGGTATTTGTTTGTATCATCATCTACCACAAGTAGAATTCTGGTGAAGGATGCTTGAAAAAAGAAAAAGTAAATATCTGATTTAGTGTAAAACTTCAGCTGTCTTAAATCACTTCTATTTTCACTTATCTTTCCAAAATATTGTAGTTGAAATTCATGTAAAAATGAAAGAGAAAAATATCAATTTCACTTTGAAACTCCAGAAAACTTGAAATGCATATCCAGAGCTCTTCTGTACACCTTTGTAATGGAAACTTAGCATGAAACACAGAAAAAGTCTCAAAACTAAGGAACAAAATCCCTTTGATGCACCACTGAAGGAAATACTATCCAAAATATTTGGTCTGTAGTCCTGAGAAAAACATCAGTTTTTTCCCAGGAATTAGAGATATTGGATAGTACTACTAAATTTTGGAAAGATGTTTAGAGGCTGTGTCTTGGCTTTGTATTTTTTAAATGTCAGATAACTTTGACATTGAAGTTTATTATAGGTTTCACTGTAATAAAACAGGTAGGAAACACTTGAGCCTGTGAACAGTTTTGCATATCCAGAATTTTAGTGTAAGAACATTTTTTTAGTGCCCCTTGGAGAACTCTGCTGAAGCTTCAATGAGATAACAAAATTGATCCAAAACATATATAATAACACTGATAGATTTTTATTAGCTTTGTAATTAGCATTTTGACTTGAAAGCACATTGGCAATGATTGTGCTTTGCAAAGAACCTTGGAGCATCCAGACATTTCAAAAACTTTTTTTTTTTATATTTTATTTATAAACCCTTAGCTGCTAAAAATAAATAATTATAATTTCTGCTTATTAACAGGAAAAATGCTGAGATTAATTGAAGGTTAATGTCTTAAGTAATTCAGAAATATACCTCAAAATCAATTTGGGTGACTTTATATTACATTGTCATCTGGGAGTGAAAAGTAATAATCTCCTTTATTCCCTCTGATTTTGAAAACTTCAAGGGTTTAAATACGTATTTTGAGCAAATATTTCTTCTTGTACAAATATTGGAGATCAAACTGATAAGGTTTGGCTAGAAATTTTTGGCAGTGCTGGAAAATTATGGATGAAACGCAGCAATGTTTGATTGCACAGCACACAATGCATATGAGAGCAGCAAAGCACCAGAAATGCACTTGTGCTTCAAACTGTCATTAATTAATCTGCTGGGTAAATGCGGGGTCATTTATAAGCAGAGAGATTAATAAATTTTGTGTCCTGTCTTTACAGAAGAAGCACACAAATCCCCGAAGAGATTTCTTGTTAACACACAGCGCTCCGCCTGTGTAAACAGGCAAATAGAGCTCGAGAGTCTGACATTTAATTACCAAAAACAAATAAGGAGATCCACACCCAGGGAGTGAGAAATAAAAACGCATATTTAAACAGTGAGATCTTGCTTCAAAGTGAAATGCAAGCCCCAGCGTTAGGAGAAGTTTGTCCACAGGCATTATAATCCCTAATATTGTTGATTTCCAGCCCGTTCAGAGCTAAGGGATAGATGCCAGGATTTTCAAGAGCAAGGATCACTGCCTGGATTTTGTCACGAGTCCCACTCCTGGGTAAATGTGCCCAGCACGCTGAGAGCAGTGCAAACAGATTTGTGACTGCAAACTCTCTTTCCGTGCCAACTTAGCTTCCCAAACACATTCCTAATAAATAAAATTCATATTGATAGAATATCTGGGTCAAGGAAATAAGGACATATTTTAGTTTCATCCACATATTAGTTAATATACCATATTTTTCATTATCTCCTGTTGCTTTCTTTTTTGTTTTTTGTCCCCCATGTAAATTCCAGTTTTTGGAAACTTGGCTTTCAAACAGTGATGAGACCACTCAGGCTCCACTGGGAGGACTACTTATTATTGATTAGGCAAGATTCCTGACTATAACCTGAGGCAATATCTATGTTTGGGTGTTTGCAGTCATGATCCTGAAGGAAAAAAACTGGCACTGAACTTGATAAGCAGATTATTGATGAGGAGAATGGGTGATGGGAACAGATGGACACAGAGACAGATGGAGATTTGGGCTCTCCAAAAAAACCCTCCTGGTGCTTTTTGCGTTTTGTGCTTGACACTGACCCAACACAGGTGCCTTTAAATGAAAGTGAAACCAAAACCAGCTCAGGGTCCTTCTCTAAAATCGAATATTTCATAAAGAACTCTTACTATAACCTCACTGGAGTTTCCTGTAGCTGAGATAGAAAGAAGCATAGAAAGAGAGAAAAATATCACTCTGGATGGAAACAAAAGATTGGACCTATATTTAAACATTTGTTTATTTTTATTTAATTTTTTGAAAAAAAAAAAAAAAAGGGAATGGTAAAGAGAAGTATTAGAAGATGAACAAAGGAGCAAGGAAGACCAAGTTTTGAAAAGTGACTGCTATTCTAAAAAGTTTTTTTCCACTTGCTTCAGTGTTTCTATACTTTCACAATTGAACTGCTGTACTTATTTGTTTGCTTGATGGATTCTTCTCCAAAGAGGTGCTATTGCAAAATCAATAGAAAATTTTTGGCTGTGTGAAGGGTTTGCATAACTATAGAAGTCTACAAAATGTAAGGTAATGGAAAAACCAAATAGCAGGTTTCTAACAATAAAATTAGATTAATAGTTCCCATATCTGCAGTGCAGCATTTTACAATTCAATAACCATAATTTTATTACAAAAGTAAAGAACAGTAAGGGTATAAAGTTTCCAAGTAAGATTTAAATTAACATCTTTGCATCAAGTGGGAAAGGGGATCAGAATGTGTCGAAACTTATGGCATCAATTTTGTTATTTATCTGATTTAAAAAAAAAAAAAATCTGACTGATTTTTCAGTGCAGTCTCTCCTTACTGTTACCTCCTTTTCACTTGAAGGTAAAGGGGTGTCTAAAAAAAAAACCTTCTTACTTGAACTTTGGCTTTTAAAAAGGGGAGAAAGCAGATGCCATAATATAATAGCATATTTTACTTCTCTTTAAATTGTTTGCTCCAACCCCCAAAATTAACCCCCTGTGTATACCAGAACGGGGATCACCCAAAAAAACCCCTACACTTCTCTAGCTGTTTAACACCCAATTTTTACAATCTCATAATTTCTCAATGAGGAGAGTTGTGTCTGTTTAATGGCTCTTTAAGGGAGGCAGTTTAGATTTTTCGGTAATTTTTGGTTAACTAGATGCCTCCTGTTTAAGGAGAAAGTTGTGGAGCCTTGCTGACAGGATTTGTTGTACCTCAAAAATCATCCCACACTCTGAATATTTTGTCTCCCAGAGAAGAGGAGAATTTCTAAGGAAAATATGAGGAAAAGCCTATAGAAAAAGGATATGTATGTTTGATATGGTGTTTTAGGACAGCATTTGGGGTCGTGTAGCATAGATGAGCAGTTTTGGGAAGTAAAGTTTTCTGGTTTTTTTGTGAAAAATATGAATGTTTATAGTCAATTTTTGAAATCCTTGGAAGGCAAGCTTTCAGCCTAGCTATCTCTCATGGTGCGAAATCTGTTTGTGCAATTTCAGAATGTGTATAATTATTTCAGAATTATTTTAATTATTTAGAATGCAATTATTTTATTGCATTCTTGTTTTGCCCTTCTCTCGGCAAATGACAATGAGAGAAAAACTTGCACATCAAGGACTTGCAAAACTCAACTTCTTCCTCCCCCCCAGAACAGGAGAAGGCAGAACACAAGGATGAGCAAACATTCCCTATAAATGGGCATTTTCAGTCAATTCAAACTGAAGTGTCAATGCAAGTTATTCCTGATTTGTTTGTAAGACAAGAATGGAGTGGGGACTGTAAATTCTTCCTCCAGGTGTGCACAGCTCCTTTCTGGAGCTGATTCTGCTGCACAGGAAATGATGTGTTCTTATGTAAACTGCCAGGAAGAAAAGAAAAATCTGGAATTATGAGTTGAATAAATAAAATCACAAAAATTCACTTGGAGTAAAAATTAATATTTGAGGATAATCACTTAATTTAATGGTATTTCTCATATTTTCTGGGTCCAGGAGGCTAAACCAGTTTATTTATATCTAAGACACACACATTTTGTAAACATCTGCATAACTGAAATATAATGTTGATGTACATTTATCCTTAAACTGTAATATTACACCCCCAAGTATAACAGCTTTTTAATCACTTTATTAGTAGTTGTTTAAAATATGACTACTAAAAATATAGGTGAACATGGTGTTATTCTTGCTCATTTTTCTGTGCATTTAAATTCAGATGTTGGTACAGCATTTTGGAGATTCCAAGCAGGAATATTTAGAAAAGTCCTTGTTTCACAATGTCACTGTAAAATAGTAAGATTTGGCTGCAAATGACACTTTGTCAAAATTACATTGTCTAATATGCTGCAGTTTTGAAGATAATGTAGTCAGTGATAATTACCTTTTATTAGATAAGACACATATATAGCCACAGAAATGGTTATAAAACCTCCAGGCTGCTATTCATTTTTAGGTATTAAACTGCAATTTCTGACCAACCTTGACTTGGATGAAACACTTTTTAGGCAACACCCACTATTCCAACCCCTGTGGTGTAATTATAGCTGAGCAGCTCTGCAGCCATAGCTATAATAAAGAGACTTTTGTCCTTCTTTGGAAAAGAGAAAACTTGTCTTGATCCTTTAGGTCAGTTTATTCTGTTAAATTCATCCTATAAAGGTATTCTCTGAGGCAGGACTGAAGGAGGATGAGATGGTTTTTGTAATGCTGACATCCTTCAGGTTAAGAGTCTTAGTTGCAAGTTTAGAAACTGCAATTAGGACTTAATGTAGCACTCTAAAAACACACTTTTTTTGCAAAATCTTGAATAGTTCTTCTGGTTGTTTTTTTTCCTTTCCTTTCTGAATATATAAAAGGGTGATATGGAGATGATTCTGTGACCTCAGCATGACTGGATAAAAGACTGTCTTTGGTGGTGTAATGTGTTTAGGATAGGTTTGGGTCACACAGCTTGAACACAGACCATACTTATATTATTCCTACAATACCTAAATGCTGCAACTTTATAATGAGCCTCTGTATGATTAAGCAACAAATCAGGCACATATGATCTGAAAATTCAAGGCATTTATTTGCTTGCACGGTGACCCAACTGGTTTACCTTCGAATTTCCACCCTCAAATCCCAAAAAAGTTCTATTTCAGATAGTTGAATATTTGTATTTCTGTGTTTTCGAATCTATCCCTGCAGACATAGCTGGTTAGCAACCTTCCTATTTTACTTGCAGCTCCAGTGTTTTCCTACTCTATGCCCAGATGTGATGATAACTGCTGTGATGAATTGCATTGCAAAAGTTTTCATTGTTTTTAACAGTTGCTGAAGCTGCTCTGATTCTTCATCTTTATCTGAGCAGCACTTGAGCTCACAAGTGATGTTTATCAAAGGTACACAATAACATCTGGAGTCATCGTCTAGAAATGAAGCTGTGAAAGAAAAGGAAATTGTCTTTTCCAGTCTCTCTGATCTCAATCTGCCAAGAAGAGCAGATTTTATTTTACTTTACTTTTTATTTTACTGTGCTTCAGTACGACCTTTGTAAATAAAGAGCATTTAATAGCATCCAAGCCATATTTAGAACTACACAAGTAACAATGTCCTAGAAAGATGATTTGCTTCCTTTATGTTTTAACTATTTTCTTATTATCCCAGGAATATGCAGAAAACTGGCTCCATTTCCTTATCTGAGAATGCAGCTGAGTATATTAAATTCTACATCCATTCCTGGTCAAACAGGGTTCTCTAGTCTTTGAGGTTTGAGAAGTTTGGGTTACAGATTAAGAAAAAATATTATTTTAATTGCATGTAGCTTAGCCAGGGGAATGTAGTGCATCTTGGTCCAGTTTCGTATCCTTTAAACTTGAGTTTTGTGTCATTTTGTGAATTCCATTGCCTGTGCTAAGCACCTGGCTTAAGAAAGAAGAGAGAAGAGAAGAGAAGAGAAGAGAAGAGAAGAGAAGAGAAGAGAAGAGAAGAGAAGAGAAGAGAAGAGAAGAGAAGAGAAGAGAAGAGAAGAGAAGAGAAGAGAAGAGAAGAGAAGAGAAGAGAAGAGAAGAGAAGAGAAGAGAAGAGAAGAGAAGAGAAGAGAAGAGAAGAGAAGAGAAGAAAGAGAAAAGAAAACCCCAAAACAAAAACAAATACCAAAATAAACCAAAACCAATCCTGACCAAACACAACTTCCCCTCAAAAAACCCCAAAAGCCCAAACCACTCCCCCATCCAAAAAAAAATAAGAAAAAAAGCCCTGTAATACCACTGTGTCCACAGGAGATAAAATAATAAAGCAAAATGGATATTTTAACTTGTTTTTACCTGTGAATACACAGGTTTCTAGTGGAAATTGATACCTCCACTTATGCTGTGGTGTTGATAGTGAGAAGAAAGACAGAGGAGATTTTTGTCATTGTTCAAACTCCCTAAGAAAGGTGCAACAACTTAGTCAATATATTTTAAAATCAAAAGAAGGATTAAAAACTTCAAAGAGCAGGAAGAGTCAGTTGATACTAATTTTGCAGCTCTGTTTGTTTCCCATCCTGGTCTCAATTAATAATATCACACTAAAAAAGGAGGTTATGTCCTCAAAGACTGTATGGAGGATTAGAAAAAAATGGCTGCTAAAACTTACATCCGAGTGATTGACAGTGACAAATTCAAATTCAATTTTCTTTTTATCTTTTTTTTTCTCAAGAGTATGAAAATGTGTCTAGGACTTCTATAATGATTTTCTGAGTGAGACAATGAGAAAATGCTTTTTAAACTTTCTCATTCTGAGTTCTCACATCAAACCTTCAAGCATCTATGAGCTACCAACTTCAATAATTACAGTTGGAAGAAACTAAGATATGTGTTTGTCATGTCACAAACAGCCAAATGAGAGTGTTGACCACATCCTTAATTTTGTGAATGAGCCACCTTGGCTTTGACTAGAACTTTAATGTCCAATTCCTTGGCACTTAAAACCTTGCCAGCTGAGATTGTTTCCTGTTAGTGTTCTGCACAGAACAAAATGTGCTCATAATTCATCACCAGATCTGTCAAAGCACCCAGGGAAAGGTGCAAGGGATGGATCTGGGGATGAGCAGCCCAAGAGCAGCCCTGGGACAAGAATTTAGGGCTGCTGGTGGGTTGGATGGGATCTTGGGCAGCAATTGTTCCCTGGCAGGGTGGGCAGGCCCTGGCACAGGGTGCCCAGAGCAGCTGGGGCTGCCCCTGGATCCCTGGCAGTGCCCAAGGACAGGTTCCGTGGCTTAAATTCTACTCTTTTCTAATAGAAAATTGACATTTCCTGTTTAATGCTCACTTGTGTCAGCAGCCATAAAATATTTGTGTATTACTGTTAGTGGTGAATAGCAAAACTGACTGAATTAAAATAGTTTACACTGAAATTTTAGCTTCAGTTAAAGTTTCATGAGAAAATTCAATTATATAAGCTAGAATTAATATAAGTAAGGATTGTTTTGAAATTATGGGTCATAGCTGATCAGAAAAATTTGGAATCAGAAACCAATTAAGTTCTTTGAGGATGCAACTTTGACACTTTTTTTCCTTCAGGAAAGGTGTTTTCTAGTGCAACTGCTCTATGTTTTATTCCAATGCTGATTTATACAATTTTTGAAGCTTCTACAAGGTTTCCCTTGCCTGAATGCTATTTTTAAATGTCTAAGCTGTTAAAGCAATACCATGGGATATATAATGCCTGAGTTTCACGTTTCTTTATTTAGGTCCCAGAACAAAAGGTGTTGTAGTGTGTGGTGAAGGGGAGAAGCAACTTGAGGAATATAGGTGTTGAGGAAAAGGGGACAGGGAGTTTTCCATCATCACAAAATGAAGAACAATTCCCTATATCTTTAACACGTTGGGTTCAGGTTTTGTATATGCATTTTATTAAAGTAAAGATGCTTGTAAATTTCATGGTGCTGCTACCCAGAATAATGGAGTAATATAACACTGCTGTTATTAAACATTATTATTCCCAAAGACTTTGTGTAATAAATTCCAGTTTATTTGAAAATTCACTATGTATAAAATATTCCCCAAACCTTTTTAAGAAGAATTCCATCTGCATGGGCTTTAAGGTTTATCAGCATTAAATTCTTCCAGCAGACCATCAAAGCACATGAAGCTTTTCCTCACAATGAACTTTCTTTCCACTAGAATAATTTAGGTGTTATGAATAAACTTTATCTTCTATTAAAGTTTAAAATGTGTCATCACTAGAAAGATATTAGAACCTCAGGAGACAATTCAGGGAAGGAAACATTTAATGCCTACTTAAATATTTTCAGATTTTCAGATTAATAAATGTCAAACTGGTCAGATTTATATATTTACCCAAAGACAATTACTCATGGCATCAGCAAGGCAGTTCAGAGTTCAGTAGTGGAAAGTTTGTATTGATTTGAGCACAAGACCTGAGGATTTTGCCTTTGAGTTCAGGTTCCTGTTCAGATCTCTTTCTCAGGTTTTGGGCCTTCAGATTTGTTAATACCAATAGGGAAAACACTTTGTACAAAAGCAGTAATTTGAGGTAATCAAAGACAGAAAGCAATGGATTCAGGCAATTTGTTTTGGTTTCTTTGTGTTTTTCTGGTTTTGTTTTCTTTTTCCTTCTTCATCTTCTCCATCAATTCAACATAAGAACAAAATAATAAAATTGCCAGTAACAATTTCAAAAATTCACCCAATCAGTTTATGGTTCCCTGTGACACACATAAAGCATCTTCTAACTTCTACAAGCTCATCACGAGTGTATTCATAATTCTATTAGCAGATGTTTCAGAAGAGAAGTGCTGTGTCAAAACCACAGATTTTTACAAGGCCTTGCACCAAGTTCTAAACTGTAGGGACAATTCTGGAGATAAGGGCTAAAATATCTCATTACATAGTAAAATATTTAATTTTTTTCAGCCTAAATTCACATTTTCTAATATTAAATCACCAGCTATCAATAAAATAGGCAGTCTGTCAATGATATTTTATCACTTTTCCAGTGTGCTACTTTTCTTAACACCTCCTGCAGGAGAGGCTTTTTTCCTCTGTGTAATTTATGTGATCATTTTTGTTTGCTATTTTTACAGAAATGGGAAGAGTGCTTGGAAATTTTAAGATCAGCATTAGGAAGGGAACAATCTTGTTGTCGTGTCATCTCATATGCCTTATGAAAGGATTAAAACATATCCTATGCTCGACTGGTTTTAAAATTGCTTTTTCCCCAACATTTTATTCAAGTAATGTTTCCATGAGTGGATGTTGCTAACATCTTGAAATCTCAAATACACTACTTAATGTGTACTCAGATATTTCTAAATGTCCTTGCTCATGTTTCAATAAACCATCAGTGGTGTTTTTGATATTATTTCCACTTCTTGGTCAAGCCATTTTCTGAAACTTTCCAGGCCTTCCATCTTCTCAGATGCACCTGGAGCTAAAATAATTTTTTATTAATGAGCCCGAACGAAGTTAATTCAATATTAAAACTGCTGTTCTTTCTTTGGAATTGGCTCTTTAGATACTAAAGAATTACCTTTTCATACATTTAACTCTTCCTGCTTCAAGCTGGTGCTGCACTGAGCAGCATCAGGTGCGTAACTAAGGGGAACAGCAAAGGTGAAACAACAATTTTGTGTATCCCTTTAAGCATTCCAGCCTGTTATCTGCCTTTATGGCTCTATTTCACATGTGTGTAATGAAAAGGCTGTTATTCCTAGACATGAGTAGAACATCTCTTTAATTAACAGTTTTAATATGCTGCTTCTTTCCTCCAGGAAATCTGTTCTTCTCTGAGTAACTGCTCAGCCTGCTGAAGCAACTGGGTGCAGACATCAACATGTATGATGAAATAAAGGAGAAAATAAAGCTCTTGCCGTTTAAAAGCAGCCTCTTGAGCAAACATGCCTCCTCTCCTGCTTGCTTGGAGTGTGCTGGCTATAATTTCAAACGATTTCAGCATTTAGGATGCCTTTAAGCCTCAGTTTTTGTGCTGAATATTTGGCTGAGCGCTGCAGGATCCTTGTTCCAACTTGGTGTACAAAACAGATGCATCAACGCAATTAATCTTAAAGTAATTGAAAGGGCAGAGCCAAGCCACAAACATCAACAGAGCATTACTTTCCTAACTGCATAATAATGAAGCAATTCCATGTGTGTACCATTTTGGGTCCTGATGAGACTGGTAATTCCTGATTTTCCATGGGCAGCGAGCGGCTCTCTGCAAATGGAAGCCCACGCTGACAATGTCTACAGTTCAGGATTGTTTTGTTGCATTAAGCAGCACTGTGCTCTGGTGCCTTATTAATTATGGGGCCTCTCACTGATCCTGTGATCGTTTTTTCCCTCACTTTGTGAAAACACAGCTTCTTTCTAAGGCGCCCGTCACGCTGAAGCAGCTCATTAACTCCAGTCTTCCTCTCTGTTTGAAATGACAGGCTTTGCTAACTAACTTTAGATGTAAGGTAATAAAGTTTTATCTCTTTTCACAGTAATCCAAGACAGTTCATCACGCACTTCGCTTGCAGACAGAAAGCTAAACAGACTTGAGCACATCAGGAATCCTCCGTACATCACATGGCCACAAAAATCTAATTTGAATGAGGAAAATTGCTTAGATCAAAACACACAGAAGCTCGTGCTCCACAGAGATAGCAGAGATTTTCTCCCCCATCTCTCCAATCTTTTCAATTTAGAAGGCCTGAAATTTCATCTCCTGGATTTTTTTTATTTTTTTTTATTTTTTTTTTACCTCACTGCACATTCATTTCATACAAGGCTGGACTTTTCTGTAGGAGGAGTCATGTGGGGCAAACAGAAGGTCAAGATGCATTCCCATGACTTAAAGGATAGTCAGTTCCCAGAGGTCAAGGGTAGTGAATAACAGATGAATGAAGTGAGGGAATAAATCTTTTATATCTCAAGAGAAAAGGGAAAAAAATGTAGGTTGCAACAATATCAGCCTTTGTCTGTTTCTGCTACTGAGTTTTGTTTCAGAGTGCAGTGCACCTTCAAACCAGTCACCTCACTGCTTCCATTCATACTGAGGCGTTTTGGACCTCGGTGGTTAGTGCAGAGTTCATTTTTGGAAGGCATTCAGTGTTAAGATCTGATTATTAGAGAGAGATGCTTCTGCCTGAATTAAAGTGCAAACGAGACCATATGTTGAACTCAGCTTTACAGATTTCATCTAACAGCAAATGTGAGGCAGAGAGAGGGAATAGAAAAGAAAAGAGAGGGGAGGGAGATGGAGAGGAAGAGAGAGGCACCATAGTTGAAAGATCCTCCTTATCTCTGTGTTCCAGTGGCAGAATAAAGTTAAAATCTGATCTATGGCCTCCACCCACCAGACCCAGCCTTCTTTATTCCTCCTTAGATCTCATTTGGAAATAGCACCACCTTTAACTTCTTTCAAGCTCCTGCCTGCTGGTTTAGCAGGAGGCACATTGGTCTGGGGGTGAGCTTTGGTGGTTGCAGCTTCTTTATACCAGAGTGGGCAAAACCCTTCAAATTCCTTTACAGGAAAATTATTATTTTCAAGTTTCTTGCATTCAGTCAAGTCAGCTTTGCTCCAGAAGCTCATCAAGTGTGGTGTGAAGTGTTGGTCAAAAGAGAGTTCTGCCCTCCAGCACATGCCACGGAGGGGTCTCATCCAAAAACCCAGTGACACCCTGAAGTGTTTCCCATGCAATGTGAAGGGAAACACAGTGTGTTGTGTTCATCTCTCTTGCTGTTATTTACTGAGGGCACTTAAACTGCTCCTGCAGCTTTCTCCTGCTTCTTCATCTTCCATTCTGTCTTCTGCTCTTCCCTTCTTGTTCTGCCTCCATGGCTGCCCTGCTTTTCAGATGTCCTTATGCCCCTTGGTGAAAGATAAATGGGTTATTATTGATGCTTTATTTTTCCTTTCTGTCCCCCTAAAGTTACTCTTGGGCCCTGGCATTAGCTTTCCCCACATTAAGAAAAGCAAGATACAGAGATGCTGTCTGGAGACCAAACAATTCAATCTCTGCTGTGAGAACCAGAAGCTTTTAATCAGGGGGTTTTGTCTGGAGAGCTGCATTTTAGGTCTTGTGTTTGGTATATAAAACCTGATGTGATGGAGGCAGTGACCCTGAGCCAGAGCAAACACAGTTTCAGCCATGTCAGCTGGCACCAAATGAGGAGGAAATTCAGCTGCTGCTTCCAAGGGAGAGCTCAGGACTCCTCAGGAGCACACACAGCCCTGGCAAGGCACCGTCATCATCGAGGTGCAGAAACCCTGGGACTGCAGGTGCTGTGCCTGACACTTCATCTTGGTCTTGTCAGCCTAGATACTCCCAAAGGAGCTCATTTAAAGTCTTTAAAGCCTTTCTCTTCATCTGTGAGGATCATTCCTAAGCCTCTTGTGAGATTTTGAGCACTGGCTCAGCTTAACTTTTGGACTAAAGCTCGGAAGCATCCCCCTGCCAGATTTGTGCACAGTAATAGTTTCAGTTCAGACATCTGAGATTGGATGGATGGGATTCCTGCGGCTGCAAGTTGCTCAAAGCAAGGATTTTGGTGTCCATCTCAACATTTGTGAGCATTTGGAAATGCCCTCATACCCAGGGTGGGATTGTTGGGATGTGCTGGGCAGGGACAGGAGTTGGAGTGGATGATCCCAGTGACTCCCTTCTCACTCTGGGTTTTCCATGTTCTGTAATTTCATTGGTGTGCTGAGTTTCATCAAATGCTCTGTACCTTTTCTAAAGGCACCATCTCCAAATAGAGGACTCTCTGTTGCTTTCACACACTGATTTTGAGTCTAGACTTCATTTTCATTTTCATTTTCATTTTCATTTTCATTTTCATTTTCATTTTCATTTTCATTTTAATTTTCATTTTCATTTTCATTTTCATTTTTTTCATTTTCATTTTCATTTTCATTATTTTCACTTTCATCATTACCATTATCATTTTTCACTGAGCATCCTCCAGAACGTGGGCCCCACTGACCCTGTAAAGGACCACAAATTTCTATTGTTTTACTACTATTACTAATTTCTATTGTTTGCTACTTTCATTGACCCATTTTTGGGTCCAAAACTCTTTCTGTTCATGTTGGGCATTGCCTAAAAAGACAAATTTCAAGAATCAGAAGAGAAGGAAATTAAAGAGTTCACAGGTTGTTATGGCCCTGCAAAAAGATCTGTTTACTTCTCAAAAAACACTGTTTTAGGGAGTAGGTTTACAACCAGAGCTGTTCTGGGAGAGCAAAGGAAGTTTCTGAGGTGGTGGGAACCTTCTCAGGTGCCAAAGAGGTGCCTGTGATTCAGCTGCAATTTCCTGCTGATTCCCAAATGATCCCAGGATGAGGATAAATGGGTTCCTTGTCCTGTGGAAAAGCAGAAAGTTGCACATAAAGCCATTGATGATTTGGGCAGTGAGCACTGAGAGATTTCTTGCTATGCAACCGAAATAAATATTAAAAAAAAAAGCATTTCTGCAAAGAAAAAGGAAAAAAAGGGACTGACTAAAGATCATTATTATCAGCATGTGCTTGATGTGTCAACTCTTTGCCCAATAATCAAAATACATCATGTCAAACAACTTGCAGGACATAGGGAGCAGGCATCTGTTTTCTCTCTGGAGGAGGAAGACAGATCTTTTCCATTTATAAAACCATTTCTCTCTGAGTAAATTTTTACATTTTTTACAAAATGAAGTTACGTCATTTATTTTCCTGAGGTGCTGAACCTGGTTCAGAAAAGAACCCAGTCATAGCTGGAATTATTTTGGTAAATAACACATGGTGCAGTTTATTCCTTTTCCCTACAAAACTGGCATCATTACAAAGTGCTGCGAGCTTTCCAAATGATGTGACAACTTTTCTGGTGCTTGGAAACAAAGACCCTCCTTTCTTTGGAAATATAAAATTGTCTGTATTGAGGAGGAAAATTGAGAGGTTTTACACTGGATTAATACTCCCAGTACCTCGGTTACAGGTGAGTATGTCAGGATGATGAAATGTGTGACATGGAATTTTCAAATTACTGCTTGTGATCCCATTTAGTTTGGAATGAGCTGTGCTTGTGTGAAATGACCTGTTATTTTCAATCTGTTCCATTTAACAAATTGGCACTCTATAGGAAGGGTGGTTTGGTCATTCCTTACATGATACTTATTTGCATAAATAGGAAATGTCCCTTTGTATATCTTTTGAAGGGTGTTTGTTTTATTATCTATTCATTGCTAGAACATTGTCAAGGCGTAGTAATCCTGGTCCACATTATCTTTCTGGGCTTTTATTGCCTTTTCTTTCTGTTTGGATGTTTCCTTCTGCTATGAGGAAATGGACCCATAAAGAAAAGGATGTTCTTAATAAAACTTTTTGTGTTTTTGCATTTTTTAAAGTATATACAGCTGCCATAAATGGAATAAAAATTAAATTATCTTGAAAACAAAACAACTGCTCTTACCAATAGCACAAAATTGTTACCACTTCCTCAAAATTTTGCAGTCTGTAATCCTGTGATTATATGAGAACTCTTGCTCTTGAAGACTGAGTTAATTCTGCTTTAATCTTGTCAAACTAAAATCACATTGGTTAGTCTTTGAGGAGCAGAAAATACGGTCTCAGACACTGAGGGGAATTAAGTCTGAAAAAAATAAAAGCAGCAAATATTTTTTTCTATGACATAAGGGTCTCTGAGAGAGAAGATACTCTGCTGGGAAATAAATTATTTGGAAATTAGGCAGTAGATTGAATATAACATTTAATCAGCTGATTGGGCAGACAACTACAAGAGGAAGAAATGGCTCAGGAGTCAGGTTCTATGATACAGAAAATGGCTACAAATACGGATTCAGAACAAAATTGGGTTGCTGCCTGTGCCTAAAAAGGCTTGTCAAGGTGGTTATCTCTTAGTGGCATCTCCTAGGGATCATCTGCTAAAATCCAAGCAATTTTTGTGTCTGTCTTGTAAAACTGGTGGCTGCACATGCCAGACATCCTCTTAACTCACATCAAGTAGGTCCCAGAGTTTCTACAACTGTGTGTCATGGTGCAGGCATTTCTGTCCATGTCCAAAATTAGGCGGGGAGAAACCCAGTCTTCCACATGCTCTGCCACACTCTTTGACACCTCCTCAGGAGATCAGACCTGGAACAAGCTGATTGTGCCCAGTTTTCAGCAGGGCAGAAAGGTGGGGTGCCTTAGTCACATCTAGGATTCACAAAATCATGGGAATCATGGGTTGTGGGGGGGGATATTAACCTTCCATTCCCACCCCACTCCACTTCCCACACCTCCCAGTGTCCCAGGAGCTGCCAGCCCCAATGTCCAGCCTGGCCTTGGGCACTGCCAGGGATCCAGGGGCAGCCCCAGCTGCTCTGGGCACCCTGTGCCAGGGCCTGCCCACCCTAAAAACCAAAATATTTTTTTCTATCATTTAATATCTGCCACTTTGAAGTAGATTCTCCTTATTCATTCTGGAAATTTACAAGGTGTTATACAAGGAGCCTGAAGACTCCCTTTTTTTACGAGGCACGGCACTTTCTTTTAAAAAAATTGTGCAGAGGGTTTGTTCCATAGACTAACATTAGTTCTGTTTCTTTTGAGAAATAAAATGCCTGCCTTTCTCCTAATTTGGTGAACTACTCCTTTTCAGCTCAGTCTGAAAGAACTGTTTGGATTCTCAAGTTCTCATATGCTCTCCTCTTCCTCAGGCACACCACGTTTGCACCCAGTGAAACCATTCTGCAGTAGCTGATTATTTGGCATATTTGTAAAATGCTGTGCTATTGCATGGTTGTTGTGCTTAAATTTGAGTTAGTTAGGTTTCCAGGTGTTTGTGTTCCAAATGCTGCAGAATTTCTCAAAATATATCCACTTAATGTCCATTTAGTGAAAATAAAAAGTAATTTTCACTAAAAATGTATCTTTACTAAGAAAGTAACATGGACTCTTGCACTATGCTCTACTATATATTTATGTGCCCCAGTTTGTACCCCATTTGTAGAATGTGAAAATCTTGATGTCTGATTCTTGTTCTTTTCTTCCCAGGACATTTCTATTTGTCATTTCTGCCCTCTGTCTCTTACACTAATTATCAGATGCTGAAAAGGCAAGCAGGTATGGCCAGAGGCCATTTGTAAAACCTTAAATTAACCTCTAAATTAGTGTTATCAAGTAGGTCTTGACTAATTTAGATTTTTGAAGTGTTAACAATTAAAAGTCAAGCTCTTCTTAGGCTCATTAGCCAGTCACAAAAGACTAAAGTACAGAAGCCGAGAAGAGAGAAAATAAAATTACGGGAAAAAAGGTATAAAAAAAAAACAAAACCAAAACCAAAACCAAAACCAAAACCAAAACCAAAATAAAAACAAAAAAACCCAAAACCAAACCAACAAAAAATAAACAAACAAACAAACAAAAAAGAGACAGAGAGACAAAGGAGTGAGATCAGAATTTTAAGTCAGACTCTTGGATTTACTGCTGTCAGTCAATCCCACCCCAGCTTCACCTGGAGCCACTGAATAATGAAAATTTCCATGGCAGCTGCAATGTCCATGAAATAGGACATAGGGAAGGTAGGATCCATGTGTCTACTTAAAAATGACACATCTCCACAAGCTTCTTCAAAAAGTTTCTTATATGCAACATCTTGACATTTGTTCTCTGGTCCCATGGGACTGCTCCTTGGAAGAACCAAAAATAAAGGGGAGCCGAGTTTGAACTCTATATTGCTAAATTTCAGTAATTAAATGAAAGGATGGGATTGCCCTTGTGAGCTAGAAAAAGGCAGGGAATGATGTGCAAGAACTAAGCAAAGTGATTCAATCTAGAAGGTGGTGTTAGCCACCTTTTTTAACAATCATGGAAATTTCAGTTTCTAATGTCTTGCTTGATTTCCACTATTATGCGTGGCTTTTTATTTCTGTGAGAAGTCTGAATTGATGTGATTTTTGGCAAAGTTTGATCATATTTCTGATGATACAGAACTGGGGGAGTGTCTGACCCACCTGGAGGCTGAGCTGCCACTCGGAGGTGCTCTTCATGTACTTTCACTCCCAGTTGCAATGGTCTGTCAATCCAAAAGGTGAAAGCAGCTATTCTGCCACAAAAAATTTGCCTGTGTAAATCAAAGGCATCTGGAGATTTCATTGCAGTTCTCACAGTTTAATAGCATAGATAGCACACAGAAATCTCTCCCTCTAAGTTCATATATTCTCTACCCCTGGTTCTTCTTCAAAATTAAAAGCATGGGTGAATTTGAAAAATGCCTGGCCATTTATTGGGTTTTCCCGGTCTCCAGATGACAGATGAGTCTTAGGACTTATAACAGCACAAGATTCTTCAGGCTTGCAGTTTTGACATCATCAATCTTATTTCCAATGGGTGTGATCATACCATACTCAAAATTCTGTTGCTTTTTAAAAAGCAGTATCTATTCCATATTGCACATGACCTTGAGGTGTTTGACAGATTGAAGGATGCCAAGAGGGCTCCATATTGTTACACTGAAGAAAAAAGGGAAGTATTTAGCTATTTTGATGTACCTTAATGTTTTCCTTCCTGTTCAGATTCATTTTTTTAAATGGGAGAGACAGCCCCAACATTTTTAACTTGGAACTCTCTCTGCTGATCCTTAGGCCCATTATTGCAAAATAATTTGAAACTCCAAAGTTCCACAGATGGAAGACAGAACAGGAAGTTACAAATTTTTTTCTGACTTCCTAGGATATTAACTTTTTGAATTATTTTATTTTATTTTATTTTATTTTATTTTATTTTATTTTATTTTGTTTCATTTCATTTTTTATTTTTATTTTTATTTTATTTTATTTTATTTTATTTTATTTTATTTTATTTTATTTTATTTTATTTTATTTTATTTCATTTTTTATTTTTATTTTTATTTTACTTTATTTTATTTTATTTTATTTTATTTTATTTTATTTTATTTTATTTTATTTTATTTTATTTTATTTTATTTTATTTTATTTTATTTTATTTTATTTTATTTTGTTTTGTTTTGTTTTGTTTTGTTTTGTTTTGTTTTATTTATTTTCCTGTGTAAATCTTTTAGCCCATGATGATAAATCTGCTGATTTCACACATTAGCTTCTGGATACACAAAGAACACAAAAATTCTTCACAGTTCATCAGAATCAGATCATTATCCATTAGCTGAAACTATTTCCACAGAAACACTATCTGAAAAACATCGTGGCCCTTGACAGGAATCTTCTTCCTTTTTACAGAGTGCAAGTATTAAACTTCAAACTGTAAAAACTGTAAAAAAACACCCTGTAAAAACTTCAAACTCTGTATGTTGAACCTGCCCTGCCAGCCTGCTGTGGAGGCAGCATTTTTCAGGGTGTGAGGTTGGTTGTTAACCCTGGCTGTGATTTGGGGCACTTTGGAGGATGAGAGGAAAGGAAGACTAGTTGTAAACACAGTTATGCACAGGACACACATCTTGCTTTTTCACCCTCGTTATCAGGTTGTTAACTTGAAGGGACGACTGTAACATCCTTCCATCTCATTAATGCCCCGCAGTACCCCAAAATGTTTTCTTTGGGGAAGCAGTTGTCTGAACACCACTCCTCACCCTGCTTTTAGCTGCCAGCAATCTCAAGGTAATGCGGAATATCAGGTAAGAAGTCCCAAAGAGCACAAAATATTCGCTCAGTCTGAAAGGAAAAATTATTTCTTAATTCAAAATTCCTAATTTCTTCAAGGGTTTCTTTGCCTTGCTGCTCCTATTTAGGTTTTCACAGCTTCTGCAGATGTGTGGGAGGGAAGGGCTCTGCTATCTGTAGTTTAACTTGGTGTGGACATCCTTCCTATCCCAAATTAAAAAGAAAAAAAAAATATTACTCAACTTCTCTTTGATGTAAAATAAGTTGTAATGAGACCCTCAGCATCAGAATTTCATTGCAGTTTTGGAAGGAGTAGCTTGACCTCTGACACTGAACCTGTTGATAAAATCAGGACAAAACTACCTCTGTCCCAGCAGCTGCAAGAAAAATATATAGATAAATATTCTTGTTAAAGTAATATATTCTCATTTAAATTTACCTTTCAATCTTGAGGTTTTAAGAAAAGATAATTAGATATTTTGAAACAAAACAGCTTTTTTCCAGAAGATTAAATCACAAAGAGGACAGTGTTTTAGCCAATGTTCCTCAGCATCTTTTTAAATATATTTATATTCAGACTAAAGCAGTGCTGGGTTTGGATAGAATCAAATAACAATAAACTGCCAAAAATAAAGGGTTTGGTTAATGAGGCATTTGTGTTCCTTCCTGTAGCTTGAAGAGATCGATGTTTTGCAGAGAGACAGAAAGAGAATTGTTTCTCATTTCAGCTGGGTGAACTTTCCCCTCCTTCTTGCTCTGCTCTCGAAGGGATGCTCTGCTACTGACCATGTCCCAGAGAGTCCTGCATCGTCCTGCACCACAGCACCAAAACCTCCACAAAAACCTGGGTGAAAAGTTCAGTTTTGTGGGAATTCATCCGCTGGGATGAACTTTTCCTGCCATCCCAAGGCATATCCTGCAGCACCACAGCAGCCTTTGGATTTCCTCGGGGGAATTCAATAACCATGTTCTTCAGAGAGCTGAACCTGTAGCAGCCTTTAGATGAAGGTTTTTCATGATTCACGTCCTCAAAGAACTCCCCAGGCCATTTTCTCCCTGTCTAGATGGGAAACCAATGAGTTGGAAATTATGTGAGCACACCTAATTTTCAAACATTTCAACCTCGTGCTTTTTATTGCTCCAGCAATAATTTGAAGGAATTCATCATCCTCTCTCAGATCAAGATTTCTGGGCACACTTCACAATCAAGCTGCTCTAATCCTTCAAGCTAACCTTTCAAGTTATGTATTAAAGTTGATTACATTTTGTGTCGCGTCGAGAAAATTAATTCGGTCAAGATAAGAACCTCTTGAATGTTTTTTCATTGCTTTCCTGGACCCAGAGCTGAAATGTTGCAAGGGGAAGGCGGGGTGGTGGGGGGGATCAAGGCTGGGTAATACACTTGTTAAAGTGTCTGCTTCTTGTCACACAAATCTTTCCTAATGGCAGTTCACTATTTCTTCCTGTTTACCAAGAAAGGCAGGCTATGCTAAAGCTGCACGACACAGTGGATGGCCAGAAGAGAAGGCTGAAGGGAATGCTTCAAATATTTAGGCATGAAAAATAACTTGTATTTCAGAATACCTTTTTTATTTTTTTTTTATTTTTTTTTCCTAGTATTATTCATCCAAAAGCAAATTATGTCTCAGCCAGCCGTCGCTGCATAACAAAATGCTGTTTTGTCATCTCTCATTTTCCAGCTTTCCCCCATAACTCCCCCAAAATAAAACCAAAAATTAAATGAGGTAGAAATGTCCAAAACCTACAAGGACTAGTAGGAATAAAAAAAAAACCTCCTTTCACTGAAAGAGGGAATGAAAGTGCACAAAGATAGGGGGGGAAAAAAAATTAGCACAGTAGGAAATGAAATAATGTGAGAGCACTGAGATTTGTCTTTCAAATGCTCTGTGTGAGCATCGAAGTTTTACAGCACAGAAGAAGTATGTGATGTAGTTAACATGCTACTCATCGAGCATTTAACTAAGTTATAGTTACTGCATATTCTGAATTCTCGTGCAAGCACAAGCGTTAACACCCTCATCACAGTTGCCAGCTTCGTTTAATCCATTTGTTTCAATAATTAACAACAGTGGAGGTTGAGGTCTCAGCAGCACTTTAACCTGGCAGGTAAAACAGGTAAATATTGAATTGCTACAGGCACCTTCCAAAGAAATCATTAAGTGGGGATTATTTAAGGCACACATGTGGAGGAGCTGGCATAGTTTGAAAGCAAATTTTCCATGGATTTCAAGTCCCTGTAAAAGAAAACAAAAATCAAATTAGTTTCTCCATAGTATTAAATACTTAAAAACTGAGGAGCTTTTCTTTTTTCCAGAAAGACTGAAGACCAGAAAGGTTCACCAAAGCATAAACCCACTCAAATATTCTATGCATGGTCAAATATTAACATGTATAAGCATTTATATGGGGATTATTTTTATCACTCATTATTAACTGATGGGTTTACTACATATTGATCTCTCATTAATTTAGGAGTTCAACATAAAAAAGATCGGTTTTGGCTGATTTTGTGCATCTCTGCAGTTGAACATAGAGTGGAAAAATGTCCTTTTAGTCTTTTTTTCTCCAGAGTCATTTTTATATTGCGGAATGAGGGTCCCAAAAGTTTAATTTTGTTTAGAAGTTCCTCCCTCATGGTTATGAGCAAAAGCTCGCAGACTCACAGAGAAATTTGGGTTGGAAAAGCCCCCTGAGATCCCCAGCACTGCTGTTGTCCCTTTTCTGCACCACTGTTGTTAAAAAAGCCAGGATCAGGATTGAAAGGAACTGAGCAGTTTGCCACAAAACTAACTTGGGGAATTTTGGGAAGTAGATGAAGTATTAGCACACAATTATTCATAATTCTTGTTAACTATTTCTTTTCTTTGAAGAGTCAGCTGCATATTCATCTGCTTTAAACACCTGCTTATTTAAAATGTATGTGTGCCACATATTTCAACTCTAAAAAGAAATAAATTTTTTAAAAATTAACATCTAAAGCATAATCTTTTCCAAAAATAAAAAAGTCTATGTCTATTTAAAAGGCATAGTTTTTTTAAAGATAGTAACAATTGCACACACTGCTTACAGTGAACTGTATATTAATCCACCAATCACCCACAAAAATTCAAAAATTGATTGTGAAATTTGTGCCACTAGGTTGTATCTCTAAGATTATGTCTCCTGTAAATATATCCTTGTCTAACAGGAAATATCAGTAAGGTTACAGGAATATTTCTTTCAGCTGTCATTCAGTAAAGAGGAAGAGAAGAGAAGAGAAGAGAAGAGAAGAGAAGAGAAGAGAAGAGAAGAGAAGAGAAGAGAAGAGAAGAGAAGAGAAGAGAAGAGAAGAGAAGAGAAGAGAAGAGAAGAGAAGAGAAGAGAAGAGAAGAGAAGAGAAGAGAAGAGAAGAGAAGAGAAGAGAAGAATGAGCCTAGTTTACATTAAAAATAAAATATAGATGAGTAAAAAACAAACAAACAAACAAATGCCAATAATGCTCACTTATACTTTCAGCTCCCTTCAACAGCAGTGCATCAAAATACTTTGAATTACTAATTTGAGTAAATTCATCTTGATGTATACCACGTTTTTACACCCCTTTAATTAAATGATTGTTTCCTAGCCACAGGCCAATCTAATGCACTAAAAAAGAAAAAAAAAAAATCAGATTTTCTTTGTTTAGTATTGGTCTTTAGTATTTGAGAATCAGGATGGCCACACACCTGAGAGCTCCTAAAAGAAAACAGTGTCACACTCAATGAGTCTCTGGTGGATACTTTGAATTCCAGCATGAGGTTCCAGCTCATTCTTCTCAGTTCAGCTAAATAATATGAAAATCCAAAATAGTAGCATACAGACTCCTGAAATGCTGAACATTACAATATTAGGCAATTGTTTTTTTGTTGAAAAGTCTTATTTTTTAACAGCTCAAAAACATCTGTGGGAGGGAGGAATACAAGCAGCAAAAGGAGAAACAGGTTTTAGGAGAAGCCTTGAAACATGAAGTTACTCTTTACCAAGTTCTAATATTGACCAGTATCAGATTATTTTGGATTATATTGCAAATTAATGACCAAAAATTCATGATACTGTAGCAGGAGCTTCTTGGTGTTTAGTCTGATGCAACAGCTTTCATCACAAACCATGTGATTTCAGCTTTCAACACTTTTTATTTAGGCAGGAAAACTTTCGGCTTATGTAAATATTTATATACTTACTATATTTTCTCTTAAAATCTGATGTTCGTATGTTTTCAGCACTCAAGTATGGTTTCATGGCAGTGTAAATATTGAAAGAATGTTTGATGGGAATGGATTTGCATTCCTTTGGGGTTTGTTCTTCAAGGCATTTCCATCTTTTAAAGGAAATATCTGTGTTCCATGGGTCAACACAAGACTTACCTGGTAGAAGTAACCGGTTCTTATATTCCCAGATATCTCACACACATCTGTAAGAATTTCAGTAGAGAAATTCTGCTGTGAAGAAGGGTTCTATGGTGGTTCTAGGATTTTCTTTCTCCCCAGGTTCATGCCAAAGAAAGCTAGCAGACAATGCTGCCTTTCTGGATAGCTTAACCTTTTACAGTTAAGGACTGCATTGAATCTCTTCCAAGTGCAAAATCTTTTCATATTTCATTGCAAAGTGAAAATTCAATTTAAGAGTTGTTTTTAACCTTTGATGCTGAGGATTCCAGAGCCAAATAAATTTAGAGCATTTATAAAAGCAAATTTATTCCCATTATTATTTACAGAGGAACAAGTAATCTCGTTACTCCATCGTATTGCATTGTCACAGGAACAAGGGGAAGGACAAACTTTGGACCTACACGTTACTTGAGACAAAATAATGCCAAACACTTTGTGACTTCTGATGATGGGTGGGTAATGACTTTATTGTGTTTTCATGAATAATCCATATGTTTACATTTTTGGAGCTTCAGCTCCTTTTAAATTCAATTTCCCCATGTTGTCCTTGCTGAGACTAAACAGGTGACCATAACAGAGTAGCAGGAGTTCAAATCTTTAGGTTTTCCCTTCATATCCAGGGGTGAACAGAGACATTGAAAGAACAAAACTCATAAGGAAATGTGGCCCAAAACCTGGGGGATGGAGGAGATGGGAAAAGGTATTGAGCTTTGCAGGTGGAAAGAGTAAATAAAATTGTTGCTTTTGTCACATTTAGCCATGGAAATCAAGGCTTGAATCAGTTTTACAGAGAAAGTTTAGACCAGAACTTCAGGTGCTGCTGTCCTGTGATTGCCTGATGATTTCAGGAAGTAAAATGTCCTGGGGGTACATTAGACTTTGACTTTTTGAGGTGCAGAAAATATTCCACTCTAATTAAAGGCAATGTTACTGCCTTTTACAGATGAACAATCAGGGATTTGATGCTTTAATAGCAACCACAGATTTCTTTTCTTTTTTTTTTTTTTTTTAATTTAATTCAATGAATGAGCACTTAAACTCTTAAATTCCTTCCTGAACTGCTGCAAACAACCAAATGCTTAACATTTCAGGAAAAAGCCAGACCACTCAAGTAAATACCTTTAAAAAAAAAGATTTGTGGTCTTAATATTAGGATCCCACTTAGAGAGGAAATCTTACATAATGTAATCAGCATTATATTAATTATATTACCAAACTACAACTCAAGGACACACTTGCCTAAAGTGTAGCCTCAAATATGAATAATTGGATTAAAACTGCAGCTAGAAAAAAGCCACACTTCAAAGAATGAGTTTGTTACTTTATTGTTAAATAGCAAAGAGATCTCTTGGCTGAAAGGCAGACTTGGGGGAAAGGACAGAAAGATGTAAAACAATAATTTCCTGGTCCAGACTGAAGGGGAGAGGCAAAGAAAGAAACCCAACTGGGAAATTTAATGCCACCAAAATATGAAAAGTATTAGATTCACACATTTGCAAGTTTAAAATAATAACTTCCTTTGTATTAAAGGAAGATCCACTGAATAAAACAGTGAATACAATTTTAAAGCTGTGTGGAACAGTGGATTTTTAATGATTTTTCAAGGCTACTGTAACAAACACTAAAGGCAGGAGAAAGAACATAGGAATTATCATTGGAGAAATTTTACTGCAGAAACTCAGCATCCTCTGCTAAACTCTCTGGACACAGTTCACAAAATTACATTAGGAGAGCAGGTTAAATAGGCTAGGAGTTTCATTTACATAATGTTTGACATTCTGAGAGCTCCTCCAATTAGTTGATCGCTGATGACTTCTTGCATTGTGAAATGGCTCCCTGTAAAATTAGGAGTCTTAGTTGTCAAGTATTTAGCAAAGTATAATTCAATTAAAAAAGTAATGAAGCCACATTATCATATTAAATGAAATATGACGAGCATTTTCGCCCAGGTTGCGAATTTTCGTTCTTTGAAACCCACTAGAGTGTGACTAAGAATTTTTTATTTTTTATTTTTTTTTAAATCCAGGCAACATTTTAGTAACTTTTGTCATCTCACAGGAAACGTGATCACTGCCTGATCAGCCAGACAAAGCCTGGCTTTCTCTACTTAAAATTTCATTTTTTAGCTTCAAATTGTGGTGGGGAGAGGCACCACAAAAGCCTTTCACGGCTGCCACTCTCAGGTGCCACCAAGAAAAGCAGAATTTCTGGTGGGAAAGGAGCTTTTTTTTTCCATTCTGCTGCCAAAGTGGCACATCAGAGCTCTGGTGCCAGTGAGTCAATAATCCCTGTTTGGAAGCTGTGTGGTTTCATGCTGGGAATGGGACCTGCTCTCACACATTTTCAGGGTCTGTTTTTGCCTCTCTCTCTCTAATTTTTGTACTTTCTCTAGTTTAGGATTCCCAGATAATTTGCCTCCATTGGGTAGATGTTTATGACTCTAAAAAAAATATTAAAAAAAATATTATTTTCCTTGAAGTACACTCATTTTCAACAGAACTTACAGATCCTATATCTGCAGACATTTTCATCAGAAATTCAAATCACCTGCCTTTTTTCTACAGGCCTTTCCCTCCACCATGGAAAAACTATTGCTGATGACCCTCTGTGTTTTAAATAGTCTGTCTCATGACACTGTAAAATACATAAATATTTGCAGCAACAGAACGTTCTGGGTGCCACAGGCACTAAATTAACTTTTTATCATCTTTTGTCTTAGAAGGTTTTATCAGAACAATTGTTAGAAGATTGAAATAATTTCTTCTTCTGCCTTGTTGCACACAACCTTTTAAAGTACAGGCAGCACAGAGATAGGTCTGTGTATGAATTGCAAATGACCTTTTAAAACTTTAAGCTGCAGCTTATCAGTGGGGCACCTGCTGAAACATCTCTGCAAAGTTTATTACTTTTGGGCATGTTTCATCCAATTTTTTTTAACTATTTGTTGGTTTTTTTGTTTTGTTTTTTTTTTATCTTTAAAATAAAAGACCCAAAAATCTCTGAATTTTTCATCTGTTCTAGGAAAAAGACCATTAGGAAAAAAAAAAAAAAACAAATAATGGCTTTATTGATCCCTTTTCTATTTAATTTTTCTGTTTTTTTTTCATTCAAAAAACAAACACAGTTAAAATAAATGGCACAAGACATGAAGTTTAGAGGGAGATTTGTGTAGTGAGAAATGATACAACCTTCATTTCAGATTCACTAGAACCAACAAAGCCAAACAACATAATCCTGATTTTTAATTCTGTTTTTTTTACAAACACTGCTCACACAGAACTGACCCTCTGCACTGCTCTTGGTGGCTTTGGCTGGTATCTGGGTTGACCACTTAAATATTTTAAAAACCCACCCATTTTTCTTCTTGAAATGCAAGTGGCTGTTGTTTAAAGACGGTCACTTGCCCATGTAAATAAGGAAATAAATTCTTTCTCTATGACATGGCAAAAAGTCAGGAAAAAGTTGGGGGCAGGAGGTGAAAACCTTGAGGGTTTTCAGCTGCTGAGGTGGTGTGGCCTTTGTGCCTCTCACTCAGGAGTTAAAAATGCACTCTTCAGAGTCAGCACATTTTAAATATATAATAACAATATTAAAATTAAAAACATAAAAATAGAAAACAATTAAAGTTTAATTACATTTTCATTTAAAATAAAAATAAATACATTTATGTATTAATATATCAATTTTAATAAGTATTTAATATATAGTAAATATATAAGAAATTATAAAGAATAAAATAAAATCAATTATACAACACCACCACCACCACCACCACTAATAATAATAATAATAATAATCATCATCATCATCATCATTCATATTTTATCAAGTGTCAGCAGCTCTGGCACTTCCTTTAGACTTTCTCTGAAATGACAAAGTTTTCATAAGTGCACCTAGATGTTCCTTTCAAAGTATTCCTGTAAATATTTTGGAGATAAAAAAGGGAAAGCACCTGGTTGCAGAGAAGCTCTGTAATTTTAACCACTAAATTAAAGTTCAGAGCCTCTCACCTTTTATGTGCAAGGGTTAATGTGGGTACACCTTATAAATCTGTGGTTAGACTTTCAATACAAAGAAGCATTTTAAAATGCAGAGATTTATTATTTTAATTATTTATTTATTGTTATAATTATATTATCATTGAATGTATTTATAATTTATTAGTGTGTATTTTAATAAATATTATTAATGATATTATTAATAATAATTTTAATATTGATTAAATAATTATTAATTATTAATAATATGTTATCTTAAAGAAGAAAACCCAAATAGTTAAGGAGAAGTGGATGACACATGCTCAAAAGTAATAAAGTTTTTAGAGATTCTGCAGGTGCATAAAGTATGGATGCAGGAAATATACTAAGGAGGAAAAAACACTAAAAAGTAAAAGGGAAAATCAACTTGTTTCTTCTCCAGTTCTTCAGCTGCTGAAAAAACCATTTTTATCAGCAACAGCAAGAAGCAATCAAGGATCTTGAAAAACACAGTGTGGATAATCTGCATATAATCTGCATACTGATGAGATTATTTTGGTTGAGAGTGGTCCCACAGTGTGGGAAAAAGTGCATTTTATCCCTCCAAACACTGAGCAGCAACTTCTCACCACTTAATGAACTTAACTCCCCTGCTTTCCCTGCTTAGTAAATGATGTGACAGTCATGTCACAGCTCCTCATCTCAGATTGCACAAAGCACCATCTTTTTTTTTTTTGCCAGGAAGATACAAAACCAAAATGTGTGTGGAATAGAAAGCAAATCACTCCTGCAATGAGGAGCCAAACAATTTAGTAGAGGGGGACAAAAGAGAAATTGAGTTCAAATTTCTGTGTAATGTAATCCACTCCATATCTCTCAGCCAAATATAAAGAAATTGGAATTCAAATCACCACTAGTGCAAACAAAGCTGTGACCTGTAATCATTTTATGGGAGGCAGGAAGAATGCTAAGATGGTAATATCCTAGGTTTTTGCCAATAAAGTATCATATTCTAGTTAAATTGTCTACCCTAGGAGCCTGAATATCAAGTAGCTCACTAAAACACAAATTTTCCTATGTTTTATTTTTTTTTTTTCTTATTTCCAAAAGACAAAATTAATGCTTTTATGATAATTCCTTCTTCTCAGCATATTTAAGTGGAGTGAATTAATCACCTGTTGCAACATTTGAAGGAAATTACGCAATCTGGTTCAAGATGACAGAAAGCCAGGCAGGGTATTTCTGGTTTTTTGGTTCCAGAAAGAGCATCAGGGCCTGAGATACTGCACAGGCTATAAACACAGAAGGTAATGATTGCAATAAATATGATCACATGTTGAATAATTAATGTTAGTAGGTTTTACAAGGACTTCCCCCTGCTTTTTCCTGACAGTCAGAGGTGTTCTCCTTCAGCTGTGTGTAAAAAGCAATGAAAAAGAATAAAAAAATAAAAGAAAAAAAGCAAAATTAAAAGTAAACCCAGAAGTCAGACTTTTAAGCATTTTTTGTTTACATTTAATAATAAGGGTGAAGAAATTGTTCTCATTTATTTTTCTTCTTTTTCTTTAGTTTTCTAATTTATTGTTCTTAAAGAATTCTTAATTTCTTTTTACCACTGAATAGAAATTTTTCAGCTTCTATCATGAAATCCACAGAACAGTCATCTTCATTTCCCTTATAGTCTGAAACAACGTTTCTATGTTAAATTCTTTGTTTTCTTTTGAACTTCTTAGTCAGACTTTTCTGTCTTGTATCTCTCTGTGTGTTTCCCCTGTGTTTATCAATTCCTTGTCTTCTGGGCTCTTTCTTGGCATGTGACACTCAGTTTTAACAGAAATATAAAATTTGGGTTGTCTGGAGTATGATTTACTGTATTTCAGTACTGAAAAATAAGAGCTATGAAGAGGGAGAGAATGGAACTAATTCTAAGGCCATTGAAATGACAGAAAAATGAACTTTTTTTTTGTGAATTCTCATGTTTTAGTGGGTCAAATAAATTTGAAGACTGTCTTGTGAGCAGAGCAACAGCCATCAGGTATTGCAGTCAACCATATTTTGCTATTCTAGAGCTGAAAAAAGATGGGTAAATTTGTCCAAAGGAAAGCTAATGGGATTAAAAATTTAAAATATGATGAGAGCAGCAGGGAAGAAGGGTGTGTTGTGCAATGGGCAGGTTTTGAGAAAGTCAAGGGCACAATTTCAAGTAGGCCAATGGCGTGGATGTGATCCTTTATGAGCAACTAACAGCAAACACTTTTTATTTCTTCATGGTAGTCTGGTTTATATAAACAGATTTTATGCAAGATTCGTTATACCAAGGACTCGAAAATTGAATTTTAATTGAAATCTGGTAACATCATTAGAAACGTGAAGAAGAATGGAAACAAAACTTGTGTACTCATACATACAAAAAAAATAAAACTGCTCATAATCTTCAAAGTATGCATTAAAACAAATTGTGTCCTCAAAACTGGTAATACACAACTTTCTCTTTTGAGGATAAATGCATTTTTAATGATTGTTCTTGTACTTCAGCACAGCAATTTGTTGTGACATTTTTAATGAATTGTAAACTGAAAATGTCTCAGATAAGGGAAAGTGGAGAATGAGAATTAGAGTCTGGATGTGAGGAAAAGCTTAATTTTCATTACATTAATAGATCATATGTGCATCATTGAGAAAAATGGAGAGTCCCTGTTGGGTGTATTCCACTTTTTTATTGAAAGTGTGTGAATATTGAATATTTCAGGCAGGTTTCATTTAAAAACAAGCTACACCTGCTAAAACTTTAGAAATCAGATTTAGAAATTGTTGACTTTTATTTGTTTACAAAAATCCTAATAGGATAATAGCACATCTTGGTTTTTGCACACCAGTTCTGTTCAAGTTCCATGAAACATTTTAAAAATTCTTGAAGCCTCAAAACAGACTCATTGGAAAGATTTTTAAGAAACAATTTAAGCGCAGATAGGTTGCCTAAAGTAGCCTCTAAACTTGCACCTGAAGAACTAAATCAAAAATTAGAACAGGATTTAAAATACTGTGGTAATTTTCTTGCACACAATAGAAGCAAAATTAATAGCAAAATTAAAACCAGTGATCACATGACTTGATTGTTATTCATCAGTTTTTGATTCATTCTGGTATTTCTCTTTGCATCTGGTTGCACACCTGTGTGGCTTTGCCACTGTGACCATTATTTTTGGGCAGTTTTTGCCTTTTTTCCTCCTCTAAGCCTTTGTCCCATATGTCCAAAGGCTACTTTTGTGTGAAAAAGTACCTTCCTGCTAAAATATCAAAAAGCATTGGCCTTTAAGCTAAGTTTTCTCTTGAAATAAAAAGAACATGACCTGTGTGTTGTATCAGTTTTCAGTGGTGCTGTCTCCCAGAAATGGAAAACTGAAAAAGTGATGACAACTGGAGTGATTCTGTTTGATCTTCTCCCCTGTAGCTCTTATGCAAATTGCTGGAATATACTTTTATTGTGCCTCTCCTCTTGCTCCCTTTAAAATAAACCAGCCACGTGCTCCCAATCTCTCTTCAGAGGAGAGTTTTGTGTATTAAGTCATCCTAATCACCTTCCCCTGGAAGGCTTACACTCCTCTGCTGTGTGTTTTCAGACCTGGAATACACAAAGTGTTATCCCAGATGCTGGAAAGTCACTGATTTATAATGTGTCATCATGTTTTCTGCTGTTTTCCCCACCCTGTTCCTTACACATCATTACATTTTGCTAATTTCCTTTTACTCTTGCTGTGCCTTGCCCAGAGACAGGTGCCAACCCAGGAAGATTGGCTTGCTCCTCTCACAACACCCTGATCACCTTTTTATTTCTTCTTGGCATCCCTTCAGGGAATTTTTCCCTTTTTCATGGAGATTGTGGTGGTTTTGTCCCTTCCTGTCTCCAGAACAATACAGGGTAAAGAATATAATTTTATATAATTATTTGCTAAAACTAAGCAAATAATTTTTATTTCTATAAATAATGAAGAAAAATAATTTTAGTTAATTGTATTATCTTTAATTAGTTGTATACAAGTAAATAACAAAGCAACACCTTCAGTTTGTCTTTTTTCTTTTGGATTCTTATTTTTATGCATGTGCCTTGCATTTTTTTTTTTTGTCACATTGTGCTTAGGGGCCTAACAAACTCTACTTTGTCTGAAAAGTTGTATTTTCAAAATAACGTATCCTGGAAGTTTATTTTCCATTTGTATGCCTGGCATAAACCTTGTACAGAGCAGCCAAAAAGGGCAGAGCTTTCTCACCACTAGTCAATGGGGTTTCAATATTAACTCCTGACTAATGACCTGCTCTTCAAAAATAAAAGATAATTGATTTTAGCCCATGTCCTGTAGCAGAGAAGTCCATCTGGGCCGTGCATTGCAATCAAGACGTTGAAATGGTTGTTCTGCTATGAAACAACCAGATTGGATTGTCCCTTCCATTCCAGCAGAGGCAATTCCTTCCCAGTCTAAAATGAAGCCTGCAAATAGAGTGAGTTGTCTGCAATTCACTTAAGAAATATCACCCCCATTAAGGATAATGGCAAAACTTAGGTGTTATGATTTTGCAAGAAACTTCTTTTATAAAAGCTGTGCCAACATAAATTTAGAAAGCAGGGGGGAAAACCCAACTCAACAGAAAAAAAACCAACCCAATCCTTGTTTCTAGAGTGGCACATTTCCAAATAATAACTTATTTTATACAGAAAGAGCTGTGCAAACCTCAGATTTTATTTATTTTTTTTCTCCTCATCTTTCCCTAAATCTCTCTTCTGGGTGTCTCTCCCTGGAGCTGGGAACTTGCTCCTTAAAATGTCTCTTTCCAGCCACCCCGCTGCGAAAATCTGTTTGTTCCACATTGTTTTTGCCGTGGAACTAAATTAAATTGAAGAGCAACCCAACCACCGAGGCATGGTGGTGCCTGCCTTGCCTCTGCCATCCCGTGGCAGCACTTCAGGAGAGCCAAAATAAAACAATTTACTTCTTCAGGATAGCCAAAATAAAACAATTTTCCTCTTCAGGATAGCCAAAATAAAACAATTTTCCTCTTCCTCCTGGGCTGCAGAGGTGCCTGACAGTGCTGTCGCTGCCACCACCCAGTTTTGCAGCGGAGAGGTGCCAAAACCGCCGAGGATTTTGGCAAACCAGAGTGGTGTTTTGCGTGTCTGCGCTCTGCTCATCGCAGCGACAGCTGCTGGGGCAGATTTCTGAGTCTTTTGCTCGGTGCATTTCTGTCCTTGGCAATCCTTTCAAGAGGAGGAAATGCCAGCTGTTACTCCTGGACACCAGAGCAGCAGCAACAGCCTCCTCTTCTCATCACCTCTAAATAAATGACTGAGTCAGGCAACTAAATCTAGGCTTAGGAATGAGCTCCAGACTGATGAAATGGTATTAATTCGACAGAGCTCCAGTTGAAAGCAGCAGTAAAACCAAAAAGGATGGAAATGGAAGCCAAGGAGGATGAAAATGTTTGTAATTGGGGGTTTGGCCTTTTGTGTTTTTTTCTCAAAATACTTTTAGCAGGTAGCCAATATGGGAGTTTTTATCCTTCCAACTGTAGGCGCTTTATCTATTTTTATATACTCTATATACTTTACACACTCATATAAATCACTGGTGCAATGATAATCCATATCTGTAGAAGAGATAAAAGCGTATATTTATGCAGGGTCGTTCAGAAAGCTCACTGCACATCCTAAAAGCTGCAGTTTCAAAAAATCTTGAAAATATCTGTGTTCTCTCTGTTGCAAGCACCAGCAGAATGTGCTTTCTCACCCTTAATTTTCATTTCTCAGGTTTCACCTTTGGGCTGCACCTCTGCACATCATCACCTGCACGTTAAATGTGCAAATTTGAATTGCATGTAGAAGACACGTTACAAAGTCAGCCACAGCCATAAATGAAGGCAAAAAGAGTTAATTTACCATTGATAGATGATAGAGAAAAATTAAATGGACATCATAGCCAAACTTTCATAATTTAGTTCCTTCTTGAAGTCAGTGTTTATTTTCACAGTAATGTCTTTCACAGAAGCCACATTTCAGTCAATAGCAGTACAGGTTCCAGTTTCTGTACAGATATAAAAGTTATTAATCCCGCTGAGATGCTGGGCAAAATTAGTAAGAGTGCATTTTTTTCAGTTAAGCTAGCTGCTAACAGCAATTTTTAAAGTGAAAAAACAGTAATCAGCAGAACCCTTCCTATGCTGCACTGGTAACAAGTGTGTCCTCCAAAGACCACAGGGGACAATTTCTTAATTTTAGACCTATCTGCTATTCTAAAAACAAAAAAAACCAAACAAACAAAAACCCAAAAAACCCACCCAAGAAGAACAAAAAATTAAAATCTTGTTATACACCCCAGCTGGGCAGCAGGTCTTCTTCAGCTTGAAGTTCTGTGGTTCCTCTGGGATTAGAAACTGGCCCTGAAAATAGAGCATGTCAGAAGGCTGAGCCACCACAACCCCTTGGTGCATGAATAAACAGTTCTCCACTTTATTCACCTCTGTTCTGCCCAGCTCTGTGGTGTTCAGACCTTGGTGATGTCTCCTGGCATTACACCCTTTACGGGCTGCAGTGTTAATGTGTTGAATATTCTAATTGCCACTGTTTGCTAAATCTGTTTTGTTTTCGTTTTTGGGGTTTTTTTGTATGTGTTTCGGGTGTCTTCCAGGAAAGGCTAATCCACTCAGAATTTTTGGGTTGTAGCAGGTGATTTTTACATACTGCTGCTGCTGACAATAGGAAAGGGAGTGTGGTTACCACAGCACACTGTGGGCACACGTTCACAACGCCCCTGCAGCGCTGTCTGTCTGTGTGAGCATCCTGCTGTGCCCCTGGATGTCTGATAATTCAGCTCTGCTTCCCTCAAAGACCTGAGACATTGCTAAATGTCTTTACCTGTTATCTGCCACACAATGCACATTCCCGTAGCGTGGGATTAAGCAAGCTGCAAAAATGAGCCCTTTATTCTCATTATTGGAGACTATGAATGGCTTTATTTCATTTCCAGATGCATGGAGAAATAAAACTACCAAAATTCTGAGTTTAATCTGAAGAAATAAATTTTGGCTTAAACTATGTACACCATGTCTGCTTTAGAGAATACACAATGCTACAGTTGAGAGAAAACAGACACACAAAAAAAAAGTAATTTTAGCAACAGACACTATACATTTTCATCCATTTGAAATGGCTTCTTCTGGCATTGCTTGGAAAAACATATTCCTGTGTTTCAATTTCATCTCCTCGTAAGACCTTATTTTAAAGCAGAAATATCTATCAAACCTTGGAGCATAAACACAGAACACAAATTCATGATCCAGCTCCCGGTTTGTCTGCTGTGAATCCTGCCACACAAATGGCCCTTTCTCTCAGGGGGTGAGCTCCCCTCGCACAGGCATTAATAAGAAACTTCGACTGAAGTTTCAGGGTTTCATGATGCCCATCTGTCTCTTGATGTACAAGCTAGCAGCAATCTGGAGTTAAACCATGAAAAATGCCAGGTGGGTAACACAGCTCTGTCAGTGCAGCCAGGAGCAGGAGGCTGAATTTGAGAGAGAGGCAGCAGCAAATCTTGCAGATAATGTCCTTCCCCAGCTGAGCAGATGATTTAGTTAGTATTCAATGCACCCAGGCACCTGGCAATGAGAGGATGAAGAGGGATAACCAGCAGGGATGGAATCGAGTGGTTTGTACAGAGTAAAACACAGAGCTGAGAAGAGAGGGGAGCTCTGGTGGGCACCTGGAGGTTACTGGGAAGTTTGATTCTTCATTTCCCTGCAACCACAGCAGTTCTTCCAAAGTGGCAAGCACTTTGACTCACCTAATGTGTCGGGGGGGAAAAAAAACCCCAAACAATAATGCTCTTTATTTGTCTCTCCATTGTGTTTTTGGGCTGTCAGTGAACTGGGGAATTGGGACTGAATTGGTACAACCCTTGGGGATGTCTTTGCCTTGGTTGCTGAGTCTTTTTGGAAGAAGTAGAGACTTAGGTCTAGCAGAGGCAAGTTTGGCTCACCACAACTAAAGGCTAAAAACCACTCCTGCCAGGATGTGTCTGTTTGTAGACGTCTATGACACAAGAAGATGCAAAGCTGATTCCTAAAAGCAAACCAAGGGCTTTGAAGGGTGATTTTAACACTCCACAAAGACTTTACCAAATGCCCAAGCTGTACCAGAGCATGGGTAAGAGGAACTGGTTGCATTTATTACTAAGTTTAACCCTTTCAGGCTACTCAACTAAAGCCTCACCTGGGCTTGATTTAACTTCTCTACATCAGGACTTCCAGTTTGCCTCAAATACAGGTTCAGGAATTTTCACAGGCTCCTGCAGTTGCAGTAATGACACAGATTTTGACACATGACAATGAGGTTAGGTTTAGAAACGCAGAGTCAAATTGGAGCTAAACTGGGAGCCATAAAAAGGCAGCCTAAACAAAAGTGATTGCCCCAGAAAAACAAAGGAGAAATCTGAGAATAGGAGAGAAAAAAAAAAAAAAGAGGGGGAATGTGATAATGTATATGTAAATTGGAATATCTTTCTTACATCTATGAAATCTGTGTCATTGTTTTCAAAACTTTGTAACCACACAGCATTTTCACATCTTTAAAGTATGATGGGTAATTTTTAAGTAGCAAACTGTAACTTTGGAAACAAAAAGCAAAACACCTTGTTTTGCTGGTTTCATCTGTTGAAATAACCTTTCTGATCATGAAACATCTCTGAGGTTTCTGTAGCTGGCAGTGTAGCTGAAGCATTAGGCATAAGATAATTTAGTGCTCAGAAAGTACAGCTCTTTAAAATATTTGAATCATAAACTGAATATATTTTCCATATATGTATGGAAAAATACATGTAGAAAATATTTGAAAAAAAGTCCTCTCCTCTCTCTTTATCCCAAAAACTGTGATTCCAAAAACACAATAAGAGCAGCCATTTGACAACATTTAGCTGATGAAACATTAAAATATCTCTCCTTTATTTTTAATCACTTTGAATGTGGACACTAGTCCTGAAAGTGTTTTGATTTTTTTTTTTTTTCTTCCTTTTTGTTTCTCTCTTTTTTCTTCATAATCAGCGGTAAACACATTTAGGGTAACTTCAAAAACTAAAACTGTGAGGTTTACAGAAGTCTTAGCTAGTGAGCTCTCACTTCTTGACAAAGAAAATAAAAAGTTGGCAAGGAACAATTAAGCTTAAGGGGAGGAGGCTTAATTAGTTGGTGCTAATAGTTCTAACATGTGATGTTAGAAAAAAAAAGAACAAGAAAAGCAAACCTTTTTTTGTTTTTTGGCACACAACAATTCAGTATTTTTCTATTTGGTGCACAGCAGTATTTCACTATTTATTTCTCCTATTTTGCCTATTTCTCCTAATTTCTCCTGCATTGTCTGGGATGAAATGGACAATTTTTGAGTCTTATCTGTGCAACAGCAGAGGGGTTTTGTGGTGTTCTGAGTTTGCTCTAAGGTGTGACAAACTTCTCACCGGTCCTTGCCCAGGCAGGAGGAACTTCTTCCCAAACTTTGACACTTCTCATTGGTATTTCTCACTTTGATCCTTGCAGAAAAACATGGATCCATCCAGTTAAAACTTTGTTGGCTCCCAAATGTTGTGCAGAGCCAGAAGGGCCCCCTGAGCCTCCTTTTCTCCAGGCTGAGCCCCTTTCCCAGCTCCCTCAGCCCCTCCTGGTTTCCCAGACTATTCCCAGATCTGTTCCCTTCTCTGGACAAACTCCACAAGTACCAGTTTCTATTCAGAAGCACTGAAAAGAAACAGGTTTTTTTATGCATATAAATGCATTAAAGTATATTTCTTCACTCCTAAATACTGTCTAGATTTTTGATGTGCTATGAGCTTTGGAAGTGAGAAAACATTAACCTAGTGTAGATAAAACTTGGTAAAATTTTACCTCAGATTTTGCTTCTGCCTCCAGACAACACAGAAAATGACTACCCAATAGTAAATTAATGGATGTTTCAGAGACAAATTTTTGCCTAAAAAAGATCAGAGAGCAAAAACCCAAACCAAACCCACAAACAGAAACAACAAAATCCTCCAGCCAAACTGAAAACAATCAAAACCCCCCCAAAAAACTCCACAAACTAAGCCAAAACCAAAAATGCCTCCTGAAAAGAAACCAAAACTCCAAACATGACTGACTTTGCGTGCCTCCTTTTATTTACAAAGTCATGGATAATTTTCCATTGTCTGCCTATGTTGCTACAGATTTCTGCTCACCTCAGTCCTAGACTTTCAGGCTCATCTCTGAAAAATTTATAAGCCTGAATATTTATGTTCTATATTTGAATTTATCATTTGAAATCATAAATATATCATTATTTATTGAACATTTGTGTAATATATTGTGTCTATATATAATGTACAATATTGTATATAATTTAAATATATATTAACATATTTTTGGGGGGTGTAGTTCAATGCAAAGTAAAAATAAAAGTTGGCAAGGAACTATATATAATTTAGATAAATATACTTAGATTTTGGAATATAAATATAAATATAAATATATATAAGGTATACATATAATATATACTATGATACATCATAATAACATATTTTTATATATTTTAGTGTAAATATATATTTATATTTTTATAATATATGTATATTTCTATGTATAAATATATATCCATATTCAAATATGGATATATATTTTTATATAGATAAATAATAGTAATATATGTACTTATATATATTATATAATTTATAAATAATATATATCTATTAAAAATAAATATTTATAAAATGTAACTTAAATGGCTATAGATTCATAATAATGGCATTTTGGCATTCCTAGCTCTGCAAAGGGGATAATATTCCAGGGGTGCTGGAAAGAGGGAGACTCTTTTACTCCTAAGCCCTCATCTTAGCTATGACACATTGGCAGACAGGATGCCACTTGTTGATTGGGATTTTTTTCCAGCTAATTCACTGCCAATGAACACGACTTTTTGTGGTGTTTGCACAGAAATTGCAGAGCATCTTTGCAGAACACCTGGGAGCAACAGACCAGCAGATTACAGCAGCTAATGATGGAGAGGTACATCTGTATTAATCAGCGTGTGCTCAGGGAAAAAATGTTATCTGTATTTCCCAGGCCAGGAGCGTGAATTCCTCAGCAGGGCTGTGATTGAGTGCAAGAAGTTAAAAAAAATCAGGTTTTGGCATCCCTTTCTCTTGTCAGAGGAGGTCTCAAGGATGGGGGAGTTAAAAGAAGAGCATGGTAAAAGTGCACCTCCTCTGCTCTCTGTTAAAAAGAAAACAAAAAACAAAAAACAAAACAGAGTTATTCAGTGTATTTTGTACCTCAGAATCAGGTAAAACTCAAAAAAACACATTTTTTGATAATTTGTTCAGTAGGAGGAAAGAGGTAATGCAGAACTAACACAAATCTGAAACTGAAAATTTATAACACGTGGCTTCCTTGCTTAAAAGAGACGTTCCTTTTTCTTTATACACAGTTTGGGGCTTTCTAGGGGAAGAAAGGGATCCAGAACTGGGTGTGAATGCCTTTCTCAACTTGGAAAACCTTGTCTCCTCTGAAAACACCAAACAAATAAAAAAAAAAAAATTAATTACATGATTTGTACTAGGCATAATTTTCTCAAAGCTTTAGAAAATCTCAGGTAAAGTTATTCATGGCAACGCTAGAAATGCTTGTGAGAGCAGAATCAGAACAAAATTTTATTAACAATTGCTAATTAATATTGTTACTTATTTGCATTATAACTCAGCACTGTCCAGACATGGAATGAAAAGATAATTGTGATCTTGGTTACTTATCTCTTATTGAGTAGGTAGTCTAATTAATAAATATCTTGTTCTTCCAGGGTGTTCACTCAATAGAATTATTTTTTAATCAGTGCTTTCACATCCATTTCACCCAGGCCTGCTGTTATGCCTCAAACTGCTGCATTTCTGTTAATCTGGGGGAAGAAAGGGAAAGAAAGGGAGCCACAGGAGTTTATTACCATAGCAAAATACAGATGAGGAAAAGATCTTGTATGTTTATGCTTAGCATTTACCACATTTATTGTCACAGAATGCCAGAACCTGGCACTCATCCAAGCCCCATCCTCTGGCAGCCCTTGGAGATGTTTGTGTGGATTGGTGGGATCCCCTCTCAGCCTTGTCTACTCTAGATGATTTAAGAACAATTAGGTTGCAATGAAAAGGAGGCATGCAGATTTTTATTTTTTTTTTTTGTCATTACTATCTATAGAAGTGAGACAACATAAAAGTGAGACCATCACTTAAGAAAATATTTAAGGAAAAGAGGGAAAGCAGAAGAAAGGATAAGAGCAGATAGTGGAGATGAAACATCTCACCACCCTTGGATGCAGAAATAAGACTTGATTTTTGCAGCTTTTAATATCTGTGGTAGAAGAGATTACCTCAGTTGTGGTCCATCAAAGGTGGGGGCAGCCCATGAGACAAAGAGTTCCAGGGACTAACCCAGGTCCAGGTTCAGGTGGGAATGCCCAGGCACCTACCCTGAAAGGGGAATTTTTAACATCTGTGGATCATCAGCAGTCCTCTGGTGGGAAATCCCAGGAATGAGTGCTTCAGCCCTGGCTGGTGGTCACAGAAGCTGTTCCCATAACTTGGGATGATCTGTGTATGAGCCTCCCTTTTCCTGGTGGGAATTCTTGTCTGGATGTATGAACCAGGATGTGCTGAATAAACCCCACCTCCATCAGGAATCAGCATTTTCCTGTCACAAATTCCTCCCTTCTGTGCTTTTCACAAGTTGCCACTCTGGTGGCTTGCCTTATGGGAAGCTCCTTCTGTGGCCTTGACAGGAAACTCTGCTCTTTATGTCCTTCCAAAAAGCAGGATCACCTCCTCCAACCTGCTGGCCATGCTTCCTGATCCCAGGATCCCACACTGGGGAAAACACAACAGCTCAACTGGTGTTTAGGTATTAAAGAGGTGAATAACTTTACTTTCCTTGTGAGCTTGGAGGACAAAGAGCTTCATGTTGTGACAGCAGCTCACCTGAAGTTCTTAGGCCTGCAACTCTTGTTTGGCAGGGCTGGGATGTCTGATAAAAATCTTGACACTGCTGGAAAAGGGAAAAAGAAACAAAAAGCAAGTTCCCTGTTTGATAACACAATAGCAGCAACAGAGGGCTGGGGATGATGGATAATGGCAGAGCTGAACCTGGAAGCACAAGGTTGTGGAGAGATGTGAATTTGTCCTCGCAGCTTGCCTGCTCCTCTCCAAGTGCTGGATGGTAAAACCTGAGTACAGTGGCTCAGTTCTGAAGCTTTCCTGATGTACAGCCCCCATCTCGAGCCACCACAGCTTCTCCTCAGCCAAGAAACCCAGTAACAACCTTTTAAGTACTCTGTTCTTAAGAAAAGGGGTGTAATTGATGATAAAAGTCATGTATATCAAGCTCTCTTCTTGCAGATGTTACATTTCCCCATTGTTTGGGTGCAGCCTTACTCATAATATTTATTCATTGATCCATTTTTTTAATGTTCCTATAAAATGTTTTCCCCCAACAGACATAGATTCAATTCACTCTGCTCCCTTTAGAAGGAAAATTCTGCTTCCAATTCCTTTTGACACAGCTTTTCAGAAAAGGAGTTTTTAATTCCTGCAAAGAACTTGAGGCATCAAACAATGAAAACTACTCATAGCAAAATCAAATACACCCATAAATATAAATAAATATAAATATAAAAAATATAAAAATATAAACAAATAAATAACTATAAATAAATAAGGCAGCTGTTTTTAGAGTTGTGTGGCCTTTTCATCTTATTTTCGAAAAGCATTTTGCTGAAGGGACTTGATGGGCTGAGAATTAAAGAATTAAAATAAAGGTTTTCCAAAATCCTAAAAAGCAGAAAATGTCTGCATAATTTCATGGTCCCATGAAAAAAAAAAAAAAAGTGATATTGTGTTAAAGAATATTGGTGTAAATGACTGCTTTGGTTTGTTTTTTGGGTGGTTTTTTTTGGTCTGTTTTTTCTTTGTTTGTTGGGTTTTTTGTTTTGATTGGGTTGCTTTGGGGTTTTTTTGCTTTGTGGTTTTTTATTGTTTTGTCTGTGGGTTTTTTTTGTTTTGTTTGTTTGTTTTGCTTTTTTTAAAACAATGCAATTAAATTGTATTTTCTGCAAAAATATCTGGTGGAAACAACAAGTTTTATCTGAATTTGACCCTCATTTATTGATGCTTACATAATTTGGGAAACCAAAATTAACTGGGTTTTTTTGTTTTAGAAGAACATGTGTACTTTTTGACAGATAGGAAAAGTGTTAAAATATGCAAAATCATGTGTTAAGTAATAATACTAGAGATCACAGGGATGCAACAGCAAAAAAATAAGAATTAATACCCTGAAAATATTTTTTGATCTGGCAAGAAATGTGCCTTTTATATATGGAATGTGCTTACTGATAAAGGCCTAGTCTTTGCCAACCTGTGAACATACGAAGAAGCAAAATGAAATTAAAAGTTTTAGAAAAATTAATGAAAGGCTGAAACATTTATAGAACTCTCTGTCCAGGCTGGTAGAAGTGCGGGGCAGTGATCCATCCTGCCCTGGTCACGGTTTAAATACTTTGTTCTCTCAAAGACATCTCGCTGATCACGGAGCATGAACTCTGGGAGGAATGAAAGGATCATCTGTGATTTTGTTGTGTCAGGCAGGAAATGCCTTTTCTTGGTCAGATCGATGTCAAGGGCAGCAGTTATTTCAAGGGGTTTTTAAAACCACATCACCTCCCTCGAGGCCACAGAGACAGCACGACAAATTCAGGCTTCTGGCTCAGGAGCAGAAATTCCTGCTGCCCTCAAGAGCTTTAATGGCATGAGACCTCAACGACAGAGGAGATGTTGGGAGAAAGATTTGGCCAAGAAATTGTATAAATAAAAGCAGCACCTGTAATATTGTATTGAATATTGAACATTGAATTTGTATTAATAAAAGCAGCTGCTCATTGTGAGTGTCGCTGGTGTGGGGTTAGACCAGACAGGCCCAATCACCTCAGACAGAAAGTTTCTGGGGGAGGTGTTCTTTGCATTAGAAATTCTTAGGATGAATTACCTGCACTGACAGACCAAGGGATTGGGTTTTTTTATACAGGTTAATTCCTTTCTCCCCAGCATATGCTCAAGAAGGTTTTTCTGCCCACGCAAGTGAAGGGCAGAGAGAACAAGGCCCAGCTGAAACCAGCTGAGGGAAATGAGACGCACGGTAGATGAAATGTATAATTCCCCGCACATTTATGCTGGTGACAGGGAATCTCAGGTGTGAAAGCACTTAGCAGCACCCCATCTGTTCCAAATGAAGTCCTTTCCTGCCAGGAAGGGAGCAGGAAAGTAATCAGGCCTTTACCTTCCAGCCCTGCTCCACAGCGTCACTTTCGTCGTAGGAGATCTTTTCATTTGTGGGAAATAGGCAAATGTTTGATTTGGAGCAGGAGGAAATTACAAATAAAGAGACTCAGGGCAGCTCAGGATCCTAATTCTCTCTGAGACAGCGCCCTGTACATTTAATTCTTTGCAAATTCCAACTCCCCCTGCCATGGGCAGGGACACCTTCCACTATCCCAGGTGTCTCCAAGCCCTGTCCAGCCTTGGACAATTCCAGAGATCCAGGGACAGCCACAGCTTCCCTGGACACCCTGTGCCAGGGCCTCACCACCCTCACAGGGAACAATTTAAGCAGAATATATTGATTTTTCTAAAAACAAAAACCCTCACAAAATATGACAGTACTGTGTTTGTCCTTTTGCCCAATAAGATTTGGTTCTCACTGCAAGTTTTCCATTACTGTGCTGTGCTCTAAAATGGATATTTAATATATATAACCTACCTTTGGGCACTGAAATATATTTGTTTCAATCAGTTTTTTTCTGTTTTGGACAAGGTTTTTGACTGCAAACCTTTGCTGGAGGGAGTGTTGATGAGGCTTGCAGCAATCAGAATGAAGCTCTGTACCAGATGAGCTCCCAAAAAAGCTAAGCCATAACTGAAGATATTTTATGAGTTTTTTATTTCCAAGATTAATTGAATAGCAATGGATAGGTTTCAGTAAAAAACTCAGAGTGGAGAATCTACAGTTTTGATACATCCTTTATTGGAAATTCAGCTTCTATTTTAAGATTTAGTCCATGATCACAGCTAAATTTCTAGTGACAGTAGTCCTAGTCTGCAGCCTAAACATCACCCTGTTTTTAGTAAATTTCCTTCTTTCGGTTCTTTGAATAATACTGGAAATTCACAATGAAAATAAGCTATGTGGGAAATCCAGCATTTCAAATGCACACCTTCTCCTAATTAGTGTTTTTATCTCTCTGCCAAATGTCAGGCTAGAAGAATAGGGAAGAAAATGCATATTAAAAGCCATGAGAGGCATTAGTTTGCTATTTTTAAATGCATCAGCAAGATTCTGTCTGCTTCTGCCTTTTCAAACATTCACAGAGATCTTATTTCATCTTAAAGGTGTGTTTCTACAATTCAGCTTTGCAGCTTTCTCAAAGGTGTTTCAGGGGTTTTGTGAGAGAGCAATGGGATATCATTTCATATTTGTGTTTTTATGAGAAGAAGCACTAACAGGAGATAAATTATTTATAAACACCCATGAGAAATCTATCCATACTCAGAATTAAAAGTGTCATAAGTTAAATTTGGAGGATCAGAGGCAAACATCTTTTAAGTACCTGAGATACAATTGTTTTACAATTTTGAGGTTGGCTGGAATTCTGTCATATCTGGGAAAAAAGCCCATCTTTCATCCCCTGCAACCCAGACTTTAAACATAAACATTAATTTCTCTCCCATTTGTCTCATGCCCCTCCTGCACATGAATAAAGCAGGAGTCCAAGGAAACAAAATTGTGTCACAAAGTAAGAGAAAGCTGTCTGCCAAGCTGAATGAAAAATGACATGTGAATCTCATTTTAGTCTCTGAGGTCCTGCTGAAAAACAGGAATCATGAACTGTGGTAAATTAACACCAATATCCAACATTTTCCTTTTCCCTGACAGTGCAAGCTTTCTTTTGGGCATAAGCACATTTTTTACCAGATTTTGCTTTACCTGAAAAATCACTCATGATCATCCATGAACCTGCAATCTCCAGAGCTCATTACAGGTGTGAACACAGAGAGATAAAATGATGCAATTACATTCTTTGACAGAAAAAAACAATATGAAACTGTTCATGCTTGTGACATAACCAATCTCTGTGAATTTGAACTTAAACACCTAAAGTGTCCTTTCAAACTTCGTGAACATATCCTGAAACAGATTTAAATGTCAGTTGGTTTGAATCAGATTGTTATGGAGTTTTTCTGTGAGAGTGTTTTTTTGCTTGTACTTTTCCAGAAACATCTAAATGATACTTTCCTAGGGAAAATAATAAAATAAAATAAAATAAAATAAAATAAAATAAAATAAAATAAAATAAAATAAAATAAAATAAAATAAAATAAAGTAAAATAAAATAATAAAATAAAATAAAATAAAATAAAGTAAAATAAAATAAAATAAAATAAAATAAAGTAAAATAAAATAAAATAAAATAAAGTAAAATAAAATAAAATAAAATAAAATAAAATAAAATAAAATAAAATAAAATAAAATAAAATAAAATAAAATAAAATAAAATAAAATATGGCATGGCATAATATGACTTTTTTGGGTGTTTTTTGTGGGTATTTTTGGTTGATTTGTTACAGTGGTTTTTTTGTTACAGTTTTTTTTTCTTTTTTGTTGGTTTGGTTTTTGCTATTTTGTTGTTTGTTTTTGGCTTTTTGGTTGTTTGGGTGTTTTTGGGATTGATTTTATTTTTTTTAAACTCTTCTCAAGAAGTAGTTGTCTGTCAGAGTTCCTTCTGAAAACAGGGTGAGTGGACATTTCATGGTTTGGAGTTATTACTTGGCAGGAGGCGCTACTTTAATAGACATATTGCTTCACACTAAGGCTTCACCATCTGTTCTGCCCTCTAATTACAAGCACAGATATGACATAATTCAGTGATCCATCTTGGAATAAAAGTGATTTATATCCATGTGATTTTTCTTTTTCCTTACAACAGTAAATAAAATGAGCATCTTGTCACTTTTTGTTTGTTTCTATTTCAGAATCAAGATAGAATGTAGACAATCCTTTAAGGTCACAAGAACCCACATTTCCAGTGTGGAAATTTATCTATTACATTTGAAAATCTATGCTAAAAGTACCCCAAACACGTGTTCTATTTTTTTATTGAAAATTAGAAATTCCAGTTGTCCTACCCTTTAAGGGAGTGGAAGAGTTAGAGGATGGACTGATAAAACTTGCTTGTTGTGAGCAAAAATCTTTAAAATACAAAGAAAGAGAAGAGAAAGGAAACAAAGAAGTCATAACAGACAGTCAACTACAATCTGGCTGAGTTAAAATTATTTTGGGGTCATCTTAAATCTCCCTCAGCCTCTTCCTACTTTGCTTATCATCTCTAAATCAATATAATTACTGAAACAATCCAGATTTTTTTTTTCTCTTTGTGCCCAGTTTCTGTTTATTTCATTAACTTTAAAATTCACAGGTTTTATTCACACCCGCATATTTAATCTTATTCACATTGCAGCCCTGCAATAACCAGGGATGCACCTTCATTAACCTTCCACAGAATTCAAGCCCCCAAATCATTTATGCAATACAATCAGTTTATCTTCTATGCAAATGTCAGTTATCTATGACTTAAATACTTCCCAGCCTTTTCCTTTTTTCTTTTTTTTTGGTAGAATGAATGAAAATTTACATTTGTCATAAATGGTTTTGTAGGCATGCATACCAAATCTTTTTTTAAAAACTTAGAATGAATTTTTTCATGACTTGAACTGTCAAATGTTAATTACAAAGCCAAGATCTGCTGTGAAATAGGAAAAAGCGTGCTATTACATAGTGCCTGAGGTTTTAGTCATAAAATATATCCATATATAAGTACATATGAAAGTTAATACATAAAATTAAATACTTACTTATGGGCTTGAGAATATATGCAAACACCAAATAATGCATACAAACAAATTAACTTCTAGAGCATTTAAACCAGACTTTATCTGAGGTTAATGGGAATTAAAACACAGAATTGAAACAGCAACACTAGATAATGT